>NC_142244.1:114715871-115044621 GCF_052056855.1 Sturnus vulgaris | reverse complement strand
CTGCTAAGCACTGGCACCTTCCCAAAGGAAGCAAATGTCTCAGAACTTGTTGTTCCTTTCTTTTCTAGGTGAAAATTGAAGACATCAGAGAGAAACAAGCAGCAGAGGCTGTAAGACATATCCGGGCACAGTTTAAAATGGAGAGAATTGTGTACTGCCAGGATGACATTTACCTTGGTGATTTAAGTACTCTTAAGGCAGAAAACGCCCTGGGGAAAGATCTGCAGTCGGCTGTTGTCGTGGAGATGGTTTCCCACACCAGTGCCTATTTCTCTGTGAGTTCACAGGCTGTGATGCAGCAGATTTGCTGCCCCCTGAATGCCACAGCAGATATCTCTCACCCAGATCTTGCTGCAGTCAATACAGCCTTGTATGCCACACCAGCACGGTGCAGGGAGTAGCCAGGGGGTATCTAAGTGCCTCATTCAGGTACATGCTCAGCTTCTCTACAAACTACTTGGAGCTTCTGACCAGTGATGAGAATGTCAGGGCAAAGCTGGGCTGTATCAGCAGGTTGCAGGATGCAGGATGTGGTGATTAGAAAAGCCTGAAGGTGCCAAAGTGACAGCTGACTCTTAAACCCCTTGTTAGCTACCTCCCAGTCTGGCTCAGGTCAGCCTCAAGCCATTCTGCACGTTCCTGCAGCCAACAGAAAGTGGTGTCAGTGCCTTGCAGTCAGATCCTAAACTACTACAGCAGGAGGAGCAATTATAAAACATTACATTAAAATCTATCAGCTGTCTGTAGAGATCAGAGTTCATCTGCTGTATTGCAGATAGCACCCTGTAAGTGAAGTCTCTGAAGACAAATGGGGTGTTTTAAGAAAAGATCATGTTAAAGAAAAACAGAAAAAAGAACATGCAGTATCAAGATTTTCTTTGTCGTAAAACTCCCTCAGAAAGCAACAAGTTCAATATTAATAATTCAGGAAGGTAAGTAGCAGCTCACTTTGAATTCCAAGAGCAGGCTTTGTGACAAATCCCTGTAATTTAATGGTCAGGCTGCTCAGGCTGATGAAGAGAAAACCATTGGCTTTCATAGGACAAGAAACAAAGCCAGAAGTGCATGAGCATTTCCATCCCACCTTGCTACACACTCTGCTGTATGTCTTACCTGCAGTTAAATATTTTTGGAAATGCCCTGAGAGCCATTTTCAACAAACCCCCAAGTGCCAGGGGGCAACTCCATGGGACTGACTTGTGCAAGGCCAAATATGGTTTGAACGAGATGGAAGCTCTTAAGTGTCCATGGCTGCCTACACCCTATAGAACCTAGGAATGCCATTTTCAAGTTGTACCACAAAAAGACAGAATCTCTCAATTGCAACCAGGCACTTAGGTCTAAGTGCTCATCCAGCAGCAGGAGGGCTGGAGGCAGCCACTTCACAGAGCTGAGAGAGGTTTAGAACCTCATGTTGCCCAAAAGCACCAGGTGGGCCCCTAAACCCTGTGGATGTCCATGGGGAAAGGGCCCCACAAGCTCTTCTAGGTCAGTCTGTTTCAGTTTGCATCCATAAATGAGCCAGGCAGTTGGTCAGGTCAGACGGGAGATTGTCTCAATTGGGATATCAACAGATGTAATGTAGGCACGATCTGGTCTCACTACTGCTGAAGACATTTCCTCCTAAGGCTAAAGCTTCCTCTAAAGCTGTCTTAAACTTAAAGGGACAACCACATCAGAAACACCATCTAAATACCACCATGTGATAGAGGAATTTTCCAGCTTTAGGGAAAATCACTCTGATTTCCTGCATCAAACATATTGTTAGCATTCAGTGAAGGCAGATTGGACACCAGAAACTGCACAAGTTCTGTTTGTCAGGAATGTCCTCCTATAACTTGTCCCAGTGACAGCTGACAGAGCTGAGCAGAGAACAGCCTGCCTTGGCTTTAGTTTGCTGAGGGAAGAAAAGCAACAGCTGACATCCCCACGACTCTTAAGTTTTTAGATTGCAGACACAAAAGACATCGCTTGCAAATATTTTTTAGTACATAGCACTACTCCCTTCTCAAATAGTAACTCAGTCGAACATTTTAAAACCTTGGAACTACTTGTTTTACCAGATTACTTATATACCCTTCATTTTTCAGTTCTTTTTACTAATTTAGTATTTTACCCTTTTTTCCCCCCCATCTTGCAGGGAGCAAGTAAACGTCTCTCCAATCAGATACCTCTGATCATCCTGTCTTGTGTCCTTCACGACTTTGGAGATAATGTGCAGACCGCTATGCTGCAACTTTTACAAGAAAAAGAGAAGTTAAACTTTCTCCTTGAGGAGGACACTGAAGCTGCTAAAACCAGGAATTACCTCAGCCAAAGAGTTGATCGTCTCACCAAAGCCTGCCAGTACCTGAGAGACTTCAGCTTGTTGTAGTTTCTTTGTTTTTCATTAGTTGTTTTTTTTCCTCATCTTCTAGCATTATTGAAGAATTTCATATAATCCCATAAAAATGTGTTTTTAGCCCAGACCTTTAATACTAACTTTTAGCATTCAGTTTTTCTTTATTTTCCATAATCAGTTATATGCAAGCAGCTGCCTTTGCATAAAGAGTTCCACTGGGGAAGTTGTGATTAAATAAACATTATCCCATTTTTAAACATTTCCTTTATGAATTCTGTGCAACCACTGGAGTAATCATTAAAAAGCTAACACTCTGGGAATTATATGCTTTGTTGGTTTGGTTTTTTTCTCTTTTTAATGATGGGAGCTGCATAATTCACAAACTGTAGAAATCAAATTATCTAGCTTTCCTCAATGAAGCTTAGTGCATGACACTCACAATCTCCTACTTCCCCTTGTGTTTTTGGCTTACTGGGATTGTTCTCTTTCCTGCTATCACCTAAAAGACACCTCTGCAAAGTGTCACCACTAAGTCTCAGCCCAGGAGGGAGAGAGGGAGCACAGTGGGATGAAACCGTTCCAGCCTAGAAGGAAAATATATTTATTTTATGTGACTGGTGCATCCAGAGGATGCCATGGGCTCTGTTCAGTCTCCTTTCCCAGCTCTCTGATTTGCAGAAGGCCAAGAGGCTCTTCCTCTCAGATGTCTGCACCAGCACCTGAAATTTTGGGACTGATGGGCAACTCACTAGAGGGCAGGATTTGGATATCCAAAAGAAAAGAAACCTCCCAGGATGTTAAACATCACAAGGGTGTCTCATCATGTGTTTTGCTGCCTTTCTCTTTTCCCTCTCCAGGGCAAGGAGAACCTTTACAAAAGCTCTTTCATTTCGTGGAAGCCAATGCAAAATATATCACACACTGTGTACAGACATCTTTGACAGGGAAGATTTGGTTTAATAACCAAAAGCAATGTCTGCATCCAGCTAGAAAAAATGTGCTTATACCAGTGTGTGATGTAGTAACTTCCAAGTTTCTTACAAGAGAAGCCTTCTCCTCAGGCTAGAGATGACAAAAAGTGTTTGTCCCTGTGGCATGGAACTGCAGCTGGTGCCTGACTTTTGGTACAGCATTCACCCCAACATCCACGTTCCTTAACCTTGAACACTGCAGCCACTTTCCCCTTTCTTCCAGTACATTCTTTTGCTATTATTGACTTGCAGTGCTGCAGGTCAGAAGCCACAGAAAAAGTGCCTCATACCTGTAACCACTTAATTTTTTAATTCTGTTTTGAAAGTACTTTAAACTCGTTGGTTATTTCATGGTATTCCCCTATCCCCCAAGGTGCACTTGATGCACAAGTGCTATTGGAAACACCCATCTCACACCTAGAGAGGAGGGGCAAGGACACGTTGCTCCAGGCAGCATGAGGTGGAATGACAAAATAGGGTGTGATTCCCTCAAGCTACTGCCTGCAGGCCAAACTTCCTTATTTAATTCAATTCAGTCAGAGTGATTTCATCAGACCCAGCCACCAAAGACATTCAGCATTCCTGGACATCCTGCTCTTATTTCCTGGGTTTGTTCAAGGACCTGAAATATTGGAATTAAAATAATCTCTTGGCTCACCCTGTTGCTTTTCTTTTTTTTTTTGTTTTTGTTAGGTTTTTTTAATCAGACCCTCAAAGCACTTCATACACTGAATCCAGCAACTGCTTCCAAAAAACCACAAAGCCAAGTAAAGAGATATAAAGCACAAGTAAGGAAAACTATTTGTAAAAAAAAAAAAAAGAGAACAAACAAAAACCAATTTATTTGGTGCAGTGTTTACATGTAAGATAATTGCATTTCAGTACCAAAAGAGAAAACAAGACTAGTGGAGTCATTTCATTCAATAAAGATTTATCCTTCTTAACAAAGTGACTTGATATGGCTTTTTGATCCTCTACCACGATTATAAATTATTTTCAAATTCCTCATTCAGGTGGCACTCGGATACGAATTACATTTTGCTAAAAACATACAGGCAGATATATAAAGGAGAGCTCTAAGGAATCAGAAGCCAAATTTAACAAATGAGGTAGTTTATCAGCTTTGAGTTTCCTTGTACAAAACCTCCAGTCTCTGTGTGTGTGTCTGCAGCTGGAGGTGCAGCACAGCCTGCCTGGAAACCTTTGCCCTTTGCCTTTCACAGCAGGGAGAGGTCAAGAGTCACCTTCAGTGTGCTCAGCCAGGGACCTCAGCACTGGGACATCCCTGTCCAGGGCATCCCTGTCCAGATCCCACATTGGCAAAGTGCCCATTTCGGGTTCAGAGCAGCTTAAGGCAGAACAGCACATTTTGTATGGTCTGAGGCAGCCAGACTGCTACAATCTGACTTAGATTGAGATCCTGAGGATTTTTAACTACCTGAATAGACAGTATTTTTTTTTTTTTTAATTTTCTGTGCCTGTACTGTAGTGCATGAAAAATTCCCTTCATATATATCCCTCACCCTCTGCTCTCTTGAGACCCCCACCTGGAATGCTGCATCCAGCTCTGGGATCTCCAACATGGACCTGTTGGAGAGAGTCCAGAGGAGGCCACAAAGGTGTTCAGGGGCTGGAGCACCCCTGCTGTGGAGACAGGCTGAGAGAGCTGGGGTTGTTCAGCCTGGAGAAGGCTCTGGGCAGACCTCAGCACCTTTGCCAGTCCCTAATGAGCCTACAAGAGAGCTGGAGAGGGACTTTGGACAAGGACATGGAGTGACAGGGCAAGGAGTAGTGACATCAGACTGAAAAAGGGCACATTTACATTAGATTTTAGGAAGAAAATTCTTCCCTGTAAGGGTGGTGAGGCACTGGAACAGGTTGCCTAGGGAAGTTGAGGCTGGTCCAGCCCTGGAAGTGTTTAATGCCAGGCTGGATGAGGCTCTGAGCAACCTGGGATAGTGGAAGGTGTCCCTGCCCATGGCAGCAGGGTTGGAACTGGATGATCCTTAAGGTCTTTTCCAACCCAAACTATTTTGTAATTCTATACTAAAAAAAATTAATTTCTTTTAAAATTGCCAACCAGCAGCTCAGAGATTCAACATTCACATTACTTAACATTTAATTTAAAAACTACTAAACCGTCTTAGCATCTTGCTACAAAAATCTGAAATTAAATTGTGATTTAAATTGTCATTATAAGCCTGATCATCAAGCAAAAGTAACTCAACAAAAGAGAGACATTTCAGCAAGCAGTTGACAGAATGACTCTGCCAGGCACCACAAGGAGAAGAAAGGTGCTTGTTGTGATGAACCTTCACTGATTAAGATCCATCACTGTAGCCAGCACAGAACCAAGTGTGCAATCCTTCATGTTACTTTTAAAAAGAAAAATCAAAGAGGAAAAATAAAATCAACCGCAAAGTGAATAAATATCCCAGGCCCCCATGGCTTCATTTATTCTTGTCCTCAGGAACATCGATTAGCAAGGAGGGTGTTGTCATCTGTTTGCCTGTTTAAAAGACAAAACAAAACAGAAAACAAAGGTTCAGGTTCTGTCTTAACAATAACTTGGATGCTTCTCAACAAAACAGCTTAGTTATCATGCAAGTCACATTTATTTATTAATTTTTTTTTAAGTAAAAATCACATTTCAGAATATAGGGCCTTAAAATTGATGAAAAAACTCCGAATGTTTTACCTGCATATTTTTATAAATCCAGTCTGTAAACACAGTCATATTCCCATACACTCCAGGTTTGTTGGGAGTAGCACAGCCAGTGCCCCAACTGGTATCTCCAACCAGCCACCACACAGAGTGGTGCAGAGTCACCAGAGGACCTCCACTGTCACCCTGCATGGGACACAAACACCTGGTTAGTGACACAGCCACCAGGAAAAACACGACCCATTTCACTCCAGGAGCACAGCTTTAGTTTCAATATAAACCTGCCTGCCACTTAGGGAGCCACTAGAACAAGGTATGATGGCAATTTTGGTGCTACATGATGTCTGCTTCCAATAGGGATGAAAATAATTTGCCCAGATCCCTCTAAGTAAGATTGGCATTATTGACTTTCTTGTTCACAAGCACAATTCTGTGGTTAATAATTTAATAATGATAATAATGCTGTAGTTATGAGGAGTATTTGATCACTTTCAAGTACCAGGTAACAAACCATCCTTGAAGCATTTAAAAGGAGCCTCACCCTCCTTGGGAATTTAGTGATAACTCAGCACTGGCAGCCATTCAGATGATGAAACAAAAGCTCTCCTCTTTAAAGGGATGCACCACCAAAGGAACCAGAAGCCCAACCAGATGTAATGCAAATTTTTAGCTTTTGGGGGGGCATAGGATTTACTTGTGATAGAGAGAAAGAAAGAAAAAGAGAGAGAGAGAAAGAAAGAAAAAGAGAGAGAGAGAAAGAAAGAAAAAGAGAGAGAGAGAAAGAAAGAAAAAGAGAGAGAGAGAAAGAAAGAAAAAGAGCCTACTATAGCAAGGCCACAGAAGAAATCAGATCATTATGAACCATTAATTAGGAATAATTACCTGACAGGAATCAACTCCCCCTGCTAGGTCTCCAGCACAGATCATTGTAGGCAGAATCATGCCATTGTAGATATAAACAGCATTACACCTCGAACGTTCTATTAAGGGCACCGCAACGTAATTCAAGTTATTTGATGTTTTACCTAGAATTGAAATATGCACAAACGTGCAAAGACAAAATCAGAATAAGCATCCCATCATTTTGCTATTATAAAAAAATCCCAGCAGTCAAGATGAAATAAAGTTCCTAGAAGGAGAAGGATGGAAATTTAAGATGCAAGAAATCTGCAAGAGTTCAAGAGGACCTCCCCAATACCTTTCTTATACAAAAAAAAATCCTTTCCTCCCTTTCCTTTTTCCAGTCTTGCAAATTTACTTGCATCATTCTACTTCAGCCTGAGGTGGTGGAAAGGAGCAGCTCCTGCCCTTTCCCACATCCACAGGACACACTTGGCACACAGCAACCCTTGCTGCAGGAGAGGTGGCCCTGCCATCAGGGGCACAGAATTATCTCTTGGATGGGTATTTCTGCCCCTCAGTACTGGTCTGAGGGTCCTTTGCAGTCTGTTGAATGCAACACATCACAGCTTGCTTTGAATGCCCTGGGCAAATATTGGGGGTTGCAAAATGGGTGAAAAAATAGTGAATGAACAGATCTAATTCAAACTGTCCCATCGGCCCAAACAACAGTATTCACAGGATAAAGAGGACTAGTTTATGGAAAAGATCAAAATATTCCAGAAGCACTTTTTACCTCCTTGGTGCTCTGCTCCCCACCCTGATATCCAGCACTGCTGGTTAGGCTGGAACATCATTCCTGGATTGGGCAGACAAACTGGCTTCACAGTTTCTGCAAAACAAACAGAATAACAGATGTTCAAACAGAGCTCAAAATAAATTTAAACTGCCACCATCTATTAAACACAATGCATTTCCTCTGTACTTTGCATTCCTTGCAGGCAGACTATGCAGGAAGCAGCAGAAAATTTACCAGCTACCCTTTCCCTGAGGGGTACCTGATCTTCACCTCAAATCTGCCTAATCTTCACCTCAAAGTGAGGAACAAGCAGTTAATGGTTCTACCTTAATTCATCAGGTTCAATAGAACAATTAACACCAGCTCTTCTGAGCAGTATAAGATGAAGAAAAAATTCTGAAAACTACAGTTCTATATTCTCTTTGCAAAACTCTGCTGAAAATAATAAGACAAGCAGGATTCAGTACTGATATATACAAGAAGTGTGTAGCACAAAAAGCTGGAAAACAGACAATCTCCCTGCTCTCAGCAGCAGAAAATCCCTTTCAGATTACTCCTGGTAGCTTTAAACTGATGCACTGAAACACAAAGGGCCTGTAGACAAAAAGCACTTCAAGTTTAAATAATGGCTTGTTCTCTGTTTTGTATTGCTTACAAACAACCTACATCTGCTTTCATGAAAGGAACTTCTTGTAATGTTGCGTTCTGAAGGGGTTTTTTACCATCATTTGACCTGACTTGAATTGGGATTTAATCAGCTGCTCCATCACTACACCTGTATTTGTCTGCACATACAGCAGTGGCTAAACTGAAGCACCATAGAGCATTCTGAAGTAAAAGTGTTTTATTGAGATGAGCCCAAAACCCCTATCCAGGTAATAGATTTAAATAAATCCTGCTTAGGAAATCGGAGCCTGTGCCCTCTGTCTCTAGGGTAATTTTGTGTTCTTCCAATAAGTATTTACAAGGATTGGTTGATGAAAATCAGAAGTTTCAAAAGGTGTGCTCACTGCCACTGGATTTTTCCCTTAAGAAGAGCAGAATACCTACCAGTAAAACTCAGTGGTGTCTCCAGCTTCATAAGGGCAACATCATTGTCTTTAGAGTCTGTGTCATAATCTGGATGGGAAATTATCTGCTGCACTCTGTATCCACTCCTAAAGAACATCTCATCCTGGTTCAGAATCCCAGCATAAACCCTCCAGCTGTGTGGGTCAGAAAGTCGCCTAGAGAACAAAGAAAAGGTCTGAAGGGTTTCTTCTGTGGTGACAAAACAGGGGTTGGGACCTTCAAAAAACTTTCTTCAGGAGCTGTAGTCAAGTGTTTGGGTGACCAAAAATGCACATGCATTTGACTACCATTTCTGAAGAGTAAGACAAACAAATTGCCAGACGTGTAACTTGAGGAAAGCTTGGCTCTTATTTCAAAAATATATCAAAAAAATCTTTGCAGTGGGTTAAGTATCACTGTCCATCCCCTTAATCACTCAGCACAACAAATTAAGTCTGAGACTGCAACACTGAAGCCTTTTGATTTCCATGACTGAGGGATCAGGCAGGTATTTCTGAAGTCTCACATGTCAGTGGTATCAGCAGAAGCCAGAATTAGTAAAAACATGATCTAGTGAAAGAATTTCACTGTCTTGAAAATGCCAGGGTTTTTTCTAGACTGGTTTTGGTGGTTTTTTTTTTTAATGTTAAGCATGCTTGCTAGATGTTATTTAAGTAGCCTCTTTTGCTCCAGCACAGTTTGCAAAAGCTTAATAGAAAACTTGCCACAAGTGTTAAAACTCCCTCCATGAGCAGTGCCAAGGCAGTAGTGCCTGCAAGTCACTCCACCTCCCAAAAAAACCCAGATCAGGCTGAAAATCAGGCTGAAAACCAGGTTTGTGCCAGCTGCAGCTTGATTGCCATTCCCAAAGCTTTCTGCACTACAGAGCTCAAATCCAGACAACAAAGGAGGGATAAGATCTCCAGGTAGAAATCAACACTTGCATTCCTTTCTCAAGGTTAAGGACAAATATTCTTCCTTCCCTTAGCCTCAAACTGTGATCCAGCCAACCAACCATTAAAAATGTTTTTGCTTTGTGGGTTTTCCCTCCAGCAGAAGCAGGCACCTTTCAAACAAATTCTGCCCTTTCTGAGGGTACCACAAAACCCTCAACTCTCTTTTATAGGTTAAAAATGTACAAAGCACCAGCTATTTTTCTTGTTGATGGCTACATAAAGTGCTCCTTGGATAGATATAAATCTGTATTTAATACTGACTTGGACTTTATTACCCTGTGGCAAGAAGATATGAAGAAATAAATGGCACAAGCATCTTTAAATTGATCATATCTACAGCAGTGTGATATTTGAGAATTTGAGCGGGGGGGGGAGGGAAGTTTCCTCACAGTGTAATTCAACATCTTCATGAAAACATTGTGCTGGCTGGCATTAAATTTGGTGCCTTGAGTTTGCATCTTAAATTGGGTGGGTGTCTGTGCTCAGCATCACCCATTTCATTTTGCAAGACAAAACATAAAATAAGGCCTCCTGTAGGAAGCAGACAGGTGAGCTGCAGCCAGCCTCCTCCAGAACCAATCTTCCCTTATTCCCAATGAAATATCTTCCCTATACTTCAAATTTACCATACAGACAAAATACTGTACAGAGCACCTGCGTGCCAGGCAGGAATTCAGTTCTAAAGGAGAAAGTGGGGAGAACTGAATAAATTTCAGCTTGAAGAAAAGCAAACAGCCATGGGGGGAGGGACCCACCCTTCCACACAGTGTGCTGCTGTCACAATCCAGCTGTGGGTGATGATGGAGCCCCCGCAGACGTGGGTGCCCTGCACATGCAGGCTGACCTGCCACGGCCACTGCCCCAGCACGGCCCCGCTGCCACCCACGATCCTGTTCATGATGCTCACGCTCTTGCTGGACAGGCCACACTCTGAAAGGTCAGGCACACACACGGGTTAATCCAAGAGGGAGCTGGGAGATGGATTCTGCACCCCTCAGGCTTCCCTGGCAGAGGGGTGCACACCCCAGGGCTGATCTGTTGGACACAGCTCAAAGCCCTGCCCTGACACCAAATCCCAACTCTGCCATTGCCCAGACCCCCATTAAACTGCAAAACCCACCCTTGGCTCACCATAAACTCTTTACACCTTTCAGGAATCTCTGGTGATTCAAACATGTCTGTGCTGTGCAACAAAGCAGCCAACAGCCAGGGGACTCCTCAGGGCAGGAATCACCATCAGGAAGGCAATGCCCACTATCCAACTGCTGAATCTTGAGAGTAAATGTGCCACAGACATCCCAACACAGCTGCAGGGGGATGGATATGGAGCTTCACCACAAGTCATTTAGAGCAACCAGTGGCAGCAAAGACTGGGGATCCACTGCCTTCCTTGTCTCCTCTCCCAACTTAAAACTGCATTATTTGGGAACCAGAGTTAAATCATTTGCCCGTGCAAAAACAGCAATTAATGCCACAGGTCCAAAAGGGCTTGCCAGTCAGAGCATATCAAAGCATGAAGCAGCAGAAGTTTGAAAAAGCCAGTGAGTTACCTATGCAGCGCAGAGAAACCACATTTCCTGAGGCACAGGAACCACTGCAGGAGAAATAAAAAAAAACCAGACAGGATCTTAGGCTCTCAGTAAAGGAAATGGTGAGCAAAGTCCACCTTCCAGCTGCTTTCTACCCTTTCCAGCAACATGCCCTGCCTTCAGCCTCATCTTCCTGTGGAGGGTTCCCCCTTTCTTCACTTTCTCCACCTGGTCTCCCCATGCCTTGCATTCACCAAAACTGTCCTGTGGGAGACTGCAGACATGAGCACAAAAGGTTTGTAAGCCTACTGAGAAGCAAGATGAAGAACAGCTTGAGAGAAAGTCGAGCTGATTTAGGGAGTCATTGCAGAAGAACTAAACAAGGGAGCTGCAGGAAGCTTGCAGGCACAGCAGTCTACAGGTTTTGAAACTGGACACTTCAGGGTTGTTTAAAGATAATAAAAATGATGCTTTCCACAGTGGAGATCCATTTTTGCAAGCTGTGTGTTCATGTGACTGAAAAAAGGCTGTGCCAGCTGCTGTGAATGTGTTGTAGCTGGTAGCTCTTGTCACCATACACAAACTCCTGCTGATGGTCAGAAGCCTTAAAAATACCTTTGACATGGCAAACTTCTAAACAGTACAGAGGATGGGACACTTTTTCTTTTAGAAGAGGACAGGGAGGATGGAAAAATGACAGCTGTGTTTATAAAAAGAGGGAAGAACGGTTGCTGCAATTAAAACAAAGTCTCTTTCTCTCCAACAATCCCCACTAAAAGATGTGCTTGCATTATGCTGCAGGCAGAAGCTACACTTCTCACAGCATCTGGAGAGACCCTGGGTGAAAGGAGAGAGGCTTTTATTAAACAAAGATACCTGTTGTACAGCTTTTTGTACAAGTCTATGTTCCCAGCACTTGTGTTCAGCTTCATGTAGCTCTTAAAGCTGGCGTCAGGTGCTACCCCACGACTGTAGAAATATGTTTCTCTGCAAAACAGAAAGCCCACTATGAAACCCAGTAGTGATTTCAGCTTTCAAACAAGTGGTAACAATGAACTGTGCCAAGCTGGAGCTTCTTACATGAGAATAGAAATATTTATTTTTGTTTTTACATGAATGCAGAACCCTGGTGGTGCAGCCCAGCCAGAGTCTCAGATTCTTTAAACATCTGTCAACCCCACTTCCCACCAGTCACTAGGTTAAAATAATATTTTTATCTGATGTGCATGCACCTCGTGTAACAGGGCAAGGTGAAGAGATGCCTTTGCCAGTATGTTTTCACAGCAAAGTCTCAGACTCATTAAAAATGGCAAGGGGGAAATTTGAACCTTTCTGTGTCTGAGCAGAGGCTGACAGAGGTTGGACTTACACGTTGTAGCCCATGTCCTTGCATGCAGTCTTCCCATAATCATCATTCCAGTCATCTTGGCAAACAGGATACCAGGATTTGCTGACAGGTGAATAAACTTGCAGGATAAAATTTGGTCCAAAAAGTCTAACTGCCAGAAAAGGAAGAAAGGGAAAAAGAAAAAAAAAGAAAAAAAAAAAAGGAACTAAGAACACCTCATGCTATTATTAGTGCTTTCTCTGCTTGGAAGTAGTTACCTATAATATCCACTTCATGTATAACTGATGTTAATTTAATGCTCCCTTCTACTCAAATTCTGAGCAAATATCCAGTAAACAGAAATGTGACAATGACTTACTTCTTTTCATGTAAAGCAATTTAGAAGAACTACCAGTCTTAAAATGCAAATGTACAAGATAGAGTTCATCCTTTCACTTCAGCTTTTATGCTCAAAATTCTCTTTTATATTCTACCACTGAGAAAGATTGCAATAATGAAAATTTTCTGATCTTTTCTCTATGCAACCATATATTTCTTAATATATCACATACCGTGTATAAATAAAGTATGATATATTGAAAAATATATTATCTCTTAATACACCAGATTTCTTCAGAGAAGTGCTTTGTAGAGCAAAAATGTAACCAGGAGCAATTAGCTCTGACATTCCACATCCCATTATGCATTTGCTTGCACAAGAATTTAATAAAAAATAGTTCAGGCAAAAGAACAGATTGAAATTGGCTTCTTCAAGAACCAATTATTCAACCAAATGGAGTGGAACAGCTGCCAGCAAATGGTAACCCCTGCATGAGAATGTGTTGAATAAAAGTTTACAGAGGGAATTGAAAGCACAGCTGGAGTTTTCCAGCATGGCACTGGCACGACACAAGATGCCAAACCTCTGGACTGGACAAATCAAGGTCTCCACCTCCTACCTTCAGCTCTGCACTAAAGCTTCCCTTGGCATCTTTTCAGCTCAGAGCAGTGATTAGGCCAGGCTTTCTTACACAAATGAGTTATGATGTAGTTGGAGAACTAAGGGGAGAATGAGGAATGCAAAATACATGGGAAAGGACAAGCCTGACTGAGGAACACCAGGTTTATGTTATCACCTGAAGAGGTGAGAAGTGACACTGAGAAGTCACTACTGACTGTTCCATCCAGAGACAATGCTAGATTCAGTTCTGCACAAACCCCAGTCAGATTAAAAGATGATGTTTAAAAAACCTGACTCAAACTCAAAGCAGCTCAAACCCCTGAGCCAAGAGTTTTATGTCAGCTTTACAATCGGTCTGGAAATGAAGTGAGTACCTATATGTAACACACATCCCAAACCATTTTAAAGACAGAGCTTAGGCTAAAACAGCCTTGTTGCAACTTAGGCAAGCTCTAGACCAGGCAATCTGCTGCCAGGCTCCTGCAGTTGGTGCAGGTCTCTCCCCCAGCCCTTGGCTGCTGTCACTCACCACAGCGCGTCTCGTCCTCGCCGTTGGGGCAGTCGCTCACTCCATCACACCACTGGGAGGGGGACATGCACACCCCTGAGGATCCACACTCCATCAGGGAGCTGAGACAGTGATTCTCTACTGCAGGGAGAGAGAAGCACAGCCACGAGGCTGCACGTCAGCCCAGCTCTCAAGGAGTTTCCCACTTTGATGGAGAAAAGCACTGGAAGCGGCTCCTGAGCCAGAGGTAGGAGGGAACCCAGCCTGCCACAGCAGGAGATGGATTGCTCTGTCCTCTGCATCACTTGTCAGAGCAAGTCTGTGATGCAGCTCATTGGATTTTGGCCACTGGCCTCCCCTGAATAATCAGGCACCATTAAGTTGTCAGAAAGGAATCAGCTTTGCACTGGCAAAGTGTTAGCATGTAGAAAAGGAGGAAGAGAGTGAGTGCCTCAATTATGTACTCTTGCTCTCATTTAAAACAAGATTACACTCACCCTGCTTAAATCAAAATGAGTGAAAAAAACACCCCTAAGAATACAAAGTGTAATCCTAATAGTTCTAAATGAACTCCCTTAGAATCATTGACTAGTTTGGAAGGGATCTTTAAAAATAATTTTAGTCCAACCCCAATGCAATGAGCACGGACATTTTCCACTAGATATCTCTTCCTGAGCACTATAGAAAGCAGAAGGTCCTAAAAACAGTTTTCTGCTTTTTTAGCAAAGCAGCTTTCATTGAAAGGGAAATAAAGACAGCACAAGGCAAACTTCACCCAAGCTGAACAGAATTTGGTCCAGCCCTCCTTCAGAGCTCAGTCACCCCAGCTGGAGATGATTTCTAAGGCAACATCCATGGCACAACAGAGTGCTGAGACAGTCTGGGCTCATGCAACATTTACACAGAAACCCCACAGAAACAAATAAGTGAATGCAAATTACTTCTGCTCCAAGGGAGATCCCGTTTTAGCAAAACAAAACATGTCTTGACTGTTTACACTCTTGCAGTTAAGGTTTACATACTTAACTGCAATCCCCTCCCTTCACCTGAAAGTAAGTGAAGCTCAAATTTGGAAAGTAATGGCAGCATTAAAAATAAAGACCAAAAAAAAATCAAAACAAAGGAAAAACAAAAGAATAAAAAACAAAACAAAACAAACAAAAAAAACCCAAAAAAACCACACAACCCCCCCCAAAAATAAAAAAAAAACACCAAAAAAAACCCCAAAAAACCAACCAACCAAACAAAAAAAAAACACCTCAACCCACAAACAAAACTGAGCCATTAAGAATCAGCATTAGTTCATCTCTTAGGAGAAAAGGAACAAAGACTTTTCTGTCCTTAATTCAGCATAAAGCATAAAACGAGAATGGATATTTCTAACTTGAAAAGCTTAATAATCTTTTCTTAAAAAAATAAACAAACAAACAAAAAAAACTTACCAAAATACCAGATGAAGAAAGCAGCAATTGCACAACAAATGACTATTAATATAGATAATATTATTATTATGGTTTTCCTTAGACCTGAAATGAAAGCAAGGAAGAAAAGAGAAATTAGGTTTACAATCAGAGTGATTTCCACCCACCAGCACCATTTATTTGACATTAAAATCAGCCGTTTTTAGCCAGGCTTTTCTCCATCCCACCATCCTTCCTCCCAAAGCACCCAGCTGCACCAGCACCCACTTCTTCATCCACAAGGAAGTGGCTCCTTCAGTAAATGACTTTCAAGGGAACGTCCCTTTCTTTTGTTACCTTACTTTGACAGATCTCAGATCCAAAACTGGGAGAAAACGGCCCCAAAACTGGGAGAAATGGCCCCAAACTCACTGGCTGCACACGTCCTGCTGGGCGGGTGCGCTGCTGGCCGGCTGGACTGGTGGGTGGCAACCCTGGGCACGTAGCTTGGCACGGAGGGAGGGTTGGTGGAGAAGAGCTGTGGGTAGGGAGCAGCACCTGCTGCCTGCCTGGCAGCGTACAGGGGCTCTGGCTGGAAGCCTCTGTTCTCGTAGTATGGAGGTGGTGGACCCTGGGGATGGTGTGGGGAGGAGGGGAACAGGAGGAGGTGAGAAACAAAGGACAGAATTCCTGTCCTGCTCCATAAAACACACCCCGCGCACAGAAACACTGACTAGCGACTCCAGGTGACACAGACAGAACGTGCCTAAAACCTCACGGTCTGAGTCATAAAAACAGCACAGAGTGAGGCTGGAAAAGCTCTGGCAAGATCAGTTTCCTGATCCACAGCCCAGCCTAAGAAGGACTCTTGAGCCCAGCCCTCCCAATCTGTTTGGCACAAACGCCTGCCCAGGGATGTCTGACAGGGTAGAAATAAACAGCAAGGACAGCTGTGGGCAGCACCATCACAGAAAGAAATGCTGACAAGTAGCAGCCTTTGTCCAGGTCCACGATAAATGCTTACTGTCCCATTTCGTGCTGTGACAACACCAGGTACACCTAAGCTATTCCTGACACACACACTGGACTGAACAGGTCATGGAATATTTATCCTGGAAGAGCTTTAAGAACTAGTTAGAAACCATTCTAACCTATCCCACCAAAACAAGCTAAAATAAATCAAAAGCATGTGCTCAGAAGATTAAATCTCCCCTAAAAGTACCTGAGCACTTGAAATGGTGGTTAATTCGAGCCTCTTACATCTGCCTCACAGCATCTTTTTGCCAAAAAGGAAACACAACAAATAGCCTATGTTTTAAAAGACTTGTTAATCAGGACATCACTCAATAGGCTGTTACATGTAAAGAAATAAAACCATATTAAAAGAAGAAAAAAACCAGGAAAATTGTGAATATTTTGTTTACTTACTAGAGTAGAGGTCATGTTTCCTTTGTCAACAGTACAGAAACAATTCAAGTGTTGGGGAGCAAAGTGTGAACCTATAAAAACAAAAAAGGAAAACAATCACAACTTGGAGGCTTTGTCCAGCTTTCTTGTCAGTTTTACCTTTGGAAAAAGGCGAGATTTGCAGAGGTTGAAATAAAACAAATTAAAAAAAAAAACAAAAACCAGCAAGCGGAAGTATTTGAAGAGAGGGTACAAATTAAGGTGCAGCATGAAATCAGATCTCAGCAGCCTCTCAATACAAGCCTGAGGATTATACAGTGGCAACTATTCATTAGCACGAGGGCAGCACAAACTGAGAAGGTCAAGTCAGTGCTCACTCTCGCTGGCAGAACAAGAGTCAGAATATCCTGGCAGGGACTCACACGGTGTCAGTACCACGTTCAGGTCCTGCTGCCTCTCTCAGCACTTACTCATGTGTCACTCTGAGGTTTATGGCACAGAAACCCGCAAAGCATCAGGAAATGCAAATTCAACCAATTCATGATAACAGCGCAACTTGCAGCCACATTTTTTTTCACTCTTACATGTTCTAAGCAGTTGTTTTCTTGACTGTTTGTTGTAGTCATGGAACCAAAAACAGGGAGAGAAGCACAGCAGGGGAACTGTGCCACAACAATATGAAAGTTTTGCAAGCAGGGTAAAAGAGAGGTTCGGCACTGAATGTTTCAAGCATCTAGAAGTTTATTTTAGAGTTAAACGTTAACATTGAGCAAAACCACTGATTGCCACACACAGAAGAAATACAGAAATGTTTGCCGGTGCAGATCTAAAATGCACAGTTATATACACCTCCACAAGCAACCATTCTAATAAATGCTATCTACTGAGTCCTCTCATGTTGCTCTACAACAAAAAAAATAAACCTAGAAAGTGCCTGCACTGAGAAATACCTTTGCAGAGCAAAACCCTGCACATTGCAGCTCTGTAAAGACACAAAATAATTCAGCCCAAAGTAATAGGTTATTTTGTAGAGCCTCTATCAAGGCATCATCTCACCCAAAACTGAACTACAAATGTCACTGAAGCAGATTTCAACAGCTGCTCAGCCCCTCAAGCACACCAATTCTTTGTGACACTTCAGCAAGGCTGGTATTTGCTTATCAGTGCTGGCAAACAGGTGTAAATAATGAACCACTGAACTTATTCGTGTGGCAGACAGGTGAGAAACGAGTCTTGCTCCTACTTACTGAAAGTCCATCAGACTGGTGACTAAGGCTCCAGGACTTCTGCTTTGCTTTATGTGCCATCCATCCTTGCCCAGCTCTTCACAGCAGTTGGGAAGTGCAGCTCTGCCCAGACGTAGAAACAAATAAATCACAGGAGGATATTTCTGCTCCTTGTTCTCTGAAAAGGAGAAGTAATAAAAGGGTTAGGAAGTTTAGTGATATCAGAGAGAAGTGGTGATGAGGTAAGCCAACAGGGATAATGACCAAAAAAATCCCAAGTACTTTTTTTTACATTACCATTTGAAAGGCTTTGCAAATTAACGGGGAAGAGTGTTCCTCCCTCTTTTCTGGGAGTTTCTGGGAGTGTTTTTCAAATGAACTGAGGAAAAAATCTCCTCCTTGTTTAGCTGGTTTTCCACCATCACTCCCAATTTAGTTCTTGCTAATCTATTTCCTATCCAGCTTCTGATTAATAACAGTTTCCCTGTTATAAATACAGGAACCCATAGGTAAATACAGACTTCCATGGCATTACATACATACATTTTCCAATGTTTTAAAACTGCATGAAACCACAATCACTGAACTCCCATTAGTTTTTCAAATGTTTAAGGCAAAAATCAATCTGCAGCATTCAATAATGATATAATCTGCTTTTCCTAAGCACACATTACTCACACACTTCAAATTGTTTTACAAACACATCAAGGGAACTGCAACAACTTCTCAGATAAGGAAGTTGGGTCATGGAGAACCAAACTGACCTGTCAAACACTCCCCATCCCAACAACTAGACGGCTAGAAGGGACTGGTCTGCCTTATCTCAGTCCAATACTTTGGCCTCTAACTCACCTCACACATCAGACAAATTTAAATAGACCATTTTAAAGTGTCATAAACCCACTCTGATGATGCAGGAGAGTTCAGTGGGAATGTACAACTGTCCTTCCCCTCTCACTGCCCTCATTCCTCCTGATGCCTGCTGAGCTACTACAGCACTTTACTGGGTGCATCTGAAAAAACAAACTCTGGGAATCCTTTAAAGGGAGCTGGAGATCCCAGGCAAGGGAACTGGGATGGAGAACCAGAGCAGGCTTCAAGGAGGGTACCAGAGGCTTAAGGAGGCTTAAGGGTTGGCTTGCTAACACTTTCCAGCTCCGGAAAAAGAGCACCCAAATAATGAAAGGGACCCATCAGTCCTATGCAGTCAAGCCCCTAAACTTCAAAAACTCCAGTATGGATGGAGCAGAACCAGCATTTAGACCTCCAGCAACATAGAAAGTCCAAAACTGAGTGTGCTTTTCTTTCATAAAGTACAGGAATAAAGCCACTGTTTCTAATGACAGGAAAGACAAAGAGCAAAAAGCCACCACCGACACAGTTCACTGATGAATGAAGTAAAATGCGTTTTTGTAGCTGGCAGCTGCTACTTGAATTATCTGAGCTTCTTACATATGCCTTAGAAGTGTTAATGTTATGTCATGGGTCATTAAGATTAAAGAAAGGCATCACTATTTCCAGTAAATTTGTCAAAAATAAAAATAAAAAAGGAACACAGCCAAACAAAAATACAAAAATCAAAAATATTAGATTACCTCAAAACAAATTCAATCCAATAGTTTTTTGGGGTTTTTTATTCACTTTTCTACAGATTTCTGCAAATCAGGTCTTTAAGGAAAAATTACAGCAGAGTTGGTCTGTACTTCACTTGACAACACCCTATTTAATCAAAAATGGTCTTTCCAGACTCTCAGCCCTCCAAAGGCTTGTCCTCCTCCCTACCACAGAGACAATCCCCCTGTGCCCTGGACAGGAAACACCAAGCTCAGAGTTTGTGCTGCCCAGATGTACATGGTCTAAACCCCTCACTGAATTTTGGTGAATTTGGGGCAAAAATTAGACCCTGCTTTTGCCTCATTACAGCAGCATCAGCTCATGGCTCCTTCACACCTGCTGTGTCCTTTGCTGGCCAGGAGCCAACATCCCAAAAAGGCAAGGGACAGAATGAAAGGCAAAGAAATCCTAAAGGTCTACACAGGATTTTGTAATGACACCAGACCTGCTGCTTTTTACCCTGAAAGAAATAACATTTCCATTTATTTCCATGCTGGAAATAACAGGACTTCCTCAGCACACACCATGTCATAACTGTTAATTGGCTTCCAAGAGCTTTTACACAGAGATCCCTATAGGCTGTTTCCATGCCCAAGTCAATAGGATGGAATAACTACCTCCAGATATCCTAATTCAACACTGAGAATTCAACTGGCCAAAGCAGCCAGAGTTATATTGGCAACAGCTTGCTTCCTGCATTTACATATTGCTCCAATAACTGTTTTGTGCTACTTCCTGAAACAGAAACATCAGCTGTTTGCTAAGCTGTGTGATAGTTATCAACAATTGGAAAAGAAACCCCAGAACAAATAAAGCAAACTAGCTTTTCACAGTTAGACCTACATAAAAGCAAGCAAGAAAGATGTAAGAGGACAGAACAGTCAAAAAACAAATGAATGAAGCCAAGCTCATCTTCTAAAAGGAGGAAGCATAAAAGCACCCAAACATTCTACATGAACTTAGCACACTGCATCACATCCAAAAAGTTCCCTCTGTCCAGCAAACGAGCAAACCAACAGAACTCATTGCGAATTACTCAAAGGAGTAATTTCAGTGCAAAACTCAACCTTAAAGGGCAAGCCAACACATTATGGCGTTGATGATGCTAGAAACTAAATATAGTTTCATCTTTTTTTTCATTTCCAACCATCTTATGACCTCCTAGAAGTTTCAGCAATATAACCATGAACACAACGTAACCATGATATCATGGTGTGGAGGAAAGGTTAGTGAGGCAATAAAATAAAATAAAATAAAATAAAATAAAATAAAATAAAATAAAATAAAATAAAATAAAATAAAATAAAATAAAATAAAAACACAAGTGAAGAGGTGATTCCAGATTCATTTTCATGATCTTTTCACAGAGCAATTTCACAGGACAGTTCCTGCCTTGTCACCCAAGAGGAAACAAACATGGTCAAGATTCCTGTTTAACAACCAGTACTAAAAATTATCATGACTTGCAAATGAAGTATTGAAAGGTTAAAAAAAAAATCCAGTTATGAATGAATGAAAAAGGAAAGAAGCTAAATAAGATTTTTCATCTCATTTCATTAATAGTATTCCCTTGACATTTCTTCAGAAGCAGCACTGAGTATTTTTATTGTGATGATTTTAAAAAGTGATTTTAATTTACTCCATTTATCCTCTGGCAGGGATCAGAGACAAATTGACTGAATGTCTCAAAGTCATAAAAATCAGGGTCCTACAGTATCCTGGCCTTTCAACAAACCTCAACAGAAGTGAGCTCTATTCAGCGTGCTTGTTCAGTAACATCACAAGTATTTCAGAGAACTTCATGAGACTATGCAAATATTTACATGAAAGGTTGCCAAAAATACAACCTTGTCCTTCTCACAGTTCCTAAGAAATAGTTTTGAAGCTATTCTAGATTAGCTCCTAAAATGCCATTATACTGTACAACTACTTATCAAGAGGTGTTAAAAAACAGTCCCTCTTGATAAGCACTATCAGCAGTGGCTCAGTGAAGTCCACAGAAGTATTCCCCAGGCCAGGAAACCAAGATTAATTCTACTTCCACATGCAAAAAAAATGGGAGGCATTAAAAATCTCTGAGTGTAGCAGTCACATTTTAAAAAGTTATAGGATATCATACTCATAATAAAAATAATTGTCTGTGATGATGATGATTATAATCTGTCTGAAAACACACATTGATTTCAAACTCAGCCTTGTAAAAAGTACATCATGTGCTTTGTTAGGAACAGTGGGGCGAGGAAGGAGGCTGAAATGCTCTTTTCTTTTTTCTCATTTCACTGAGGGGATGGTGAGTGGCAGACGACCCTACAAAACCAGCCACTTGTGAAACAGAAAGGACCAAGAGCCCAGAAGAACCAGGGGCTCTGGCATGGTAGGAGATGGATCCATTGTTCAGGCAACAACTGCAAACCACAGCACCCACGACCAGATCACAGGAGGAGCTGGAGGATGCAGCAACAGCCAGCTTGGCTTTGGATTCTTACTTCCCCCTACACAACATCCCAGGCTCTGCCCTTGCCATTCTTCCAAGGCATAAGCAAATAGCTTTCTGGCAGAAGCATGTTTGCTACTCTTCTTCATATTTGATTATTACCTTCTGACTAAATTCAAGTGTCTGTCTGCATCACTGAAAGTCACTGGCAAGGAAATAAACTTCTCAAGAACACTTGTTCACCATATTTGAGCTGCACATTAATATGACGTGAATAAGGTGGCACTAAGTACCCACACTGCAGAAAAATAAAACCCAGCTATGTTAACAAACCAGACTTCTTTAGATACCTGTCCAGGTCAGTGATTTTTAACCCATGACATACAGATCTTGAGGAGCTGCAAACTACTTCTAAGAGGTCTATGGCAGATAAGAGTAAAAAGCAAATCTTGCTGGCAGGAGGTTTGAATTCACTCCATGGGTGCTCATGGTGCCAGAAACCATGGCACTGCAGCTACTCAGTGTGGACCAGCCCTGGACTGGCACAGGAGCAAAAGCCCATATTTTCAGGACTGGCAACTCCAAGACAAATATTTTGACCAGCATCCCAGAATAATGTGTTGCTTTGTTTTTCCATCAACATCCAGGAACATAGTTCCAACTTATTTCCAATTTCAGGCTAGGCTACTGTGATAGATTTGCTCTAGGCTGACTGTCCTATGAACAGAATAAATTTTAACAGTTTAAGAATGAAAGGAAGAAAGACAAAAAGGCACATGGAGTCCAACTTTGACGTCAACATTTATCTTAGCCCCCTTGTCTTTTGGCTTTACATCTACACCTGTAGGTAAAAACCACAACTTGCCATTTTCCCAGTTCATTGATCTATGTCGCACACAACATCCACCTCTTTCCCCACCTAATATTGCCCTAGATGATGCAAATAATCCAAGCTCTTTGCTTTGGATCTTTCTAAAGCGCTGGAGACATTAATGTCGCTTAATACAGGACAAACAGGGCCACTTAGGACGAAGGCTCAGTGTGACATTGCTGCCTTAAATTCACAGGCACCCACCCACCCAGGAAGTTGAGGCTGAGATTCGAGGTCCAGGTAAGCAATGAACATAAAGCCACCTGCGAGAAGGCGTGGACTGGATTGACTTCAGCATGCCAAGATTTGGCACAGAAATTTCAACGGTGCGACTCTTCTAAAAGTTACTTTTCCAAAATCACTTGCCGAGCTGTGCCAACTTGCACCCGAAATTAGCGGCTTTGCTAAAACCCAATGCATTAACACACGCCGAAGAGACCCCAGAACTAAACGTTGTTTTGATTTACTCTCTCTGCTCGCTCGGTGACCTTGAGGAAGTTGCCCAATCTTTTACCCTTCATCAGCAGGACAAGAGATGGACAAGCTCCACCTGGAGCCGGCTCTGGCTGAGCTCTCCTCACCTCCTCGGACCGCGTTATCACTGAATACACAGCGCCCATCCCCTCCCTTCCTTCGTGCGCGTCTGACTCCCGGTTATCCCGGCTTCCTCATCCTCCTCCTCCGTGCACCTTTAGCTCCCGATTATCCCGGTTATCCTGGCTATCCTGGCTTCCCCATCCACCGCCTCCGTGCACCTTTAGCTCCCGATTATCCTGGCTATCCCAACTTCCCCATCCACCGCCTCCGTGCACCTTTAGCTCCCGGTTATCCCGATTATCTCGGCTTCCCCATCCTCCTCCTCCTCCCTTTGGCTCCCGGTTTCCCTTACACTCCGGCCCACGGGAAAGCGCAGCTTTATCCCGCTGCATCTCCCACTGGACGAGCCGGCTGCGGGCAGGGGGCACGGGGGGAACCAGGGGGGGAACGAGCCGCGTCTCCCTCTCTGTTTTCCATCATCCAGCGCCTCCTCCCCTGCGGGATGGGGATTCCCAGGCACCGCCGCGGTCACTCCTCATCCTCCTCCCCTCAGAGCCCGGCCGAAGTTTCTTAGTTAAAAGCCAAATCCAGCGGGCGCATCTCGGATGGCGATTCCTGCCCGGCCCCAGGTGGGGAGGGAGAGCAGCGCTTACCTGGGGCTGCGGGAGCGGCAGCGCTCGGCAGGGGATGGAGGGCGGCCGAGGGAGCCGGGAGCAGGCGGAGCGGCCGGGGAGGAGCCAGGGTGCGGGGCAGGAGCAGGGAACAGGGAAGAGGGAACGGGCAGGTGCCCGCAGGTGGATGCGCCGCCCGGCCCCTTCCTCCCGAGCGGGCGGGACCTGCCCCGAGCACCGCAGCCCACCGGGCCCGGAGGGACACGGGTGACCCTTCCCTTCCCTTCCCTTCCCTTCCCTTCCCTTCCCTTCCCTTCCCTTCCCTTCCCTTCCCTTCCCTGTGCTCCCAGCCCTCCTCCTCCTCCTCCCGGCTGTTTTCGAAGCCCAGCAGTGGGACGGAGGCGAAGGGGGAAGGCAAAAACTGCGCCCCCTCCACCCTAAAAAAACCCCGGGGTTGGCTTTCCCTGCTCCAGCCCAGCTGTGGCTGTACCCTGCTTTTTGAACTCGCCCATGGGTCCCTGTTGGCCTCCGTGTCAGGGTGTTGTTGCAGGCAAATAACTGACAACAGTCCCCTGAACAGGGTAGGTCAGCACCTGATAAAGATTGCTCGTAAAATACCGGCCCGGGGGAAATGACTTCTTTGGGCTTTTTTAGGGTCATTTAATAACGGGAAAAATTACTACCACTCTGTAAAATTACTACCATCTCAATGGTTGCATTACTTTTAACGCTCTGGTGACTTGTGGAACCACCTGTAAGGCAGACCTACAGTGAGAAAGGGCTTTTCTCTGCCAAAGCTGGGCTCCACAGCAAATTAAAAAAAAAAAAAAAATTCCACTCACATCTCAAAACTTCAGAGTAGTACTTACTGGAAAAGTAAGTTCTCAAATGAAGACATTCCACTCACTGTAAATACCAGCTCTGATTTAGCTGCAGTATTGCTGCATGCTGCATTTAACATCTCTGTGTCGGGACTGCAGATAAGGCAAAGTACACAAGTTTGGCATGCAAGTGTCTGGGGCTTGTTTATATTTCCTAATGCATATCAAGGAATTACATCAAGCATGCCAAGATCGTATTCAGTATTTTTCCAGGTCCATGTATTTGAAGAGAGAACTATGAATCTGCAGAACCCTTGGTACAAAAACATAAGAAGTATTGTCTAAAATATCTTTAAACTTTAGCTTATGTTTTTAAGCTGCATTATTTTGGGGGTTACTTCTGCTCCTGAGCTCCCAAAAGCAATCAGTGAGATTCAGTCATTTTCGAGTGTGGATTCAGTTTCAGGAATTTGATCTCAAATTTAATCTGAAGCAAAAGGTAAAATCATCCCAGGCACAACCAGAACACTGCAGTGTCACCTTCTGTGGTTTTCTAACATGCCCACCTGTGTGGCATGTCCTTGTCTTTAATCTACAGCAATTTATAGATGGCCTTCAGACCTTAGAGATGTTTTAGGTTTGAACCAGGGTGCCTGCTCGTAAGATTTCCCTGTTAAGTTTCCTTACCAAAGTGGAGGGAAATAGACCTGCAAATTGTTACTCGGCACCATGGCCACAAAAAAAACAACAACAACAAAAAAAAACAAAAACAAACAAACAACAAAAAAACCCTCAAGATCTGTTCAGTTCTACAAGAGAAGATGTAAATTTATTTTCTTTAGAAAGTCACGTATTTTTTTCTTTGAAAGTCGTTTGGAGGCTATGTACTCCTGTACTGATGGTGTGTCATTCCTCTCTTAAGACATAACCTAATAATTTATAATTCAAAACTGTATTTCTTTTGAGTTTAGACTATCCTGGAGCTCACTTTGGATTTAACCAAATGCCTTGCATGATGGCTACGGATAAGGAGAGAGATTTAAAAATATATACTGGTTGGTTCCTGACAGTCTGTATGAAACCACTTTTAAGATATTTCATCAATTCAGGTGTCACAAGAACAACTGGGCAAGAGTAAAAAAAATACTCAGTGCTGCTCTGCCAGGGGAGTTTAAAGCCTTTAGGAGGACCCGGCGTTGCTTTGTGCGCTAGGAAAGAACACCAGACCTGCTGGGGGGGAGATCCAGGGCAGCTCGGTTCAAATGAATGGAGCTCTGCTTAGTTACAGCCTCGAAGATCTGGGCGCTCGCCAGCAGCTCGTTGATTACCCCTGTTAACACCTTTTCTTCTCGGAGAGGGCTGAGCTGGTCAGCGAACAGAACAGCGCATTCCCACCCTCTTTTTCCCAGTTATTCCCTCCCTCCTGGCTGGTATCTGGCTCACTAAGGGGCCTTGCAGGCCTCTAGAGTGGTAAAAGTTTGGTGGGGGTTTTTTTGTTGCTGTTGTTTTTTTGGTTTTGGTTTGGGTTGTTTTCTTTTTTTTCAGCCTGGGTTAATATTCCCCGAGGTTAACTCAGCTTGCTGACAAAGGTCAGAGGAACAGGAGAGCCTGCAGTGCTGGGGAGGGGGTCATTGCCTCCTCTCTTGGCAGCAGAAGCTGCCTGGTCTGTTCAGCTTCTCCTGCCTGGTCCAGGGCTGAGCTCTGGCCCTGTTATCTCATCCAAAATAGCTCCATGAGCGTGTAATTGTGTTTTAAGTTTTTCAGAGCTGGCTTTGGGAGCACTCATTTTATTAATGGATTATAAACAACCTCTAAAGCAGAGATCAGGGCAGGGTTTGGTTTTTCCGAGTGGCTGCCTGGTTTTGGGAGGAGCAGGCAGTGTCTGCTGGAGAGGGATGAGGGCTTGCTGGGCAGCCCAGCGTTATTGCCCAGAATTCAGGGCATGGAGACCTTCAGCATGACCCAGAAATTGCTCCAAACAACTTTATCACACTTAAATATTAATATGGTTCAATGGTATTGATAATACAAGTTATTAGTAAGTTAAATGTTTAGCAAACCACTTCCTCCTCCGTATTTCTGTAGCAAAACGATGTTTGGATGTGTTATTTTGGCTCTTCACAGGAATGCAAGCTAACCTTTCCACAGACTGGTACTAAGCATCTGAATAAATAAATAAAGTGATGAATAAACTGCTCTTTTCAGGTGTCTGGCACCACTTACATTGTGCATCCTACCCGGGGGTACCTTTGGCTTCCTATGGCACCTCCTCAGCCCTGTTCTATAAGGTAGAACTGTATATATTCTATATTCTGTCCATCTGTTTATAGATCATAGAATATTCTGAGTTGGAAGAGACTCATCAGGATCATCGAGTCCAGCTCCTGGCCCTGCCCAGACACCCCAAAAATCCCATCCTGTCCCTGGCAGTGTCCAAACTCTCCTGGAGCTCTGGCAGCCTCGGGGCTGTGCCCATTCCCTGGGGAGCCTGGGCAGTGCCCAGCACCCTCTGGAGGAAGAACCTTTCCCTAAAATACAACCTAAACTTCCCGACTCTACTCCATGAGGTTTCACTGGTCACAGAGTGGAGAGATTGGTACCTGTCCCTCTGTTTCCCAAGACCACAATGAGGTCATTAGTCACAACTGGCTTTGTTTCTGCGGGCACTTTGTCAACACAGTTCATTTCCCACTCAGTTAATGCCCAACTTGCCATATGCTGCCTTGTATTCTGATTTCTGCCTGTGTTTCAGGTGTCTAATCAAAACCCCAGAGCGATGGGAGATAAAGTCTCCCTAAATCCAAACATCCAGCCACTTACTCCAAACACTCAGGGTGAGCTTGCCCTTGACTTTGGGATTACAGCACAAAACTTCCTTTCATCATTCCAACAGAACTAAATTACAGCCATCTCCAGGGAGTTTCAGTGCTAAAGCCCACAACTGGGGAAAAAAAAAAAACAAACAATATTGAAATGATGGTGTCCTCTCTGAATTTCTTCTTCCCTTGGTACCATGAAAGATCTTTGTGGTTGACAGAAACCACAGGTACCCACTCAACCATAAAACTACACCAAACCTGGGAACATAATTAGTCATTTAATAACTAAGCTTAAACTGAATGTATGTTGACTTTGGAAGTACATTTGCATCTGGCTGGTGTTACCATGAATACACACACATAAATTTACCTGCTGCAGACATAGTTGAAAATCAAGACAAATGGGCAGACATCTTCAAATGTAATCTCTTTTTTTAAATTATTCCAGCTGTTGAATGAAGCAGGAGATGGTCCTTTGTTAGGGTATTAACTAAATATGCTGAAAAAACACAACTCCTTAAACCAATTACCCTGTTATCTGGGAAGCAGGAGAGGGTCTCATGGGCCTGCAGATTAGAAAGGTGTGTCCTTGTGAACATTCTCACTTCTCTCCCAGCATTTCAGAAACTATTTTAAGAGTTTGAAGCCCCACAGATGGAAACCCATAAAATTGCCCATGCTCTTTTTAGTTCTCAATTTGGTTTTTTTTTCATTTTTCCTCCCAGTTAAATTTTCTGGTACAGTGGCAAAGTTTCAGAGTTACAAAATTAAATTCTTTGCTGTCTCTCGGAGGGAAGACAGGAATAATAAGTGGCCTTCACTTTAGTTCAGGTGCATGTTGTTTCAATGATTTTCTCCTCTGTTATTGTATAACAAAAGAGAATAAAAATTTAAATACTTGCTCTTTCTTGGATTTTTCTGGGTGTATCATGTAAATACAGCTGCATTTTCCCATATCAGAAGAGAATTTAACCTATAAATTTGAACTCCACATTAAAATAACCCTACTCTAGTGGCACAGAAATTGAATGACAACTTTCATTTATTGTATGATTTTTTCCTGATATTTGAGACTTCCTTTTTTTTTCACTGATCTGGTAGTTTAGCTTTGTCTTGCACTTGTAGCACAAAGCAGCAATAAATCCAAACTGCTCAGCCAATTAAGCCAGGTTTTATTTACTCATATGCCAGCCTGGTCTAAAGCAACTACAACGCATCAGTAAATTTGAGTTTCGATGCAGAATGATCTCACAGTTCTCATAAAAAGAAATGACAAAAATGCACTTTGACTTACCCTTTTAATTTTTTTTCATTTGCGAAAGAAAAACTACTCAGTTCTTATGTGATTGGCTTCAAACAACCAGTGAAAGAACTTTGTTTCAGTACAAATTAGAATCAAATATATTTAGTCTTCCTGATGCATACAGAAAAATATGGATTAGTAAAATAAAAAGAAGCAAAGCACAATAAATCTTAAGATTTTTTTTTCTGAATTAGAAACCAAAAATTATGTTTTGAATGTAATCTTTGACAAAATTAACATTGATTTAATGGAGCCAGATTTTCTCAACTGATCATTTAATCATAATAGGTTTTTAAAATGATGACTGTTAAACATACCATCTCGTATTAAAAAATCCCAACATGTTTTCTATAGATCCATGAAGACCAGTGTTTTTGATTTAATTTGCAATATTTTTATCCTAGAGAGGTTAAAAAAAACGAACAAGACCTTTTGAACAGCTGAATTTTCTGAATACCTGCATGAGATAACCAGAGATAAATCCCATCTGAAAAGAATTGCCTTTTGTTTGTCTGAATAATAAAGAGAAGGGGTTGTTTTTCCACTTTCCATACTAGTCCAGCTTTAGATTTGCTGTATAACTTCAGCAAATTTGTTTCCATCTGCCTGCATTTCCTGCTCTGCAAAAGGGAATTAATGGTATTCAATGTCAGGAGAAGAACAGCTATATTCACATTCAACCAAATATTTGTAAAAGTGCTTGGAGACTTGTTGATTAACCTGTTATAAAAGGGTAACAATGAAGTGTCCTCTTTATGTTTACCTGCAGCTAGACAAGCTTTAATGGCCTGTTCCTGCATCAGGTATAAAGGTACTTGATTTTTATCAACAGTTGGACATTGTTTTAATTCCGTGATAAATGGAGCAGATGAAGTCAGAAAACTGTAAATCACTGATTGGTCACCAACGAAGCACTGATCCAGCTCATTGGATCAGGCAGGTTATAAGGGAGGGAAAATGCAGCTCAGTTTCATCTGTTTATATTCCTTAGCAAGCCAGTAATTCACTTAGGACCAAATACATTTAATTGTGATGATGAATACGTGCTGTTTGCATATGCAGTTTTCTGTGCTTTCCATGGAAGCAACCACATGTGCTGTCCATAACTTTTAACAAGACAGCTTTGTTTGTGACTAAGGCAGGATTTTACACTTTGATTCCAATATGTTCAATTATTCTACTTTACCTTTCTTTTTAATTTTAACTGAAGTGGCTCAATGAAACCCTATATGCACTATGAATATAATTTCAATTGGAGGAAGAATGATGATTTCTGGAATTATTTCTGAATCACAGTTACCACTCTTCCATGTCTTGGTATAAAAATAATTAACTTGTAGTGGGGTGTCACATGCTTGTCACTCTTGCAGCATTTTTCTCGTTAATGACTAAAATATGTCTTACTTCATCAGTCTTAATTTAAGTCTGACTCTCTCTTTATTCTGGTTCAGTGGCTGCTTGAATTCATTACGAAAGAATTTGTTTGCTTGCCTGCTGCCTATGGAAAGAAGCCTTGTGTTTGAAGGCACAAATAAAGCCAAAATACTTCTCATCTTTAAAGAAGGTGGCACAAGGAAACAGATCCTGGTCAACAACAAGAGCTGTGGCATTACAGTTTTCCTCTAAGAGGTGAAAGATTGATGCTTTAATTCAACCTTTACCTAATTGCCAACACTTTGTAATTAGGCAAGTAAATTTTACAAGAAGAAATTCCTGTTCAAGATTAACCAAATTGATTACCAGATTTTTAGTTCATAGACCTCTTTTGTTATCAAAACTCAACGACACTGAAAAATAACAAAGCTTCCTATGAAGCTCAAAGCAGTTAGCTGGAAATGTTTGTTTTCTCTGGGATTGGTTGGACATTGGTCATCAGACTCCTGTGCAAGCACCAGGTGAGTAATTTTCAGAAGGTAATTTGAACCCATCCTGGGAAAGGAGTACAAGCTGGCTGATACGAGTTTCTGCTGGTGATGGGCCTGTTTTCTTAAATATTTCTGTGTGGACAACAGCAACGATCTCATAAATACCAACTAGGGCTGGCATCTGCACTGCTGCTGTGCATAAAACTGCTCAAAGTGCAGGTGCAATAAAAACCACTTGACAACATTGCATGGGCACTGTGGAAAATAGCCCTAAGAAATGAGTATTTTCACAAATAACCAAAGCTGGCAAAGCCTGTGCTTTAGATCTGAACATTTTACCATTATCACTAATTGGTCAGGTCAGTCATTGCAAAATATTGATTATCTTGCTGTCTGTGTGGGCAAGTTTTGAAGGGATAAATAAAGAATGGATGGCATAAATGGAAGTCAGGTGACTGGAGCTGACCAACTAATAGTTAATTTTATGAACGTGTGTCTGTAGTCAGAGATTTTATTTTATTTCATTTTGCCACTTTTTTTTTCTGCTACATGCTGCCTAATACATAATGAGCTGTATTTGTTGTGGGGCAGATGTATTTCCATTCCCTGTGTTATTTTTTGAAATCTACTTCAAGATCATCCTCCCCCATCTGATTTTGAGGGAGGTACACGATTATTTTTTTTTTTTTAATTTTCCTTTCTTTTTGTCCCTTTATTTATGGCTCTGGTTTTGTAATTTCTGCTCATGCCTATGTACATGTGGCAACTGTTAATATTAACTATACAGTAATTAAATCTTTGCCGTGTTTTTTCTCTGCCCTGGTTGTATCTTCAAGACAAAACAATCCTCTGTCCCTGTTCCCTGTGGATTTCATTCTACCGAACTACTCCAGCTGGATAAAGAGGATTTTCCACACCTTTAAACACAGCTGCAAGGTGCCTGTTGTACAAAAGCAAGGCTTCACCTCTTCTTGAGCTGGCTGGAGTGGCAGAGAGAGTTTATAACTTCTGCTTCAGATTGTTATTATTCAGAGTTTATAACTTCTGCTTCAGATTATCATTATTCATAGTTTATAACCTTATAACTTCAGATTCTGACTCAGGAGTGATACAGGAGCTCAGTGCTTGCGTCCTCTGTCCCTCCCTGAATTCATTCCCAATGGAGACTGGTTTATCAGGAGTGCCAGTGCCAGTAAACAAGTAAAGTCCAGACCTTGGAAAATAATAATCCACAGGGTGTGGGTTGGATAATCCCTCAAAGAGCAGCAGGATGGCCAAGGTGGACACCTCACCACAGTGATGTCATAGATGCTGGCAGCATTTGAGTGGGTTTTAATGTATTTTTTCCTACAGCTTTTAAATACAAAATAACCCTTTTATTTAAAGTCATCCTATAAAGTTCGTGTGTCTTGCTACCAGTCCGATTTATTGGAAAAGCCTAATCAATATCTAGTCTTTTAATAGTGGACTACACTTAAAATAAGGACTGTGGGATTCCACACGAAAAATACTATTTTCAGGGTATCCTTGCAGAGATCAGAGCTTCAACTCAGAGAGGAAGTTACCCTTTAAGTGTAGGGAACTGTCAGAAGACCTTAAGGCAAAGAATTCACAAAACAGCCAGAAAGGCAGACTTGGAGCTAACAATTCACGAGAGTGTACTTCAGTGTTTGTGCTGTACTTGCTTGATCCCTGTCTGAGAAGACTTGGAATTTCTGTCTTAGATATGCCAAAGGTGACAAATTAGCCCAGATGTCCATGAGTAATTTCATCAGCACAAACTGCTCGACTTTCAAACACTCAGAGTAAGCCACTTATTGAAAGGACCTAAAGGGGGCCACTGGGTGTCCTGCATCCTGTGCACCCAGAGCAGGTAAATTTTATATAATTTGAATACAGCCGATCTGCACTAATCCAAAAACTGTAGCACCGTGTGAGGGGGCTGCAAAAGCTGCAGCCTTGACTCTTACCTAGGTGGGAGATCAGGCTTTTTATCAGGCTCTGAATGGGGCAAGAACAGCAGGCTTTGACTGTGGTGGGATTTCAGCTATTTGCATGTGAATAGGGAAGCCCAAAGCCGGTGTTTCTGCATGGATTCATTGCCCCCATCCTCAAAGGGCTCCCGGAAGGAGCAGCAATAATCCCTGAACTGCTTCTTCAGGTGCTCCCTTCTGCAGGAGGAAAGCAGAAATTATTTCAGCCAGCTGAGTTTAGCCTGCTTGTCCTGTGAGACAAGAACAACCCTCTTGCCCTGGGGACATCCAGTGACCCAGTGCAGAAGGTGAGCAGTCCTGTGAAACACCCCTGAAATTATGTGTCGGTTCTTGTGGATGCTGTTGGGCACAAAATACACCCAAAGCTAGAACTAAAAAGTGAAAGCAATGGAGTTACACCCATAACACTGCTGTCTTCTTCAGAGAGATGTCTCAATTGTTCTCCCATCACCTGAATAAAAGGAAAGTTAACATAATAAAAGGCTAAAAAGCATGCATCCCTCTCAGAGGTGCCTGAAAGATTGAGCTTTCCTTAGCAGCAGGAGCTGCTTGGACACAGATTGGTTTACAACCTGCAAGAAGGCAATTTTTTAGTGTGGCTTTCAGAAAAAGGGTTGCTGTGAGTGGTTAAAGAGCATGAAACTGCAGAGCAGAGGAGCAGCTGTGCAAGGCGTGGGTCTTTAGGGATGAAAAAAATACATTGAGGCACCCTGATTTCACTATTTCACTCTGATGCTTTTGAGGTTCTCTCTTGTTTTTTTGTTGTTTTGTTGGGTTTTTTTTCTCTCTGGTCAAGTGTCCACAAGAACATCAATGCTTGTGTTTAGGTTACACTCTGCAGGCTGGCTGGGGCTGCCTCCTAAATGTGGGCATCCCTTGGAGTCCCTGGAAGGAGCAATGTTCCAGCCAGGGCTCGAAGTGCACTTTTAGTTATGCATAACACTCCACTCCTCACAGCACATACTGTTCTCAGGCCACTATTTCTGTCCCCTGGGAGCAGAGCAGTTGCAAATTACCTTCCATTGAGACTATTGTCTAGTGGGGTTATGGATCAGAAGCTTGATTTTCCCTCCTGGGTTCCAACTTGAACACACAAAAGCCTCCTGGCTGAGCCACCCAGGGTGATTGGCTGCCACCCACAAGTTCTGGGTCAGCAGAGTGTTTGGATAGAACTATAAAATATGTGCTGAAAGGAGTTTGAGGGGCACAGTGCATAGCAGTGGCACTACTGCTGCTAATCCTGCTAGGAAATGCCACAGGCTTCCATGGGATTCCCCCCCAGGAGTGTTTAACAAAAACAGACCTGTAATAGAAGTTTGCACCAAAGGGGATTCAGGTATGTTTAAAGGCTGGTGGGTAGGCCTGGCAGATCTATAAAAAGTCTGATTTAGTGAATGGAAGTGCAATGGGAGAGCTCAGAGTCAGGTGGATGATAAACTCGAAATCAAGAGCTGTCCTCTAACCTGGCGTGCTCCAGGCAGGTTTATGTCAGCTCAAGGGTGTGTGTGTATGAATCAGCACAGGCAGGCAGCCAGAACGACCACAAATAACCACGAATTCATGACTAAAACACAAATAATAAATTGATTTCCATTACCTCTCTAAGCAGAGGATCCCCAAAGCAGAGGCACACGAGAGGAGACACAAACCACAGATGTTGTTAAGCTCCTGCCCATGCCAGGGGAATGAATCTCTGGCCCTGCTGTTTGCACAGGCTTATCAAGGGTTATTCCAGCTGCAAGGTCACTTGGGCTGATTTACAACCCTCCTCCAGTCTTCTGCTTTTTAACCCATTCCTCCCAAGACTGAGCATTAAAGAACTCTGCCAAATATCTGATGTGTCCCATTGAAACCTTGCCTGGAAAAAAGAAAACAGACGAGCTATTCAAGGCTATAAATCCATAGCAAATCAAGAAGGAGCTGGTTCTCCTTCCTGGTGCACACAGAGCACTCACTGTACCTGTGTGAAACCTTTGCCAATGATTTATGGCTGCACCCAGGAAAGCTCTGAGACACGGAGCTGTAAAGCCTCTGAAGCTTTTTAAGATGTGCAGAAATTAAGAGCTGTGTTCAGTCTGAGAACAAGCCTGGAGCTGGCATCCTCCTCCATCCTTGGGCTTGCTTATCCATGTTCTTCAGAAATGTTAATACTTTGTGCCAGTTTGATATTTACTCAGGCCTGACTTAAGAAGTTACTGAAATGCCTGGGAAAGCTCAAGTATATAATAGTCCTTGTTTTAATTAAGAGATTGTCTGATATTCTTCTCCTCACAGATGCTGTTCAGTGTGTAGAGACCCACAGCTAAACCTGAGATCTCCTGAAGGGAACACTCAAGCACAATCAGGTTTTTTTCAAGGAGTTGTCTGGTTTAAAGCCCAGTTCCTCAGGATAAAGAGGCAGGTAAATTCCTCTTTTTCCCCATGGACATTCATGGATGGTCCATCTCATGTCGTGCTGCCTTTCATAGCTGCAGTGACAGACTCTGTGGAGGATACCATTGCAAAAAAAGATAAAGCTTTCAGGATCTCGGAGATAAAAATTAATTTTTTATTTTTCAGGGAAAAGCCCTGCTGACTCTGACACTTGCTGCATCAAACGTGCCCTGTTAATTTTGTCCCAGAGCATCTGACCTCAAAGCAACATACAACAGTGAAATTAAGACCGCAAAACAATACACAAAAGTGAAATTAGGGAACAGGCTCCTGCAGGATGATTTGAGAGATGGAAGACATAAAGAGTTGACTACAAAAAATCTTCCACATTTTCCAGAGACTGACTGATGGACAGAGCCTCCTGGAGAGGCAGCTTGGCTCTATCAGCATCAAAGGGACAGGCAATTGCAACAGGCTTTTCATGCTGGCAGTGCAGCAACTAAGAAAAAAACAAGATGAAAAACATTTAATGGGGTATTGCATAAAACAGGCTGCCTCAAGACTACTTGAAAAACTTGTTTCAGTAAAGCTACGTGAGAAGCAAACAGAAAAGCAGTTATTTTGTGTCTTGTGATAGATTTTTTTTTCCCTTGGTTTTGGCTGGGGCTTTTTGCTTGGTTTTTGTTGGTTTTTTTGTTTTGTTTTTTATCTGAATTATTGAGTGTAAAGCTAGTGTGAGCTCTTTTTTGCATTCTGCTAAACATAAGGTTGCAGGACACCCACTTGTATAGGTTATCCTCAGACAATTTTGTCTGGGGGTGGGATGCCAGGACAACATGGTACCACTGGTGCCTGCATCACTTTGGTTCTTCGGGGTTTTTAGTGTCATTAATCCCTCAGAAAGGAGCTGTTTTGGTCATGTTGACAGAGGGTGAGAGGTGCTGGCAGGAGTTGCCTGGATGTGGGCATGAGCTGCTTGCTGACCTGAACACCACCCTCATTTCTGTGTGTTCCCATCTGTGTGACCCACGTCCACCTTTTGCTTTTCCAACAAAACCAGCACAGAACTGTCCACTTTCCTCCTCTTTTGACCCACCTCCTTCTCTTCTTGACAAGTTTTCATGATCTTAAATTTAGGAGATCATTGCTCCATTCTGGCCGTTGCTCCATTCATATCAACACAAGAGAAAAGGGAAATCTTCTCTCTGAGTGTGATGTCCATAGGAGAGGGGGTTTCAGAACCCTCTTCACTTGCATTTTGTTGTGAACTTCTGCCTAGTCCATTTTTGTCATTATACAACAACATTTTAATATAAAATCTTGGGGATTATTCATCTGATCAGCTATATGAGCACTCAGCTTCTCATAGACTGTGTTGAAATGACAGCAATGAATGCAGTGAAAAATAAATGGCAGCAGCCAGTTCCTTTGCAATCCAGTTTATTTCTTCACAGGGTACCCCATTTTTAAAGGAATACAGAGTATCTTCATCCTTATCAGCAAAGGCTGACCTGGCATAGCTCAGTGAGGACAAGCATGCATAGTTTATAACTGACCCTTTCCTTCTGCAGTTAATCTGGTGGAACATCTTGCCTAAAAGCACAAGTTTAGGATTGCAAAGGCACATTTTTGCCCTGGATTGCAACACAGGTGGAGTACAGTTAATACCTGCAATGTGGCCCGGGCTGTTGGTTTTGAAAACTGAAATTTCTGAGGGCAAACACTGGCTCCTTGCTGGGAATGTTGCCCCAGAGGGGCTCCACTGGGACAACCCTTCTGTGCTGGCTGGGGAATGCAGGGACCTGCAGAGACCTCTGCTTTCCAGCCCGGGGAATTGTTTTCACTGCATAGATAAGGTCCCAGACATTCCTCTGGCTGGAAGTGGGAGGTGGGATCTTACTGGCACAGGTGATGTGGAGCTTGGGATAAGTTCTGCACTCTGGGACTGGTGGGCTTTGCCTTTCAGATGCTGAACATTTGCAAAAATCCAAGGTGCTCAGAACAAAATCCCTGTTAAAGACACAGCAAATCACTGCTGAAATGTGGATGAGGATGTGGCACTCTGGGATGTGTTTTAGGGGTGACTAGGGCTTGGTGGTGGGACTGGATGGTCCTGAAAGTGCCTTCCAACCTCGATGATGCTGTGATTCCATGATTCCCAAATGCTCATCCCAGCTGCAGCACTTGGCCTGTTGAACCTTGTTGCATACAGGTAAAGATATTATAAAAGAAACCTCATAAAAGAACCTTATAAAGTATGGTTTAGGCCCTGCTACTCTAGCTAAGCTAACAATTAGCTTGAGAGCAGTTAGCACAACAAACTGTTCTGGTAAGAGAACCGTTTGCACCTGCAAAAAACAAGAAATCTGTCCCATGGGAATCCGTGAACAAAATATATAAATTATCCAGGAACAGAAAGATTTGATAGATAGGTAAAATGCCATTTACTAACCAATGAATTGAATAGCAAGAAAGTTATGAACCAACTGGAGTTATACATGAGGTGTTGAAAACTGTATAAAAATGGGATGTAACATTAAAGATTGGCTTTTTCTGCATGAAGAAACTGAGTCCCATCTGCTTATTACTGCAACAGAACCTCACGAGGTTCTTGTGGTCCCATTTCCCAAGTTTTTCCAGACCTCTGTGGGCTGGCAGTGGGACTGGGAAATCTCACTGGTATCTCCCAGCCTTGATGATTCTGTGACTAATGAGCTGGGTCAGACACAGCTTAATTAAAGCCATAACAAAATAATTCAGACTACTTATAAGATTAAAATACTCTCAGAAAAGTGTCTTAAGTGCTAGAAGGTGGAACATAATTTACAAAGTTAAGAATTTCAGAGTCATGTATCTTTTCCCTTCTCCCCTTTGTTTTCTGGTGAAAATCCTTACGATTGAGTTAGCTCTCAGATAAGGAACTTCAGAAAGTCAAATTTAATTCAAAACACAATTAGATATTTTTTAATATGATTTAGTTAATTCCTAAATATTGACATAAACTCCATAGGATTTTCTCCTTTTTTTCCTCACTAAAATGTATTCCTTGTTTGTTTGACTTACCAGTACTAAGATTTACCTAAGGTGCAGAAGGTTTTAGAAACTGAAACTAGAAAGCTATTTAGAAAAAAGTTAAGCCAATTGTTTTACTGAATATGAAAAAGGGCTGTAGAGAGGACAAAATACTTGCATGTTTGAATCCTAGACAGATACTGAAGTAGACACATAGATCCAGATTTCTGAAGGGAAAAAAGTGTATGGGTTTAGTGTAGATGTTTTTGCTATTCTAATTGCTCAATACTATTTAGTGAAAGAGCTTTTCTGCATAAGTATACATAATATATTTAATATCAGAAATAAAATTGAAAGGATGAAAGTATGTTTGCCTCCACCTAAGTCCTGTTAGCAAATAAAAATTAATGATCAAAATGACATCAAGAGGTGTGAATTTTCTCATTCATTATTCAGCTTTTCTTTTGTTGCTACATACACTATTTATGGTTCTTTGAAAATGAAGCTGTATGCATAAAGTGCCTGTTACCACTCCTATTATTGTAGCTCCTTTGCTTGGCCATAAGTCCTTAAATTATCAAGCAATAGTTTTTATAAGATTAATATATTTACATCTCAAATGCATGTGCATGCTGTTGCATGAATAAACTGAATGAATCACAAGCGTCAGAATAACAACTGCAGGCCACAGTGGAAGGAGAGATTTTGCTTTATTTTATGGGTGTGTGTGAGAGAACACTGAAGTGAGATTTTGGGAAGAGGAGATCAGACTTTATCTTCCTGCTTCCCCCAAAACCTGCACTCAGTAAAAGGTTCAGACACTCTAAAATTATAAGGCCAAAATGCAAATGTTGCACAAGTAACTACACTGAAGAATAATAATTATATGGTAAGAAAACAACTGGCAAAGGCTAACCAGACTGGATAGCACTACAAGCTTTTAAAAATTCATGTTTATTAATACTGATGTATGCAGTTAAATGTAGTAAATTCATATTGTTGGAAGCCAGATGAAATGAACCCCAGGGGTAACCAATTAAAGGCAATGCAATTATACAAGGATTTATTTGGAGCAAAATATTGAGGGGAGAGATGATATTAGGAGGCTTAGAGAAAATGAAGACATCAACAAAAAATCATAGAATGAAATTAAGATGGGAGGTAATCAGAAATGGAATAGGGGGAGAAAATCAGACAACTTCTACTGGAACTTGGGATGAAAAGGGTTTATTGACTGGGCGATTTTGCAGTGGGGTGCTTGTGTAAAATAGTTTAAAGCTCTAATTCTTTGTGTGATGATCTTAATTCAAAGAGATACCAGAAAAACAAGGGAGTACACAGAAGGGGAAAGCAGGGACAGGCTGCCTGGTTTGTGCCCCAGGGCATTGCAGAGCATGCAGGGTTGGCAAAACCAAAACTCAGCTGGAGTTGAATCTAGCAAAGGATGTGAGGGACAAGAGCTCTCCCTGTAAGTACATTTTGCAGTGGAATGAGGGCTAAGAAAGATGTTGGCCTGGGGCTGGGGAACCTGTGCCTAATAAAAAATAGGCTGAGGTGCCATTTTTTGCCTGGTTTGTCACTGCTGAGGTTGGTTCTCTGGCCCTTCAGGAGTCTGAGCCTCTTAGCAGAGCCCATGGGAGCCAAACCACACCCAGAGAAGAGAATTAGTGAGTGCTTGGGCTAATTAGCCATAGACAGGCCCATGAGAGGCATCTGTGGAGCTGGGGAAGTGGCCTCTGTCACTGCAGGGCCATTCTCTGTCACTCATCACAGTGAGGTTCCCAATGACTGGAAAAAGCCAAATAAAACACCCAGCCTGAGGAAGGACAAGGAGTGCCTGGGGAGCTAGAGGATGGCCCAGCTCAGTCCCTGGGGATGTCACACAACCAATCCTCTCAAGAAGCCATTTCCAGGCACAGGAAGGACAAGAAGTTGATTTGGAAGAGCTGAGGTGGATGTACCCAGGGATAATTGTGCCCTTCCAGCCCAAACACTTCCAGTGATGGCATGACAAGCTCTGTGTATGGAGGGAGAGAAGTGGACACCATATTCCTAAACTCCAGCCAGGCCTTTCACAGTGTTTCCTTCCATATCTTTATTGCCAAACTAGTGAGATATGGACTGGATAAATGGATGATAAGGTGGGTGGAAAACTGGCTGCACTGCTGGGCTCAGAGCATTGTTTGTAATCTGTCAGTGAGCCAAAGTCCAACAGTGACCAGTTACCAGCAGCGTGCCTGGGGGATCAATACTCAGACCTGGAGTGGTTTAAGCTTTTATTAATGACCAAGACAGCAGGACAGAGAGCAATAAAATTCCCACTGTGGAAGCAGTCAATGTACTGGGCTGCTATTTAGAAGGACCATGGCAAATGGCTCAGCACTAGTGAGGCCATGTGTCCAGTTTGGAGCTCCCAGAACAAAATATGGACTTTCAAGAGAAAGTCCAGCACAGGGTCACCAAAAGGTCAATGGGCTGGAGCACAGGATGTACAAGAGTCAGGGTGAGCTGGGACTGTTCAAACTGCAGAAGAGAATTGAATTCCCAGCACAAGGGAATTTATTGCTGCCTGGCTCACGGGAAGTTGCAGAGGACGGAGCCAGGCTCTTCTCAGAAGGGCAGGGTGACAGGACAAGGGGCAGTGGACACAGGCTGAAACGCTGGAATCTCTGAGTAGGTACCAGAAAAAGGAAATACAAGTATGAGTCTGGTCAGACTGGGGCCCAGAGAGATTTTGAGGTGGAGATCCTGAAAACTCAGTTGCACAAGCCCTGAGCAGCCAGGGCTGGCTGACCCTCCCATGGGCAATACTCAGTGACCTGCCTTTCACAGAATCACAGAATATTCTGAGTTGGAAGGGACCTGCAAGGTTCATCCAGTCCAGCTCCTGGCCCTGCACAGAGCAGCCCAAGAACTGATGGATTCTAGTGAGCATAAATTTGAAGACAAGAGAAGAAGGTACCGAAGGCATGGACAGGAGCTCTTTGCAGAGCTTGGTGCAAGGACATATCTGTGGAAGGTAATAGGAGGAAAACCTAATCTGAGTTTCAGGGAGAATAGCAAATCCCTTTCTCCAAGTTTCCTTTATCTATTGTATTTTTAGGACTTAAGCAGATCTTTCTTGTTTTAGCATATGATCTCTCCAGAGCTTTTCTTTCTGCTCAGTTTTCTGTCCAAATTAATTTAATTAAGAAGGCAAAACACCTAGCAGCCCAGTCTAGGCACAAAGTTGAGCAAAAAACCTCATTATAATAAAATAATTTTTCATATTATCTTATACACTCAGTACAGTAATTTTGTTTGTGGGCTGTTGTTAGAGAACAAAATTTCACCATCAGCCATAAGGAAGGGAACTTGTTTTTCATATCTGTCTGGTTGCCTGAGGAATTACCATAACATGATAAAGAATATTAACAGTTAAATATAAAACTGAGCTGAAGGTGCCCTTTTGTGCCTCGTCATATGAATAAATCAAAAGTTTGAACAGTGACATTTCCGTTGGGCTGCTTTTCTTCTCAAGGGCTTTTATTTTATAATCTTATAATTAGTACTTGCACAACAACTCTGTTCCTCTCAGGCACATTGCCAGTCAACTGTGCCCATCACGTGCTGAGTTTTGGGGCTCTCAGCACTCCAAGTCACAGGGAACAAATTTAATGCACACAACTCAGTCTGGCCCAGGAAGAAGGTGCCATGGAACTGGCAGGGGAACCTCTGCACTTCCTCATGACCAAGGGCTCCAGGTCACACAGCAAAGAGCTACAGAGGCATAGATAGCAGCTGATGGGGGCTTCAGTGGTGCTAAAAATTTGGATTTCAGTTTGGTTCCACAAGGCTTGACCTCATTCTAACTTGGTTTCCTTCTCTCGGCTATTAAATGGGGAGCAGACAGTAGCTACCTGCCTGGCATTGTGAGGATAAGCACAATAAACAGGATCCAGACACCACAGTGTGAAAGGTAGATTGTCTTTTATACAAATAAGGAACTGCTAGGCCTTCTAGCAAAAAAAAAAATTAAAAAGGGAAAGAGAAGGACTGAAGAAATGTGGCTACACTTGTCCTGACACCACGTGTGTTAGCACAGCAGGGCCGAGGTGTTTGCACCTCTCCAATGTGGGCAGTGCACCAACAAGCAGTCATTGATCAGCAGGACTTATGTCAGCACCTCTCATCCAGAAATTCTGCACAGGCAGTGCTCCCTCTCCAGAAGACGGGAAATCCATCAAGTGTTGCTCTCCCCCGTATTTTAATCTAAATTGGTGCGTGGGAGAATGGGTCAGAAAAAAGCTTGGCGAGATCTTGCTGTGTTTTATCACGTGCATTTGGACTGTTGGCATCGGGGTTTTTGGAGCTGCTCCGTTTTTCTTCCTCTCATTCCGTGTTGCTCAATCTTCTGGTCACAACTGGGAGAACAAATAGCATAGTTTATAATCTCCGAAGCATGAGCAGAACATGCTATCTTAAACTGCAGGCTAGCTATAAAAATAGCTGCAAATACTAACTATAAATATATAGTAACATAGAAATTTTAGGGGGAGAAAAAAAGCTAAAATGTTTTCAGAATGCCATTCATTTTCTCAGTTTCTGCCCAGCTCTGTGTGGAGCCATATCCATGCCCTTTGGAGGATAACTGTTTTGGGGCCCATGTTTTCCCTCTTTTTGTGAGTCTGCAGAGCCCCTATAGCCTGGATTCTCCCTTTAGTTAATGGTTAATGGAATTTTAGCTGAGGTGATACATCCTGCTTCCACCTACACAGCCCCTTCCCTCCCCCTCCCAAAAGAGGGTTAAGGGGGGATTTACATTTCTGCAGCTCCTCCCCTGCCTCCACACTGCTGCCCTTTGCATCCCCGTTGGGGATTGCTCCTGGTCTGAACAAAGGGAAGGGTCTTCAGCCAGAAGAATGGGGGTGCCATGTGTCTAAATAAAATCACATCAGCTCCTGGTGTTTCTGTTGCTGGTTTTGTGTTTTCCTTCTGGCTCAGCACTGGTTTAGTTTGTCTGGCATTTTCAGGGAATGAGATTGGGTTTTAGGAAAGAGAATCCCACCTTTCAACCCAATGATTGTGAGATCTGCATGGCAATTCTCATGACTGGGGAACAGGTTTTTTTGGAGAGGACACTGACAGACAGACAGAATGACAGGGCTTCACATGATTCCAGATGCAGATGCCTAAATTTAGTTTCCTGACCTGTAGGTGACTTCATGTGAGCTAAGCTTCTGCATCAGGGTAAGCTGAATTGCTCTCCCAACACTGCACATTGTACAGTGGAGTCTTAGCCAATTAAAGTAGTTCAGGACACCAGCATTTGAGATTAATTCCCCCTTTCACTATTCTATCCTGAGTCAGGCTTTTGAAATAATTTTGGATGCTACACTTTTCTTATTTTCTTTCCTTTTTAAGATTAATATCCTACTTTAGGGTACAGGCAGAGACACAGCACTGCTTTATTGTGACAATTTCATATTTGCATTATTTTTAGCTATTTATTTTATTATATTTCCATAGGGAATCCAGTAAAATATTTTAATCTTGCTAAATCTACTGCTGCAGAGTGGGAGGAAAAACTTGATTGGACAACCATACCCCAAGAGCAGTTTGCAATGTTTCACTGTCAAAACAGTGGCAAATTCTGTATAAAAGACTTCTAGGTCTACAGAAGGTGAAAAGTGGAGCATCAGTCAGCAATGCTGTGGATTTATGAAAATAAAATAAACAGAGGCTGGAAGTATAAATGAGAGCAGTGCCTGTGAATGGAGGAAGGAATCTTTCCTCCCTGCTCCTCCACTGGAGTTTTTTAGTCAGGAACTGACTGAGAAAGCCCCATGGAGAGTGGTTGGAAAGACCAGGATCAAAACCTCCCTCCCAGGACTTCCAGGGAAATGCTGTAGCCTTGTTTAGCTTAAAGCAGTTGTAGGCAAAGAGGAGAGTAAATTCTGGTAATGCTTCACGTGCATAGAAGCTGAAAGGTGTCGTAGTTTCTGCATCACTTTAGGATTTTGTGTCCAAACCATGTTAAATTTTTACTCCTTTGATGTACATACCCTGGACACAATCTGCAGACTAAACAGAATTCAACCAATAATTCTGCTTTTGAAAGCACATAAACTGCATACATGTTTAAAAACCCCAAATCATGTCACTGTGCTCATGAACAGTGGTCAGGGCTGCTCTCCCTGAGTTGTGGAGTTGTTCCTTAGCAACTGCCAAGGTGGCCTTTGGAGACAGGCCACCACCTGGCAAATGATGGAGAAATAATCTCAAATCAATATTTCATGGAGGAGATATTGTTAATAGATTGCCTATATGTAATTTACAGATACAACTTTCTGCCTATGAGTAAACTGTCAGGTAAAAATTCCTCTGATTAACAACCACATTGTTATTTCATTTCTTATGTGTGTTAGTATTAATCCTGCCCATTTTATATGTTGAATATTTGAATTCCAGCATTTGGTAGCTGCTGTTGTGGAAAAAAAAATCATGCTGATATGAAGTTTGACATTAAAATAAACTGATCAAGCAACTGCTAAAAACTCAAGCACTGTTTGCTTCCCTGGCTTGGAACTGAATTTGGAAGCATGGGTCTGGGTGTAGAGGAAAGAGGGAGAAAGAGGAAGAAAGTGATTTTGCTCAGTTACAGAATTAAATTAATGTCTGTTGAAGCTGTGATCAGGAGCTTCTGGAAAAGTCCAGCCTATAACCTGAGCCTAAACACCAGATCATCCATGTCATCCTCATGGATGGACCCTGCTAATCCAACTTGTAGTCCATTGCAGAATTGCTAGATGAGTTTTACCATCCTCCTTAGCTTGTATTCCAGTTACCCACTGCTTCTGAGGACTTCTTGGTATTTTTCAGTTCCTTCCCTGTAGAATAAGCCTCTTGAGAACTACACTGGCAGAATTAAATATCCTCAGCCTGAAATAGCCTAACCTGGTGAATAAGAATGTTCCTTGTGAAATTAGCTGCAATTTTTGTATTATTCCCAATGGCAATTCCATTGCTACTTCTCAGAGTACTGCACTGAAAATGAACTCAGTCATAAATGAGCTTTTTCAAAAGTTAAATATCCTCCCTCTCTTCTCCAAGGAAGTTCACTAATATGTGATATTTATCATGTGCTAGAGATTGGCTTCCACCACTACACTGAGGCAGGAATTTTCATCTTTTCCACTTGCCTATTCAAAGAAATTACTGCTGCAAGGACTTGTGGCAACCTATTTGGGAGGACTTAGAGAAGAGGCTAGAGATTCAAATAAAAGACTGATGTACACGAAGAAATTCTTATTTGCAGTAGGTGCAAAATCATCCCAATTTCAAATTTCAGGCCTAAAAACAAGCACACAAATCTTGGGCTGCAGGAACATGTTGCCTTTAGCAGAGAAGTTCTGTCTCAGAAATCCTCCTTGTCCTTGGCTGGTCAGTCCCTGGCCACAGCTTCTGCTGCCTCCTCTGCAGATGTGTCAGGGTGGCCTTGATGTAAACTCTGCATTGAGTTGGCATAAATCTCCTCTTCCTTTCCCTTTATATTTTGATTTTTTAGCTTGCTTAATTCCAGCCTGGGTAATAAAAACACCAGCCAATTGTTGCACAGGGAAGCAGGGAAGTGCCACTCTGGGAACGGAGCTGTTTTGTAACACTGCCTTTATTTGATGCTGTGGAGTACCCTTCAGCTCAGAATCAAATATTTGAGTTCCACAGGCACTGCAGAGTGAGTGGGAGAGGGTGAGAGTTGGACACCGAGGGGCTTGAAGCAACGGAGATGATAGAGGCAAATGGAGGAGCAAGTAACAAAATTTTGCCTGAAAGACACGAGACTTTGCAGGGGAGCAAGGCTGTGTGTAAGGTGTGGACCAGCAGCAGTGAACTGAAAGGAAAATGCTCTGAAGGAGACAGAATTTGGGAAGGGATGTGGAAGCATAAAGGGTGGCTGTGAAGGAAAGCAGAGAAGGAAGAATAGAACAAGAGAGTGAAACAGCTCCCTCTGGAGCAGACCTGGAACAGAGGATTAACAGAGATTTACCCTACCAGTACTGAAAGGTTAGAGAAATAAACACTTTATCAAGCACAACCAACTCTGGTCTTCAGCAAGGTAAAATACCCCAAACTTCTGTAAGGGACGTTTGATGGACCATTATGTTAGAAACAAGGAAACATGGAATGGTTTGGGTTGGAAGAGACCTTAAAGCCCATCCAGTGCCACCCCTGCCATGGCAGGGACACCTCCCACTGTCCCAGGCTGCTCCAACCCCAATGTCCAACCTGGCCTTGGGCACTGCCAGGGATCCAGGAGCATCCCCTTCTCAATTTGCCTGGAAGCAGCAGGGAGGCTGAGGTGCCACCTCATATCAATCACTTGCCACAGAAAATTCCCAGCTGCTCCTTTGTCTTTATTAATTGTATCAAGAGAGATGGAGCACTGGGTGTGGAGGGAACACACACTCTATTGCCACGTGCTAATTTGGACAAATCCCGAAATATGTTTGGACTTGTTCCTCTACTGCAAAAGACCCATCCTGGTCACCAAAGAAAAAAAAAATTACCATGCAGCAACAACCCCTATTCAAGTTTGTGACTTGCCTTAAAGCACAGCTAAAACCACTTTTGTTTTTCTGCAGAGTCAGACATTTATAGATCAATCATGCAAGGAGGTTTCCTGCAGCTCTGATTTTTAAAGACTTCCCAGGTGCTTTGTGTCTCCCTTTCAGCACTCTCAGAATCTATATAAAGTGAGGAGCTTGTAGGGAGCTGCTCTTTTGCTGTTTTTGATTGTTTGTGTTGCTGTTTTCTTAAAAGGTGATGTACATTTTGGGCTAAAGGATGCAATTAATGCAACTTTCCTGTGCTAGGAGAGGCCTCACCTGGGAAGATTATTCCATGAGACAGCAGGTGAGAATGAAAACATCTCCGTGCTATTCTCCTTTTTGTTTGCTTGGTTTTGCTTTCTGTCTTTTCACCATGAACCTGCCTGTGGGCACCTTTCAAAACAAGGTGGGGGATGAAAAGGTTGACTTTTGCTTTAGTAAAAGGAAATTGCTGGATTTGAGGGATCAAAGCTTGGCTGGTGATTTTGCCTGGCTGCTGGGAGCTTCAGGAAGGGAGGATACAGCCAGAGGAAAGCAGGTGGATATGGAGGACTCTAACATGGAGCATTGGTTAACAGGATTTGAGAGCCACAGGTGCCCTCAGCTCACCCCAGTGGGGTCCAGACTGATGAATTCAAGTATTTGCCTTTCACTTTTTCACTCTACACAGATTGGAGGTGATTAAAGACGAACTTGCAATAGATATCCTGGGAATGGTGGATTTCACATGCTTCCAATGTTCCTTTGTCATTAAAAATCTGTCATTTACATATTACAACTGCTTAACAAGCAACTGGAATATCGTGATAATAATAAACACCACACTGAGGTTATAATTGAGCCTTATTCAGGCATCTCCTCCTTTGACTGAGTCTCGCTTTGAGAGCCTGATTTTGTGCCCTGCCTGAGCAGTTTTGTGTTTTCTGGATGTTATGCACAGAAATAGTGAATGGCAGAGCTGAAGGACTTGTTAATGACAGTGGATGTCATTAACTAAATACATAAATAAAATTTCAACTCCTTAGTGGCTGCTGTGTCTAGATCAGTGTGTGACTTGCTCTCCTCACCTAGTCCTCTGTCCACTCCTCATTTTGGGGTCTCACTGCCTGAGTTTGAGGCTGTGAGTGTTGGGCTCTCTCTGGAAGGTCCTGTCTTTGTGCTGGTCCTGGAGGTGCTGCCTTTGTACAATGGTGAGCCCTCACCTGAAGGCTCACAGTGCCTTTGTGGGGCTGCAGTAATTAAACTCTTTGAAAGATTCCCTGGGGTGGGGTGATCTGAGGGATGCATTTGTGTGAGAGACACACGCGAGGAATTGATGGCATTTAAGCATTTTGCTGAAGACACCAGCTGTCCTGGAGGAACAGGAAAGCTATTGTGGGCCTGGACCTGCCTGCCTTCCTCTGGTGCCAGTGCTGCACAAAGCAAGGTTTTGTACCTCTAATGCTATTCAGCTTAGCAAAAGGTACAGCCTGGGACCAGTCAGAGATCATAATTAAAGAATTCTCAGCTTCCACCCCTCATATAAAGGTCATGTGTTCATATTTCAGTTATTTAAGCCAGCCTCCAGTGTTTGTAAAGTGGCTGATGTTCTCCTAGTGCTGTGTAAACAATATCAAAAACAAGGTAGAGTTAATTTTCAATTAATCTGAGGCATTTGTAACAGGGATTAGAAAAATAAACAAGTTTTAGAGTCATCCCTCCTCCTTCTATATAAGCATATTCGACCTTGTTAGACTAATCAGATTTTATTTGTAAAATTAACTGTAAAATTCTGTATTACTAATCCCAGATAATCAGCAATGACTCAAGCTTCATCCCCTTTTATTCCCTCCAGGAATAAAAATTATTTCTCTCCAGGAGAGAAATAATTTTATTTGGGTAAAAAAAAATGTTTGGGATATGAACAATCTCACTCTCTTTTTTAAAAAAGTTTGGCTTTCTGTGTTTCATGCTACATTGATAGTCTTCAGAATCTTTTTTAGCACTTCTGACATTTAGAAATATTTAAATATTATTATTGCTGTTAAATGAAACCTGAGATTCTTGCATAATAGCTTGCCTTTAGGAGTTTATATTTGAGTTGAAAAAAACAACAACATGGGACTACTGTGATGAAATCATAAGAACTGGCAACTCTTTTAAGTTTTGAAGTCAGGTAGGGAAGCATTTTAAAGGAGAAGAAAACAGCCTGGCAGGAGACATTTTCCTGATGATGAAACCCCATGGAATAATGAGTGGCCAGAGGATGCAGAGGGGAGATTTTAGGCCACTCTTCCCACTGCAAGCACAAGAAAACTTGAATCTTCAACCATTGAGTCTGCCTTGTATTCATGGCCTTTGCTAGGCTAATCCCTCTCTCCCCAGCTCCTTATCTGCTGAAAGTCTTTCTTTATCCTGATAAATGTTTGAAATGCAGGAACTTTGGGCACAGTCTCTGTCCTGTGCCAAGGGGGTGCTTGGGGAGGATCCCCAGGGCAAAAGCCAAAAGCAGAGATTGTGACTGATTTATCTGTCAGTAGGGTTTAAATGATGATTCAAGACTTGATCAAAAGGAGGAGAACTGGGCAAGGCTTGCTCCCTTTTCCCCAAAGGACTCTTATCCCCAGCACCAAAAGTCTGGAAAAGTCCTGGCCTTCAAAGAGGAAATGGTACAAGTTTGTCAGTGGTGTTTTAGCACTGGACAAAGGCTCAGAGAGCACTGAAAAGGAGATAACCCAGCAGTCTCTGGTTTCTCATTGTGGTGTAATTACAGGAGAGCTTTCCTGTCACACAGCTAAGGGTGTCCCTGGGTGATGGGAAAACTCTGGTGAGATCTCACTGCTGTGACTCCTCTTTCAGCACAGAGCATGAACAGGCGTGTCTGGTCACAGAAACAGCACCAGGGTGCTGGAACCGCTGGGAATTTTAGACTTTCTGTGCTGACAGGCACTAACCCCCAGGAAAACACTGCTTTTGACCTGAGGCCATAAAAAAGGCTTCTAAAGTTGAATGATAAAACTAAAATTATGAATGTGTAATTTAAATAAAAGTGTATAATATCACATAGTGGAAAACTTAGTTTTAGAATGTAGTAATGCATATAAAAAAATAAAACTCAACATCAGGGTTCACTGCTTTCAGCGGTATGGAGAGGTATTAATTCATGCTCTGACAGCTCATCCTACCTCTGCTTTTCTCTCAAAGTGCTGGATTTCATAGCCTGCCATTCAGGAGGGATGGCCAGAGTGTCCTAGCGTGAACTGCAGACTCGGTGTAACACAAACCCCTCGGTAAGAACTGAAGAACTGGGGGAACAATGGAGCCTGTGTGCAGCTCCCATCTGATAGTGGGAGCTCATTCAGCAAGAGCACCGAGCACAGAGTGGGCAGGAGGGAAATCTCCTCCAGAAAAGCTGACCTGGCACCCAGGTGATGGGAAGTGCGTCATGCTGAGCTCCCCGAAGGAGCAGCATCTTTATCTGCAGCTTCCCTGCTAGCCAGGGACACGACCCTGCTTGGGTGACAGAGCCCAGCTGGTGGCTGACCCTGGCACCTTGGGCTGCCCCTGGTGCTGCTGTGCCCTCTCTTCACTCAGGGATTAAACTTAAAAAGGAGGCAGTTTGATTTCACACCATAAAAAAACCTAACAGTATTGTTGCACCAGTGAATTGTCCTGCCCGTTTTGGTGAATCTGCCGAGAGAGAGACTAAACAGTGGTTCAGTTTCACATTGGTTTCTTCCTAGTATGAAAAACTGAAATTCACTCTGAGTTTGGACTGTATTGGTGCTGCTTCTCCATCCTTCTTCCCCTCCCCACGTTCTCTGACCTGTTTCAGGCTTGTGCTGCTTTTTTGGGAAGCTGTTGGCTTTGTGTTGCCGTCAGAGGGAGCAGGAGAAATGGCCCTTCCAAGTCAATCCCCTCTCAAAGTATGTTCAGCTTTGATTGGGAGGGGTGGGAAAAGGTTCTCCTATCTCTGTTTGACTCTGTTTTACTTTGAAACCATCAAACATCATTCCCCTGGCTTTGTCTGCCTCTCAAATTTGGGAGCCAGCAGAGGGAATATGATGAAACAGGTATTTAAGGCAATTAAGGAGCAGGCTGGAGCACAGGCTGAGTTATCAATCATTGCAAGATGTACCTGGAGACATGAAAGAACAGTGTAGGTTCTCAGCACATTCAGTACTGCAGGTACACAAGAGGGGCTGTCTGGGGATTTCTTTGTATTTCTCTTTTAGCTAAATCTGCAATGAAGTGGATAAAATCGTTACTTTACCTGCTCAATGCCTTATGGTTTCAGATAGTGCTCCAAATCAATACTCTGGAAGAGAGAAAATCAGGAAATAACTTTCCCAGAGTTCTGATCTAATAAAAGTTTAAGACTAAAGCAGGAGATGGACTGAGAATCCCAAAGTGACACACAGCACTTAGCTTTGGGTCTTCTTAATAAAAACCTCATGCAGTTCAAGTAATCAAAAACAGAACTCAGCTAAGGGAAATCCAGAGGATGGAAATGTTTTAGCCCACAAAAAAAAAAAAGAAATCTGTCAAGGATCTGTCTACATTCTACAGTGTCTTCATGTTGTTACTCCTGTTTATTAAAACAGAAATTGTGTGCTGATTTTTACAGTGCCCACTGTAAAACCCCTGCTAACTGCATTGATAATGTATTAGTGAGTCAGCAATAAGATTTTAGGCAAGTATTTGATTTTCTGTTGACAGGATAATATTCTAGTCATTACAAGGGGATAAAAATGCAAAATTCTGCCTGTCTACAGTTTAAATTATTGGTCACAGTCCTGTAGTTTGGAGGTGTGCTGGCCACAGAGCCCTTCTAGCCAGTAATGCTGATGAGCTTGTTAATGCCAATGGATTCTGGGTTTAGGGCATGAAACACTTCCAGAATGTGGCAGTGATCTCCTGACTTCAAACCCTGAGAAAGTGAGCAGGCTTAGAAAACTTTTGGGGAAAAGTTAGCTACACTACCTAATGAGTAGCTTTTTTTTCATTTTCTTCTGCTTTTACTTAGAGTTAGGATTAAGACACGAAAAAAAGACAAATTTTTTGTTCAGGCTGAGTTGTTTATTAAATTTTATTTAAAGTAGAAAGAGTTCTTTAGTACTTCTGGCTATCAAGCTAAAAGTGAAAAAATGAAGATGAATTTAGCTAGTTACAAGGTCTTTGAAAGCTAAACAGTCTAAGAAATAACATTTATGTTATTTATACTTTTGACCCCATAACTAAACTTTTGTGACCTGCTGCAGGATTTTCTATTTAACCAAATTACTTAAAATCATGAAAAAGAAGGAAAAAAAACCCAACAAAAAGAAACAATGTCCAAAAACTTCCATTTTGTTCCATACCTATTACTGTACTTTAAAACCCTAAATTCAAAACCCTTCACCATGTGACACTACACACTTCTATTCAACTACACACCCATGATTTTAACTCCATCACTCAGCTTTAAAAGCCTTTTTAAAAGCCTCAAATCAAAAGCAATGTTCCCTTAAGAGTTAGTGTCAAAAAGCACAAAAAACTTCAAAACTCCCAAGCTTCTGAGTTACAACAGGAAAATAGACTGGGATTTTTTTTCCTGTAGCTTCAGCAATTGAATTAAAAAAAAAATAAATATGTGTGATAATTTTTTTTTTAACGAAGAGGTTTTGTGGTGTTGGCACTTAAGCAAAACCCCACTAGGTGTCCCCAGTATGTCAGAGTTACTCGGAGGAGAATGTTGGAATTACTGGAGTCGGGGTGTGGAAGCAATGCTGGAGCAGCCTGGTGAGGTTTGGGAGGGTTGGGGCTCTCTGCTCCTCCTCCTCCTGATGCCCCCAAAACAGAACTCAAATTTGGTTCTGATCCTCAGAACATACCTGTGTCACTGGTGAGGCGTCCATCAGTGTTTTCATGCTGCAACAAGACTTTTAAATGTGTGTTCCTCTGGGTATGACCTCACACACACACACTGTAGGTGTGCTGTGCACTTAGAAGAGGATCAGACCTCCAATCCCAGTAATTTAGAACCTCAATATTTATCAGCATCCAGTGTGGAGATACCCAAGTGCATGTGCAGGCAAGCAGATTTTACCTGAGCTTGGAAACCTCTCGAGTCAGTGAAGGTCACCTAGCAATCAGAAGACTTTTTTTTCCTGAGTTTTTTGGTTCATTTTTTGCTGTGGGGTTAGGAATGCTCCAAGCACTGCTGTGCTACTGCTGCCTCAGATTTCTCCTTTTGCTTTGCTGGAAGAGGTGGGAAGGGTGTGGAAGACTCCAAGTCTCTGCATCTCTTCAGTGAACCCCATTTAATCTCATTCGTTGCCTTTTGGGTTGCCTTTTTGGACAGCAGAAGTTCAAAATCTCTGCAGAAAGAGGAGGTGTTTGAAGCCTTTCAGGCAGAAAATTAGCATGCTGACAAGGACTGTGGTTCAGAGTGTCTGCAACCCAAATTTAGCCTTACTAAATAAAAACCAAAATAAAAATCCCGCTGGTTATTTTCTGTGCAGTTCCGTCATTTTTGTGCTGGTATTCCTAATGAGCTTTGCAAATAATCTTTACAAGTAATCAAAATCTGGACTAAAGCTCTGTGAGGGGCACAGTGACCTCATGGCTAAACTTGTAATTGTAAATCTGTGCTCAGTGTTGTTTATGGTCTACTACACATCAGTGCCAAAGGTGGTTGGATTTTAGATTTTAAGGGGGCCGAGAGGGAAGGCAAAACCATTAGGAGGCACAAACCCAGGTACCCTTAGGTATCTATTCCAGTGCTATATTTGTTTTTAATATTGAATTCTGCTTCTGAAACATAAGAGTAAACAATCTTATTTGAATGTTTCAGTAATCTTTTTAATAAGTCTGAACACTAGCTCTCCTTGGGACCTCAAACGTTGCTGTTTCAAAATATTGAAACCATCCTCTATTTCCACGAGAAAATTGTTTTTAATGAACAGAGACTGCAAGCTCAAAACACACATTAGCAAAAACCAGATTATTAAGCGAGCTGAGCGCTCATGAGACTTGCAAATTGATAACTGGAGAGAAGAAAGTTCCCCATGTAGCCGCGGGGCAAATAAAGCAAGGGCAGAACAAGCACAGGACCTGACAAAGTGCTGCAATGTTGGCCCCAGGTTGCCCTGTTTCCAGCTTGGCTGAATGCTCAGCCTCTCTTCCCCAGGGCTGCTGCTCTTTCTCCTTGTTTCGAGTCCTTCAGGGCACATCTGTGGCCCTGTAACCTCCTCTGGGTAATTGTTCCCCCTTGTCCTAATGCTGGTGTTGCTAATAAAACTCTGCAGTAGCTCTGGCGCCTTCGTGCTTATCTTGCTGTGAAATGGGAGGCTGGACCTGCCTTGAGCAGTGCCGTGAATTCCCTGAAGGAAATCCTCCATGAGGACATCCAAGAGGGGACCTTGACCTTTTCAGCAAGGCAGACCTTGCTTTTGTGTCCTAAAAGGCAGAGTCAGGAGCTGGGGTGACTCACATGGGTTTGAGTGACATGTTTCCTGATCCAACACTTCTCCCAGCGTATTTCTCATCTCATTCTGATCTTAGTCATAAAGTTTTATGAGTGCTTTTCTTCCTGGCCTTTTTACCCTAGCTCAACGCTGCTAAGCAGCCCTTTGTTCCTTTTAGTCATCCACCCACAGCTTTCCCAGTTTTATTACTGCCAAGATGAATGCTCCTGCTTCTCTAGGCCATTCAGCACATATTGATTCACCCAACTTCTAATCAGCCTTTTCTTATTCTCCCGTGTGGGACTGGGAATCACCTGAAATTTAAATAGAATCCTGCAGATTAGGATGTCTGCAGAAGCAGATCCTCTTTTGTATGGGGCAGAAGATAAGCTTTAGGTTTCCAAATGCTCCAGCAATCTCTCTGACATGATTAGCACTCCAGGGAGTGTTCCTGTTATCCAGAAGGGCTTTAATTGTGCCCTTGGGGTATTGTGAGGTGGGAGGGGAGCCGACCTGTGCTAGGAAAAGATAAATCATCTATCACATATCTGGGTGTTTTGAAAGCCCCAGCAAACATCAGGTTGGAGCAGGAAGCTCAGCCACCATTCCTGCTGGGGGGGAATTAGCTCAGGGATAATTCCCCTGGCAGGGGAGGTTGGCACATCACCTGCCTCCAGGAGATCTGCTGTGTCCAAGGCACTCTATGGGAAGACATGGCAGCTTTTGGGGCAGACCAGGTGTGCTGTGGCTGCTCCCCATCACTTACAGTGCTGGCAGTTCAGGCTGGGAGGGATCTCAGCCCAGGGACTCCTCTCTGGCCTCATGGGCAGCAGATTTTGTTATTTTTATTTTTTTTATTTGTAACTCCTTTATAGGAATAGCTATCACTAAGGTCAGGGCTTCATCTGGTAGAAGAAACCTTGTTATCAAGAAGCATAGAGAGAGCAAGGATATAATTTTTCTCTGGTCTTTAATTAGTGGGATTTTTTTAATGGTTCCTTCACAGGCTAGCCCTTAAGGTTGCTGCTGTTTCCGACTTGTCTGGCTCTGCTGCCTCCTTCTTTCTCTCCCTCTCATTTCCACGTTTGGGTCTTTCCTTCCCCTTTTGCTGCATTTCCCTCCCCGCAGAGTTTGATGCTCACACCTACCGCAGGCTTTGCCCGACCTGCAGGAAGGGTTGACACTGACCTGTCATCGCTGTTACTCTGCCGTGCCCCGGCTGCTGCCAGGTGGCCAACAGAGCTCTGGCTGCCGAGTCATTGTTTGGAGACCTCTGCAAGCTTGGGCGTGTGGAACTGTCTCTGCTTGGTTCCTTTTACTTTGGCAGGGCTCCCCTGTGACAAACAAGGGCTGGAGTCTTGTCCACTAAAAACTTTGAAAAACAAAACAACCCGCAACTCGCATTTAATGTCCGGGTTTTCAGCCGGAGCAAACCAGGCTTACAAACCACGTGCTCTGCTATCTTTCTGCACAGACATGTCCTGTTCTTTGTGGAGCTTAACTTTTGCTGTAGGAGTAGCTCTGAGACTGATATTTAGTGAGCTCCCTAAGCCTTAATATCCACGGAAATATATATAAAAATACCCATCTATGTTTTCATAAAGTTTGGGATGGCTTGCAGGCCAGGTGCATTCTAGAACAAAAAAAAAAAAAAAAGTCTAGTTAGTTATACCAAGTGGGCAGCATGAGCAAGAAGCTGAACAACATTTGGTTTGAGGATATTTTAATATAGAATTAAATTAAGTGAATGGCACACTTGAGTCGACTCTCACCTGAGTCAGGTCCACAAAAAATGAGAATGATGCTTAAAAAGGAGAAGCTAGATGTGACCATCAGGCTTCTCACGCAGAGGAAGAGCAGACACTAGAGCAGGGGTGCATTAAGCAAGCAGAGAAGAGGTGACTGCTCAGAGGCCAAGCCCTGGTTGCCCTCTCCCTGCACACCCCAGTGTCCTCAGCCTGGCTCCCTGCCCTGGTGTGGGCGGAGGGAGGAGGAGGAGGAGGAAGGAAGGAAGGGGAGCAGGAGCTTCCACCCGTGGAGCTGAGCCTTGCCATGAGCTCCTAGCTGGGAGCAGGGCTTGGAGCTCAGGGGGCAGAGCAGGGACCCTGCCAGGGCTGCTGGGGATGGAGCTGGGTGTGACCCTGAGCTGCACAGCGAGATCTGGGAGGAGATGCTCAGAAAAAGGAGCTGTGTTTTCTTCCTGAGGATGGCTTTCTTTGTTTTCATGGCTTTATTTGAAATACCTTCACTGAAGAAATAATTTTCCAAACACCAGATTTCTTGGGAGAACAGGACAATTATTTCAAAAAAATTTTTTTTTTGGGAGGAGGAAGTGCACACACACGAAGTCTGTCAGGGATAATCCTTGGTAGCTTTCACGAAATATGATTCTAAAATCTAGGCATCTTTCGACACAGGAATCTAATTAATAGGCACAGATTTTTCTTCACAATGAAGCAATCCTGTCTAAGGCTGTTGTGCCAGCTGTGTGCTGGGGCTGAGAATTCAGGTATTTGTAGACAGGTCACTCGTGGGATGCTGAAAGAAATGATCTCTCGTTTCTTGTGACCAGGGGTGACTTGGTGATGAGTGTCTGTCCCAGTGCCACAAGGTAGAGCCTGGCACACACAGACTTGCCCTGTGCTGATGATACATTATTGATACAAGAAGTATTTCACCCAGTTACCCTGCAGACCTCTCCCACAATATCATCTTGTGCAAGTGCATTGAAATCTCTGTTGACACTGAGTGTGTCCGGCTGTGTCATTATGTTTCCAAACAAGCCACTCCTCCTCCCCATTGTTTCCTAAACCTCTCGCCGAAGAAATTATTTATTTCAGTGCTGAGCCACAATGAGAAAAAAAAAATATATATATATATGTACACAAAGCAAGCCCAAAAAGTCTGTAGGAGAGCACTTTTCAACTAGTAAAGGAAGGAAATGCTTTTTTTTTGGGGAGTGGCTTTAGGGGCAATTCTTTCATTACATTCTACTACATTGTTTTTCTTCTCCGTGCTGAAATTTTTTCAGGAGAGGGAGATGACTTGCACTAAGCAGATCCATTGGCTGACAAGTGTATCATCTGAATTTCAAGAATTAATTGCCCTCAAAAGAAAAAGAATTGCCTTTTCTGTTTTTCTGCCCTAAACATGAATGCTTTGGGATGGCAACTTGTCTGTTGACATGTTCTCTTCCTTCTCGAAGTATTCATCCACATTTAAAATATTTAGGATTTTTTTCAGGATAGGAGAGACTCTTGGGGTTTGGGGGATTTTTTGGAGTTTTTTGGGGTTTTTTTCATTTGTTTGTTTGGATTTTTTTTAATCATAGTGTACATAATCATTTAATAATAATTTAATCAACATTACTGGGTTGAATAAAGGTGTGGAACAAAGGGATCCTTTCATATAAGCACACGTTTACTGTCAGCACGGGAATATCTTGAAAAATGTACAGAGGTCAGAGCTTAGGACAGGTGATATTCTGTATCTCCACAGATATGAGTAGATAAGGAGATATTTACAGGCAAATGAAACCTTGTATTCCTGTCAGTTGAAAAGTTTATATGTTATATGCCAACTATGAAACTGTCTTAAAAAAAATTGGTCCATAAATTATTCAGATTAGAGCCTGTCCATTGCTGCCACTGGATTTTCAGGTGTCCAGTTAGAACTGGAATTAGGGCATGTCATGTCCTCACTTCTTTTAGGATCAAGCTTCTATGTTGAAAAACACCTCCACTGAGGAAATAAATATTATATGGCTTGGATGAGTAGAAAAGATACCATAAAAGTCTAAATGTTCTAAGAAATCCAGCTCATTAGGAAACTATAAGGACATTTCTATCCTGTGTAAGTGACTTTAGAAGGGTGGTGTGAAGCTGCCCAGAAAAACCTGAAACTGCACCAAAAAAAAAAAAAAAAAGAATTAAATTCTGAGGTCAGAGTAATTTTTCATTCAAAAATATTTTTGTCAGGAAACTCAAGCTTGTGTATGGAAATGTATGAAAATGGCAGAGATGATTTTTGTGTAACTGCACGTACAAGTGTTGCCTCCTGTATGCAGTCTGCAAAGCAGTCAGACAATGATAAAGTTCAAGTGAGTAATGGGGTTTTTTCTTAAGGGTTTATGTGTGCAGGGATTTATATATCCTGTTGCAATGAGTTATCCTGTGTGGTAACTTCAGAAATAGATTTAACTTCCTTGCCAGTTAAGGAAAGTTGTATATGTCAACATAGTTATTCAGTAAAATGCCAGATTACAGAGCAAGCTCTATAAGACCAATGGTAATGGTAAAAAAAAAAAAAAAGATAAATCTGGTGAGTCTGTAGTCACCCTATACTCAAGGATAGCAAATGTGGCCACTGCTCCAAATGAGCAGGAGCCTTATGTCAACTCATTTGGTCAGTTTTGAAATCTGAATTTCTTCATGTTTTAGAAAGGAGCCTGCCAGGTGCTGTATGCCTGTCTGCTTTTGGATTCTTACCCAGTTTCCTTATTTGAGCATGCTTCTAATTGTGCCAGTTAAGCAGTAAAACGAGGTTAAAAAACTCATTTGGATCAGAAATATCCACGGTGGATAAGGTCAGCATGACTTTTGGCTGCAGCAGTTTGCCTTCAGTGGCAGGGATTGTGCACCTGAGCTTTGGTGCCAAGGGATTGCCCATAACAGGGTCTGAACCTGAGCTCAGCCCTCATTTTTTTACAGCCTTGCTGATTGCTGGCCCTGCAGTGCAATGGCCTGGGTTGCAAACACCTTAGCAGGTAGCAGCATCCTAAATTGCAGCTGTTAAACTTGGCACTGCCTGCTCGACCCATGCCCTGCAAAGCTTTGCTGGAACTGCTCTCCTTTAAGCTGGTAACAACGAGACCTTTGCAATCTCTGTGCTTGTTTTAGTAAACTGATCTTATCTGCAGATCAAAATAGATTTTAAAGGTGCCAAACGCTGGCAGTATATCACCTATAACAACACTTTTGTTGCAACAGGTGAAGGTTTAAGAATGAACAGAACATTGGGCTTGGCTGCTCTTTGTGCTCCCTTCAGCTTCAGGGAGGCTGTGGGAGGGATGTGAGCCCCTCCACTGTACAGAGATGTGACTTTTGGGGCTCTTTGCAGTGTGCATTGCACTCTGGGCTCTGATTTGGGCTGTTATCACCATGTTTCATAAGGACAACATTTGCTTTGACACACGTGGTGTTTTTCTTTCCTGTGCCTTACTATTAAATCCACAACTAAAAGCACGTTGCTGTGTAATTACACACACATGTCTCGCTTTGGGTTTAGAAATAAAATTGCAGGCATCTGCAAGAGGCATATCTATCAAATCAAACAAATAAGACCCCTCTTTTAAAACTTGCCTTGCTTCTCCTTTCAGCCTCAGCTGGAATGAATTCTGCAATCACCTTTGGTGGCAGAGGTCTGTGGAGGTGCCAGGGTTTTATTTTCCATCTTCAGAAATGATGTTGTGATGATGCTGAGACACTCTACAGCACTTAGAGGGTGTTATATAACCAGTTAAGTGTGTGCTTGGAGGAGCTGGAGCACTTTGGCCAGGAAATTGAGCTGAGGAGAAGAGTCATCGTGGGTCAAGCCTGTGTCAGGGTGTGTGGTGGGGAGGAGGTCAGGCAGCCTTGGGATTTTGGAACAGAGCCGGATTGGAGACACTGCTGCTTTGGGATTTCTTCCCAAAGACTCTGACTGTGAAGAAACATTAAACCACAAAGGAGACAGGGTGTCAGTCTGTGGGCAGTGATGGAGAGGGTTGTCCTGAGAGCTGGACAGAGAGGTGCTCCATCAGCTGTGCCCTAGGTGGTGAACGTCTGCTTGTGGGCAGAGCTGAAGTCAGGGGGACAGAGGAGGTTCAAGGGCTTTCCTTGCCCCCTGAGCCCCAGCTGCCCCACAGCCTTGAGCAAAGACAGCACAGGGTCACATCTTTGCACTCTGCTGTCATAGTCACAGCACCTTATGGGACAGGAGATGGTGGATGAAACCCAGCCAGGGACAACACTGCCTGTGCTTGGTGGAAAATTCCCTGTCCATCCTGTAGTCCAGCAGCAGAGCTGGACTTTCCCTGCCAGCATCCCCTGGAGCACACCCAAAGCCTGCAGTGAGTTTGCACTTGTGCACCTCAAAGCTGTGCTCTGGATGCAGCAGGGAGCTGGACCCCCCAGATGTTTCCCAGGTGCATCATAGGTGCTATTAAACACAGGACGGGGAAGAAGAAAATAGACTTGTCTAGTGCTGTTTTGTCAAAATACAACCAGGACAAGTGCAAACTAATTAGAAATCGAGACAACTCCCATATAAAACGCAATGGTGTGTCATGTGTGTGCCAACAGGCAAAGTGATTACTCAGTTGTTGTTCAGGCAAAAATTCCCACTGAGTAAGGTCAGAGTAATCACCTCAGGATCTGTCCCTCCTGTGCTTGCCCCCAGTTGCCACCGTGCTTTCCATGTGAGGAGCTCCAGGCACTTTCTGCTCAGGGCTTTGCTGACTCAAGGCAAGGCTTGGCACGACACCTGGGCATCACCCATGCTCTGGGAGAGGAAACACAACCTGGTGGGCTCTGCCCGTGGTCCTCCTCCATCCCTGTGCCCACTGAAATTGCCACAGGGATTAGGCAGTGCTGCCTGTGGGAGTGATCACAGTCAATTGATCACCTTTCCATGCCATGTCCTTCACCCACTCTCCCCCAAAAGCTGTGCTGGTCTTTCCCCCACTGCAGGGTGGTGAGGGAGGATTGCTGGTACCTGCTGTATCCATGTGCCCCCTGAGCCTCACAGTGTCCTGAGGCAGGACCAGAATAAACTTCCTCTTAAAAAATTTTATCATGATACTAATAAAACAAAAGTAAAAACTTATTGATTGATGACTTCTGAAAAAGACCATTTGTGAACTTGGAAATCAGTCAGTGCAAGAGGATGCTATGAGGTTTAGTGTTGGACCTGAGCTACTCAGTTTTTCAATCTGTGTCTCAGTTTTGAGACAAATTTCAGGAGAAAATTCCCTGGAATTAATGTTTCCTCTAAAGAGAAGGGCTCCAATAATCCCTTTTTGCCAATGAGAGAAATGAATACCTGGGTGAAAGTGAAAAAACCTCTGTTTATTAATAAAAAATATGGTCTTGGGTAACCTCCAGGTGTCAGTACAGAAAATAATAATGAAGAAAGCCAATAGCACAGTTTGTACTAGTACAGTGTTTTGCTCCATTTGTACATTTTTGGGGTTTGTATGCACTGGGAATTCCTCTTGTGTTCTCTCAAGATCTGTAATGATAGAGCCATGGTATTTTTGGTGAAAATCCTGGATGTGTCAGACCCTTCCCACTTTTCCCTGAATCAGTGTTACTCCTCACAGCCCACCTCCAGGGCCTGTCTTTACCCTGGAGGTCCTTGGCTTGGTCTGGTTTCCTTATTCTGGGTCAGCTTTCAGGATCCTGGACCAAAGTTTTTGATTCCACAGGGCAGGAGAGGGTGGGTGTGCTTTTTTTGAGGGGTAAGACTGGTGGCTGCAGTCCTTTTAGTAGCTTGGGTAATCCTTAACATCAGTGTAACAAGCACTGCTAGACATTAAACTGTGTCACACTGTGTTCCCACCCTTCTATTTCAGGGATTTTCAGTTCCCTGCATCCTTTCCCCCCCTCTTCTGCCATGTCCCTGCAGGGATGGATTGCATTCCTAACTTAAATACCAGGGGCTCTCATCATCCTCCCACTGCTCCCCACTCACTGTCCTGGGCAGGCTGCACCTGCCCCTCTCCTGAGCTCTGGGTTTCCCTCCTGGATTTTTCAAACCTGCCCCAGGCCAGCTCCCCTCTGCTTCCCTTTCCTCCCTGGGCCCCACCCAGCTTTGTGTTGGAGACAGACAGAGATATGACACACAGCTCTGTTCGCCTGGATGATGATCTGTCCACAATTAGCCCAAATGCAAGCTAGCACAGCAAGAAGGAAAGAAAGTTACAGGGAGGGCTTGAGAGAAAATGTCCTGCTCTGTTGGCAACAGCAAAGGAAGAGGAAAAAGGATTTTATTTACAGAAAAAATTAGGCTGCAAGGTGGACTTCTGGGCCAGTTAGCAGGACTTTTCCACAGACAGGACCGTCCCCATTTGACTTAATTTCTTGTGCTCAGTAGTGATTTTCTCTTTATACTTCTCTTTATGTGCCCCTGGCTTGATGAACCTTAAAATCACAGAATGGTTTGGCTTGGCAGGAACCTTAAAGATCAGCTCCTTCCAACCCCTTGGCATGGGCAGGGAACCTTGCACTGGAAAAGACGGAGATGGAGCTTTTAAGATTGTGTAACAGCATTGCTCTGGGAGGAAATGTCTCCCTTTCTGCTTGTGTAGGTATTAAGTGTGGCTGCTGGGAAGGAAAAGGCCTGTCCTTTGGGAGAGTCTTATTAAGGGAAACCAGCTATTAACAGGTATATATGGAAAGGGTGGGGTTCCTTATTACTGCACTCATTTCAGCATCTCCTATCTGCCTCAGGAGTGCATCATGGTGATATCAGCCTTTATTAATATAAAACTGACTATTACACACCCCTGATTACCCCACAGGTGTAATTCAGTGGGTCTCTGACACTGCAGCCTATCTGATTAAAGTGGCAGCGGAGTGATCAGCGACACCAAATTAAGCTGTCAGTGTCAAGGATCTTTTGGTGTAAAGTTAAATTATATCCAAGGATTAAAACCTGGGAGACTGTGATCTAATTAGCTGAAGTTTATCCTGTGAGTGGTTGGGATGTAATAACTTGGTGATGCAGAGATGAAAATGCCCAATGGCCAATTTTCTCTGTGGGAAAGTGAGAAGTTACTTGGGCTTGGTATGTGCTGCATGACTCTTCTGTTTTTTTGATTTTTTTTTTTTTTCCAGTCTAAGGAATATACCATTGTGGAAAGATGTAGTCACTTTAATTCTTTTCCAAGCATGTATGGATTACAGAATTTTCCCTCTCTCTTTGAGGAAAAGTATCTTTATCTCATTCCTGTCTTTATTACAGAGTTGCCACAAAACTCTAATTAGGGAAAGCATGTTTTTAGTGGCGGAGCTGCTAAGAAATTAGTACTTCTGTTCTGAAGTCCAGTGTTGACATTTAAATGCTGTGTGGGAATAAAAAAGCTTGCATTTCTTGCAGAACGACACCAAATTATTCCCAATGAAAAATTTCCAGAAACCTTTCATTTTTATAGTACAGATGTTTTATACTCTACTTTCATACAGATTTTAATAGAGAGTTACTAGATAGTTTAAAAAACACCTTATCAAAGCAATTTTCTCATTAATTTTGTTAATATGAAAAATTGTTTGTTTTCTTGCTTTCTTGATAACACTCTTACCAAACTAATTCTGAAAAATATTTAATTCTGTTTAAAATTACTTTTTCTGTTGTTTTAGTAGAAAACTCTTCCCTCAGACCTTCCTGATCACCTTTATTCAGCACAGGAGTGGCTCAGTGTTTCACCTGGGAGCTGCAGGGTGGCTTCAGATGGGTTTTATGGGACTCAGCACAGCTGAGCATGAGTCCCACAATATTTACCCAGGCGTGAGACAGCCAGGTGTAATTATACTGGCTTTTATCATTTTCTCATGGCTGCCTTGCTGATAAGCTGTCCTTGGTGAGGGCTGCACGTTTCTGTGGCTGTGAGTGCACACAGAGACACCAGGGCTCCCCACTGCACCATTCCAGCCCCAAGGGGAGGGGAACTCTAGAATTGAAACTCTTCTTGTCCTGCTGTTGGTAGTGGGGACTGATGTGTTTCAGTCATGGCTCAGGATGCCCCTTCCCCTTTTACCCTTCTCCATACTTCACCCTGTGAAATCAAATCCCTCAAGCTGACCTTTCTTCAGAGAGCTTGGTGCCCAAACTGGCCTCATTCTGCACGACTTGGAAATAAAAAACCTTTCTCCAAGTTCCACTATGCTGTGTCCTCATAATAGTTCTTGCTTTCTCTTCTTTTTCCTCCTCTAAACTCAGTTGATGTGCAGAGGAGCCCAGTCAGTTCTGCCCTGTCAGTGAGCAGAGGTGGGAAGAAGGTTTTTATCATGGGCCAGTCAGAGGATGCATGTGAACAGGTAGGAGAAGTCAAACTGGCCTTTAAGGCAAAAGATGAGCTGAAAAAAAGGTGTATTTCAATTATAGTGAGAAAGGGATGAAAAGAATTGTGTGCAACTTAAGGAATGAAAAACGTCCCAGATCCTTTTTTTCAATTTCTTTTTCTATATGTCAATATTTAACTGTACAATTTTAGGGAAGGGATATCTTGGGATCATTACTTGTATTTCAAGCAGTGCCTTTGACCCACTCACATGCCAAGCTTGTCACTCGGTGTCTAAACAAAAGCTCTGCTGATAAGTAACCAATGCTGTTCCCGAGTGGACTGTACAGGAAATGTGCTGGCTTTTTACTCACTCGGTTTGCAGCTGGGGATGCAGACACCGGAGTGAAAGCTGAGCCTAACTCGTGACTGTCAATGTCAGGCATTGGAAATGGTCATCACTGCTCACAGCTGAAGTCTGCTTCCCATTCCCCAGCACCTTGTGTTGTTACTTTGTCAGGTTTCTCTCTTGAAGGATGTATTTCCCAGTCTTCTCACCTCTCTCTCTTTCCCTCAGTATTGCAATTCCTGTGGAGCTTCCTCATACCTTTAAAACAATTCCCACACCTCTTGTGGCCAGAAAATTCCCCATTCACCTCCAAATTATCTCTGGGGAGAAAGAGCAGAGGTATTGGGGATGATGTGAGGAGCTGGGGTTACATTTCTGCAGTGGGTTTGGGATGGTTATTTTAAGGGTAAAACCTGTAATTTGCTCAGAATTTATATTAATTTAATGAAAACAAAGTTCTTCTTCATGTTCCGTTTTTAATTGGCACTTTTAACATATCCTACTGTGTGTTAGCAAGAAGAAACATGCTCTCTTTATGCTTCCTCCCACTTTTTGATTGTTTTCCTTTCACTCTGTTCACTTCCAAGATCTGATCAGCCAATTTGTCTGCCTAAGGTTTCTCAAATATATGATTTGCCATGTGCACCAAAACATGCTAAATGGATAAAAATAAGGAATGTTAAGGTTTAGGTCCTCCAATCTCTATATATTATATTAATTTTCACAAGAAAAGCTAGATTAATTATTTTGGAGATGTTTCATATGGTGAGGACTCTTTCAGGCTTCCTCTCTTGATGCCTTTTTTTCCCTTAACCAGAAATACATGTTCTTTTGCCTGATGCCATTTTTATGCTCCTACCATTATCTCCCATGCATACCTTTTCCTTTAAGTATTTAATTGATGCTGGAGACTGTGCCCTGTTCAAAAACAATTACATTAATTCCTGTATTTTTCACATAATGTGGTGTGTGTCTGCTGCAGCCTACAAAGGCTTAATAACAAGGCTAAATGCTCTCTGTGGGTGCAGTGAAGATTAAGCTGGTCTGAGTATGGAAAAGTGCAGAAAGTAAAGTGGAGGGGGAAGGCTCTTTGTTCAACTGAAATGGGGTGAGAAACCTTTTTCTCACCTGGGGCCACACAGGGTTCCCAGGTACCACTGTGTCTCTCAGTGGCACACAGCAGTCTTTATTTCTTTATCACCCAGACCTGGGGTGAGAACACAGCTGCAGATCCCAGTGGGGTCTGTGCCCCTTCCTGCCCCACAGCACCAGGATCCTTCAGCCTGGAGCCCCCAGGGATGACACAGCCCCCACCTGGCACCTGTGTGGAGTTCTGCTCACCCAGCTCTGGGGCTCCAGCACCAGATACTGAACTGTGGGAGTAAAGATGATCAAAGGGCTGAAGCACCTTTCCTGTCAAGACAGGCTGGGAGAGTTGGGGTTGAGAAGAGAATGCTTCAGAGACACTTTAGAGCACATTCCAGTACCTAAAGGGGTTATAAGAGAGCTGGAGGAGGACTTTCCACAAAGACATGTGGTGATAGGACAAAGGGGACTGGTCTTAAGCTGAAGGAGGGCAGATTTAGATGAGATATTAGGAAGAAATTCTTCCCTGTGAGGATGGTGAGGCACTGGAATAGGTTGCCCATAGAGGTTGAGGACTCCCCATCCCTGGAAGTGTCCAAGGCCAGGTTGAATGGGACTCTGAACAACCTGGAATAGTGGGAGGTGTCCCTGCCCATGGCAGAGGGTTGGAAGAAGAAGATCTTTTAGGTCCTTTCCAACCCAAGTAATTCTATGAGTGGGGAAACAGGAGTCCAGGAGCATCCTTTGGGACAAAAGAGTGGAAATAGAGACTGGACAAAGATCAGTAGAGAGGATGAGGAACAGGGGTGGGAGGGACTTTGCAGGGCACCACTCTGAGGGATTTGCCATCAGGATGGAGGTTTCACACCTCTGTGCTCAAGTCAGCTTTCAAATCCAACCAAGCAAGGAAACAGCTCAGCCCTAGCCCTGTGCAGTGAGAGCTGTGTGTGGACAGGGATATTCCCTGGTGGAAAACTGCACTTGTGCTTGCAGTACAGGGAGAAGCTCATGATTTTGGGGAGGGTAATGACAGGAGAGGAGGGAGGCCACACTGCTGTATGTACAGACAAGGTGTTGCAAAATTATAGTTGTGTCAGCAGCTGGCCAAGCCACGTGGATGTAGTGAGGCAGAACTTGTTGCCTTTAGCCTCATTCTAGGGAGCCAGATCGGGTGAAGCAAATTTATTAACCCAGGATTTAATTTATAATTTCTCCTGGAGGAGAAAATTCAGAACGCATCTTGTTCTTTTCTCCCCCCTGTGCTCTTGCCATGCCCGAAAGGAAAAGTAACCAGCTGAGGTTTAAGGTGTCAGACAGCAGCCCTGATGCAATGGCAGTGCAGGGTGAAATAACCAGTTGCAAACCCTGCCTGGGAGCGTGGAAGATTTGCTGGTGCCGTGCTGAGGGACAAAGCTGCCCCTGGTGCCCGTGGCTTCCCAGGCACTGTCCCACCCTTTTACCTCTGGTGTGGGCACTGCCCTGGGTGTCACTGCCTCAGCAGACAGAAGTGCTGAGCCAGGTGCTGTTCAGGAGGGTTCCCATCCTGTCTCCCACAGGAATCAGAGTTGCGTAAGGGCACAGACTGGAAGTCTTGGTGGGGCATGGGGGAAAGGGAAGTTGTAATGGGATAAGTGTATGCAAGGCAAGATCCTGTGGGAGAAGAGAGGGTGACAGCCAGGTTTCTCTCTGCTAGCTGGGAGAATGGATCATTCACCTGCTGGTTGTTTTTCAGTCTCAATCTGCTCGTCATTCGTGTGTTTGACCTGATGTAAATTCCTGTTACCTGTTCATGTATCCATGCTCTTGTCCCCAGCGAGTCCCTGTGCCATCACTAACAGCTGCTGGAAGTGTCAGACTTGCTCTTCAAAACTAGATTCCTCCCACTGGGTTCAATTTCTCCTGGAGATGTGTACCAATGTGCCCTTTACACACCCCTGGATTGAGTGGCTGTGAAGAAACTCTCACGTCAAGCACACAAACCCTTCAATAATAAAAGGGAAAACCAAGGTAACATGATGTGAGGGTCTGTAACAGACCTCTGTGGTATGGAAAAGGATGCATAGTGATTTAAATAAAAAAAATAAAAATCCCTGTCATGACTGTCTGAGGGTGGGACTATGTGGTAAACAGACATGTCACTCTCCCAAAGGTCAAGAGAAAAATGTCAACAGGAGGAGGAATTGTGTGGCCAGGTTCCTCCAACATGGGAGAGACAGCTCATCTCAGAAATGGGAGGCAGCTAATAATGGACTGGCTATTTCAGTATCCTTCCTGGTTAACAGCAATGGATTGAACAATCCAAAGGTGGGAGTGAACTGAGTGATCATAAAAAAAGCTGGGTCACCACGATAATAATCGTGGATTTCAGGAAAGGTACAGAGCTGTTTGGCTGTTATCTGGGACAAGAGTCTAAAGGGTAAAGATGACTGGCATTAAGGTACTGTATACAAAACACGCTGGTAGACTTTCCTGATGCAGCAGCCAGCTGGAAAGCTTTGTCTGAAATGCCCTGCAGTCCCTGGAGACAAGTTTGGTACAGACAGACACAACCCTGCTTCAGATGTGGCACAAGCTCAAATGTGGGGAGCAGTTCCTTGGCAGCAGCAGAGCAGAAGGACTCAGCTGTGAACAGGGCACAGAGGATGTCCAGGGACAAATCTGGCCTTCAGAGAGAATGAACAAACTCTTAAAAGATTTGTGCTACGCTATGGGCTCTCTGGATTTGTTTTGTTTTGGGATTCCAGCACGTTGTACCTCGAGTGTTTCGTGTCCGCAGGAATGTGAGCAGCATGAAAATCAAGATTAGGGTGATTGAAACGGTGCTGTTTGTTTGCTAACCTGGTTCCAAAAGGTTATTCCGCTTTGTAGTGTGCTCTGAGTTATAAATGGAAGTATCCTGACATCTGGGTCTGCTCAGAAACGTGCAGAGTGAAGCCAAAGGTTCACAGTGCCCTGAGCAGTGCTGACGTGTTGGTGCAGTCTGGGGAGACAAGGGATAGAGCTCTTGCTATAATAATATTAATAATAATACTGATGAAAAACGAGAGATTTGAAAGAAATCTCATGTAATTACCAAAGCCCGGTGAATCAGCCAGCTTTGTTGTCTTGCAGCCCTCTTGCACACTAAATAAGTTCTGTTAGCTGCTGCTAGAGGTTCCTTTTACTGTTACAAAGCTGGAACATGAAGAGAAATATGTGCCATGTCCAGCTTTTCCTGTTCAGGGAGTCATTTTTTCCATGACGTCTAATCTTTTTCTTTTGCTGAACTGTCAGCAAAGCCAGACCACTTTGGCTTGGCATTTTGCCCACATCCACCTACATATTTTTCTTAACAGCAAACAAACTAATTAAATGCCTTTATCTTATGAGGCATTCCTTTCTCTCAGGTAGTTACTGATTAAAAAAAATAAATAAAACTTCTCACTATTTTGAGAAAACAAGAGATGAGTCAGTGTGTTCACAGCTTGGTTTATTATTAAATAAGAAACCAGGATCAAAAAAAAATGAGCAAGGTGGAAAAAAATGTGAGTGCTGTCATATTGTGTTTGTGGCCAGTGAGAAAAAGACTGTTCTCCCTCCAGTGAGCATTTCCAATATCTATTAAAATTCATGAGCAATACATTTGCACATGAAGGTGGACAGGGGTACATAAAAGAGGCAGAGGTACCTCTCATGTGAAAGATTATTGTAATAAAATGTAAATTTTAGAGACCGAAGTTCATATTGCTTCGTGCTCAATAGCCCTTTCAGTAATGCCAGCTGGAAGTAGAAAGGCAATTATTCAGAGTCAACAGAGGTTCTCCAACTCCAATAGATAACAATGGCCTTAATAAGAAGACAAAACTTCAACTAGCAAGTTTAAAAAGAGTCATGCATTTTAAAAGTGAATTAATTGGGAATGGAAAATTTCAGACAGGTCATCCAAGCCAACATTTGCTATTAGGGGTGTGGGGGGATAGCAGGATGTGTTCTCTGGAATTTGTAGCTCCCATGCAATTCTCCTGCTGGTTTAGATAAATTCCCTGGATATATGTTGTGTAGTGGGTGTCAGGACACATCTGTGCTGCAGGATGGCACAGGATAACAAGGGAGCAGGACACAGAGCCTGGCTGGGTGGTGCCATGAGAGCAGTGGAGCTGGATCTGAGATGGATTCTCACATCAGGATTGAGGAGTAAAGGTGGTGCTGGTGAGGGCAGGTGACTCTGGAGTTAACCTGAACTGATCCCCATGGATCTGAGCAAAAAGGTGCCACTGTCTGAGCACTGACTGCAGCACCCTGACCAGCCCAAGGCACCAGCCAGGCAGTGCTGAGCGTGTTGATAATCTCTTGCCAGGACAGCAGCCACTGTAATGCTCTAAGCTAAAGTGAAAACAACAATAAAGAGGTCTTCAGTTGTCTCCTTCCCTAATATTAAGCCCGGTTCTAGGCTTGCCTGTGTTTGTCTGGAGAACATTTTGTGCCCCAAGACAAACCAGGAGACGCTTGCTGCTATTACCAGCAGCCCTCATTCTCCCCTGGGAGGTGTTGCAAAATGTGTAAATCAGCTTAGCTTTTCATCCCTCGGTTTTCTTAATCAGGACTTCAACTCCAGCCTTTGATGCAGGCTTTACTCACAACAGACCTATTAAGTTATTTGCTCGTGCTATTGTACATCCAGGAGATCCACACATGCCCCACAGTTACATAGAAGCCATCCAGACTGACACCAGTGTTTATGCAAATCTCCAGGATTGATCGTTTGGCAGAGACTTTTGGGATAAAGTGCCAACTCTGTATTTAAAAACTACCATGCCATGGATTAGCATCCCAGCCCCAGAAAGAAAAAAAAAAAAAAAAAAAAAAAAAAAGCAGGAGCTATTGGCTTCCAGTGGCACCATCTCTAATCCCAGCCTCCCAGCCTTGAGTGATTCAGAAGCAGGCTAAAATCTCACATGCATTGTTTTGATCCCTAATTCTGCCTGGTCCTCCTCCTTTGATATGCAACAGAGAGCTGCTGTTTGCCAAGGGGTGATTAGGAGACACCAGATGCTGGAGGTTTGGTAGCACTGGGCAAAGTAGAGTCAGTGTGGCCTGAAAAAGCTCATGGGTGGAGCTGAGTGAGGTGAGTTTGGCCAGACAGTGATGGTGAGGAGGGCTAAATAACCCTGACACCAGCTCCCACCCTGCCTTCCCACTGGGCCAGCTGCAGCAGAACAGGCTCTGCCAACCCAAGCATTGTGTGCCGGTAGACAAATGTGGGAGCCCCTGTCTCATCCCAAAATAGCCCAAAAGTCATTGGCTTGTTCTAATGCCAGCCCTCCCCCTGTGGATTGCTTGGGCTCCACCAACCCTGCTGTTCCTTATCTTGGCCCTCATCTTAGCACAGGACCTCTGGGAGCTCATCCTTATGAAAAACACTAATCCCTCCAGGACGCTGCGCAGGCTCTCATCCCAGGCTCCTGCATTTACCTCATGGTAAAACAGGAAATTCCTCAGCTCTGCTGAATGAAGCCCTGGCCCTGCCCTGAGCTTTCTGGGGCGTTTCCACTGCCTTTGGGCTTAGATTAGCACTGGTGCCACGTGGGTGGGTGTTGAGGCTCCTGTGTCTGAGGGACCATGAGGAAAACTAAGGGACCAAAGAGTTGCATGGATCAATGTGTCTGTGTGCCTGCAAGGCCAAACAAGCAAAAGTGAGAGTGTCATCCTGATGGAAAACAGCCATCTGTGATTTGTTCAGGTGTGTCTTGATAAAAAAATCCATGGCAGAAAGCAGGATGGTCAGGGGTTGGTTTATTATGGGCTGAAGATCTCATGGGCTTCGTGTCCTGTTCTGCTGTGTCCTGATGGACATTTAAAAATAGGATGGCTACCCTGTAGGTGAAGAGTCCTCCTTCATTTTGTGCCAACTCAGGGCCTGTAAGCAAGGATATCACCCCATCATTAGGGCTCAGGCTGCTCACAAAGCTGTAATTTCTGTTCGGTTCTTGTAGACCCGTAAAACTGAAGAGTCAGCATCACCTGGGGCAAAAGGGTCATAATTCACTTAGGTTCAGCTCAACGTCACTGGATTAGAGTGTTGAGAGCAGAAGCTGCAGAGTTTGATAGAACATGAGCATCTGCAGGGCCTGTCTGGCTAAGATAAGGGCTGATTTGTGTGGAGGCACACAGTCTTTGACTGGTTCAGAAGGCAGATGAGATTTTACTGTAAGGCTAAAAAGAGCCAGTGCCTCCTGGTGTAATCCTGCATTGATTATTCTGGGCCAGATTCAACTCATTGTGTATATATATATCTTATATGTACTGAACAGGTATTTTTGTTTGCTCCTATGAACATAAAACTACAGTGTGAAAGCAGACAGGGTTGTGGTCTAGGCTTAAAACAAGGGACAGGATGGGTGTTAGGTCTCAGAAATGCAGTTTTCCTCATTGTGAAGAGAAGTGAGTTGCAAACTTGGCTGATCCCTGGTGCCAGGAGTGCAGAACCAAATATCTTCATTTAGGACAAATGGATGTTGAGTGTTACTGGAAAGGCTGTAGTAAGTCACTTGTTCCTATGATGACCATTAGCTTGCAGTCATCTTCTAGGTAATGTTGCTCAGGTTATTTGTGTTGATCACGAAGGAAGCTTCCAGCAGCCTTTCATAGAAGCCACCCCTACAGCTCACCCCTAACCCCTAAAATGTTGCCATGCAAACCCAATACACCCAAAAGATCACCTAGCATATGCCTCCAGCTCTGAGCCTTCCCTACACCCAGGAGTCCTCAGCCAATATCTCCAACCTTTCAGAAACTTTCCTCCATGCCTCAGATTCTTAGATCATCTTCTGTCAAGGCAGAGCCCTGACACACAAGACCAAAGAAGCACTTTTAGCTCAAGGTGGATTACACAATTACCCCTAGAGACAGCAGCACTTACTGGAGGTCTTTAGTCCCTGCTAAAAGCATTATGTTAGACTCAGTTCTTCTTCTGCACTCGTGTCCACAAGCACAACCCGACCCCAGTGTTAGCCCAGGAGCCTGGGCAGCTCAACCCAGACTGTTGGACAAACAGCGTTGCCAGCAATCTCTCACAAGCATCTCTCATCAGAGGACCCATCACAGGAGATACCTGGCTCTGCTACTCCTGCACTCCTCTGCCTCCCTCAAAACTCAGGAACGAGCCCAGTGCTCCATCTCCTACACCAAAACTTCCTCTTGCAGCTCCAGTGATACCCTGAGGTGTGCCCCACGACCTTCTCACTGCTGGGCTTTCCTGTGGCTGTTTAACAACAAAGTGGGGGCAGCCTGGTGGGATTTGTCTTTCCTTTCCCTTCCCTTTTGTTTTCCACCAGCCCAGTTCTCTTGGGCTGACTGCTCTCTCTCTGGTCAGTGCAGGGCACTCAGCTCACCCAGAGGCACAGCCCCACGACTGAGAAGGATGGGATGAATAAGTACACTGTGTTCTCCTCATTTTCTCTCCAGTGGTTGCTGTGGGAGCTTTGGCACACTTGCAGGGACACCCAAAGCTGGGTGTGCTACATTCCATCTGGCTATGAAAATTTCTATTTAATGAACAACCTAAACTGTGATTGAGTGTTGCTGAGTAGCCCTATTCGCCCTGTTTTAATAGTCTCTGACTTGGTCACTTATTTCTAGCCCTTGCAAATGTGTTCTTTTGGTCCTCTGTTGGTGCTCTCAATAATTAATTGGTAAGAATGTTACCTGCTGTGGTCTGAGTACATCCCGTGACCTGGGATGTGTGGGAGGAGACCCTGCACTGCTGCTGCTGTGCGGGGACTGAATCCTTGGTGATGCTTAGACCCTCGGTGCCATGGATTTCAGCTCTGAGGAGCTGTTGTGCTGTGCTAAGGCAGTGGGCTGAACCCTTCCTTAGGACCCCTGTCACGTCTGGAACAGCCTCTGAGACCACAGATCCGTGTTCATCCTGCATGTTCTGAGCTGGAATGGATGGTAAGAGGAGGCCAAGGAAAGAGGCAGCAGTCAGAGGAAAACAAAACAAACCCACAGCCTCCTTTTTGTTACAGGCTGTCAGTAAAACACCTGGTGGAGAACTGATTTCAGCTGTTACCTGACTCCAGGTGATATCATGGTGCTGTCTTGGGTGGGGTCTTCAGAGAACAACTTTGGTACAGGAACATTAAAGATGTAATGGCTGGTTCAAACAATGGGAGCCAAGGGAAATAAAAGAGGAGGATAAGAAAGTAATTGTCATAATTAGGCAGGAGGAGAAAACTGAATAGGCTGTGTTGGAGGCAGAAAAGCGCTGCTGGGTTACCTGCTGCAGGTGTTGAGCTGTAATGGCAAAGTCTTAAAAGGAAAAATTAAGAGTTATGTAATTAATACCCCATGAATAATGCAAATAGGTGCCCTCACAAGTAGTTGTATAACTGATTTTGTTACAGGGGTGCTGCATAATTCCACAATATGCTTTTGATTTCCAGCTCTCTTCTTGATGTTCTTCCTCCACTTTTCTGTTACAGGAATTGGCTTTCTTCTAAGTTTGCCATGTCTGTCCCCATTTTCCTATGAGACAGAGATGCTTAATAACTTGGCTCAGCTAAGACAGGAGGAAGTGAAAGGCAGATCCCTGGGGACCTCCTTTGTAGGAGTCAGGGAGAGAGAAAAAACCTGTAGTGACTGTGCAGGGTAACAGACTGAGTTACAGAGGATGTTGGCAGCTGTACTCCCACAAAACTCAAAAACAGCTTCTCCAGGGAAGGAGACACCTCCAGCCACTGGAGGTCACAGTGCAGCCCTGCAGGATACAGAGGGGAGAGAAAATCTCCACTGGAGAGGGCTGAAATACATGGGCTGTCCTTGGTGTTCATTTCCTCCCCGGCCCTGTGAGTCACTGAGGGTTCACCTTTCAGCTCTGGGTGCATGAATTCACCAGGATTCCAAGGGCAGGGTCCAGAAGAGGAGCAGGGGATGCAGAGAGGTGTAAGCACCCTTCCAGTGGCAGCTGGCACAGCTGGGGAAGGGAGCTGGACCCTTGGCATGGGGGGTGACTGCAGGCACAGCCTGGGTACAGCTGGGTCACCCTGTAGTGACAACACCCCTGCAAGTGCTGCCTCAAGGGACACCAAATGTGTCCTAGATGTGGGCATCTAGGAGCTGGCTTAAAGTCTGGTGGGTGAAGTTTGCACCTGAGTTGAAAGGAAGACAGATATGTTTGCAGTTTAATAACCTTTTTCAGACAAGAGATCAGCATTTAATGTAGCCTAGGCACAAAGCAGGCACTAGATTGGAGCAGCCATTCCTTGGATAGCCTCAGAACTTCCTATTTGCATGTATGCTAGAAAATATCTCACCCAGATGTGAGCATTTCTGGTGAAGAAATCTTCCTGTCCCAGCTTCTCTTAATGGCTTGATTGAAGGATGGGATGTCAAATAGCAGCAAATTTAATCCATGGTTAAAGGATTATTTCTTGGCTCCTCAACAACAACATATTCTATGGAAACCTGGTGATCCTATGTGTGTCACAATATAATATTTATATCCTCATTAGGTATTAATCATGTCACAACTCGGATCTGCAGCCAAACTCTGCTGGCATCAGATGTGTTTGTACTGACATCTTAACTTCCCTGCTGTTGGCCAAATGCCTTTTGGGCAAAACTGGAGGATTGGATTGGTTGTTCAGGAAGAGCTTTAAGGAGTTAAAAGCACTGGAGGAGGAACCAAACCCAAAAACTGAGGCTGGCTCTGACCTGGCAGGTTTCTCCAGCAGCACCCATGACTTCCCTCTTCTGTTTCACTCAACTCTCGTGGTCTTTTGGGCAGCAGCAGAGCTACCCCCAAAGCCCCAGTATCTCTCAAGAGCTGTGCCTCTCCCAAAACAGACCTCTCAAGAAATTAAACTTTCTGTGGAGCTGAGGCTCTCTCTCCCTGCAGGGCACCCCATGCCTTGCTCAGGAGTAAATTCCTCTGTGGCTGGGTCTGCTCCTGCCTCTCACTGCTGGCACAGGAGCTTTGATATCTGATCAAGGAAGGAAGATAATTGAAGCCTCTCAGGAGGCCTTCGAGGAAGCCATAATCCTCTGGCACGACAATGTGGCTGGAGAGGAGTGGCCAGGGCTTGGCACAGAGTCCCTGGCACTCACCAGGCACAGGAAGGGGCAAGGGGATTCTTTCAGCTGAGGTACATAAACCTAACTTTGCTGGGAGCCTTCACCCACTTGGCTGGAAGTTTTTACCCCTTGTATCTTGGTCTCTGGTGAATTTTGTTAATCTGGAATACATTCAGGAGCTTAGAGTAAACCTGGGGAAACAAACAGAGCTTGGGAAAACAGCAGAAGGGCAGGCAGAGACTTGATAAAAAACAATATAGCTCTGCAAGTGCCCACTCTGTGTGTGCATGTGTATGTCTGCAATGGATATAAGAAATACTTGGTAAATCCCTTCTTTATGGGCCAAAGAATGACCCTTAGAGGAGCAACAGTTATTAAAATATGGTGAAGAAGGCAGCTGGGGGACAAGGGGAGGAGCCGTAGAATGGTTTGGGTTGGAAGAAACCTTAAAGATCATCCAGTTCCAGCCCCACTGCCATGGGCAGTGACACTTCCCAATTGGACCAGGTTTCTCAGAGCTCCATCCAGCCTGGCACAAATAAACCACAATAAACCACTGCAAAGAGATGAGGCCAAAAGTAATTTACTTGCACCTCCTTTAGCTTTTGGTGATGCAGGAGCAGCAGACCCCTGTACCATTTTGGACCCAAGTTCTTGCACCTGGGTTTGGATTTGGGTTGTTGGGATGGAATAGGGTTGGAGCTGTTGTCAAGTAGCGTTGTAGGGGAATCAGTAGGAGTTTGTATCCTGTCTCGTGTGACTGCTAAAAAGAAGGTAAAGGTGACTTATTCTGCCACAGGAGGAGGTAGAAGCAGAATCCAAAGGCAGGATGCCTATAGACTGACCAAATAAATGCTTTAAAGGGTTTTTTAATGTGTGTGAATATATATATATATATTCATGCATGTATATATTTACATGTCTGAATATGTATAACAATACATATGTATCTATTAATATCTTAAAAAGGTAACTGAAGAACAGTGTCAAATTCTGTAAGTATGTACATATTTACTATAGCTAAAGTGGACACTGTGGTAAGTGGCTAGGATGCAGAAGGCATTTTCCCTATGAGCATTGTTTCCTAACTGCTTAGAGAGGAATTATGATTTGATTTTTTTTCCTTGGGCTTTTAACACAGGAAACTCTGAGGTAAAACCAAATTTGAGGAATACTTACCCAGGTCGTGTTTTCTGAGTTGGGGACAACCATACCAGTGTTCCTGGCTGAGGAAGTGGATGTTTTTGCCTCTTTCTTTGCAGATGAGGTTTGATTTCTTTCTGAAAGCAGCAGTGTCCCATGGGGTTGTGGCAGAGCTGAGATGTGTCCAACTCCTTTGTAAGCCTCGAGGGACACACACACCCTGAGGCAGCTTTTAGCTCTGATAGACCTCAGGGAGCTGGGATGGAGTGACTAAAGGGGAGAGCTCCAAACTGCTGTGGACCAAGCAGTCAGTGGGATCAGGTCAGCAAAGTTTTGCACAAGCAGAGGTGAGTTACTGCCATCTCCATCCTCGTGTTTTAGTCTGCCCCTGAAAGCAAAGAGTGATGGCCCTGCCTGTGAGCAGCTTGTGCTCACAGTTCGGTGGATGTGTAGGGATGTGAGAGCTCCCTTCCTGGAGAAGTGGCTGATTTTCAGGATAAAAACAAGAACTGAGTGTTGTGTGAGTGGGCACAGGTGTGCAGGAGGAGCGTGTGTGCAGGGCACGTGTGTGCCTGTGCAGGGAGGGGCACGGGCACCCGGCTGTCCCTGTGGGGGCAGTGAGGAAAGAGCCATGCTGAAAAAAAGAGCTGGAATGGCTCGAGATCCCATCCCTATTGCCTCCTACCTCACCCAGCCTCACCCTGTCCCGTGTACCTGTTGATTCCTCACAAAGAGCTCAGGTGGGGCTCATCAGTGGGTTGGTTCCTTCCCTGCAAAGCCCCCCTGACTTGTGACCCTTGTGCCAACTTGTGACACTGGAAGAGCCCTGCCTGCAAGCTCACAGAGGGGACAAAGTACTGGCACACACTGTGGCACACCTCAGAGCAGTTCTGGGAATTTAACATAGGAACAACCTGACTTTAAATGTTTTTCTGGGCGCTGTAGAGCATTGGCTGGAGCAGGGTGCTGTAGTGTGGGGCAGGAGGGAGCAGTGGAGGTGGCATTTGAAGGAGCAGTTCCAGTTGTCTGCAGGCATCAAGCACAAAGCTGGCCAAGTCCCATAGGTCGGCTTCCTTCTAATTTAATGGGAGTCAGATGCATAAAATCCCTTGGAAATAGGCTGCTGTTGTTAAAGGAATGACAGCCTCCCCTGGAGCACCTTTTCTTGGCTTGCTTCAGGCTAGAGAGTCTGTCACACAGTCCTGAAAGTACCATGGAGCACAACAGTCCCTTTCCAAGGGTGAGCCTGGCGAGCTGTGCCACTGGGGACTGCACCCTCTGCCTGATCCCAAGCCAGCCCTGCTTCCCCCCTGCCCTTCAGCTGCCAGCACTCACCCCAGTGGGGCAAAAAGGGAACCCCCTCTAGGCACACACCTCTGCCAGCAGGGCAAGGCTGGTGTATTCCTCCACATCTGTTGGCCTTTTAGTTTATTTTTCCTTTTAACTCCTCCAGGAAGGAGGAGTTGAATTACCTCTCAACTAATTGAGAGGTAAGGGAAGCACAGAGGGAGGAGGGGGAGGATCAGGTGTGTCTCAGATTCCTCAGTGGCACAGGCTGGTTCTGAGCCACGATGACTCCCAAACCCTTTCTCTTCACTGGATGTGCTTGCCAGCACAGCTCAATAACAACAGCCTTCACCATCGGGCTTCACCCTGCCTCGAGTGCCTGTTTTGGTTACTAATGAGGAGAAATGAATGGATAAAGTCCAGTGGCATCTGCAAGGCTGCCTCCCTGCCAAAAACTGGCTGGCAAAGCCCAGCCAGCCCCATGAGCAGGAGCCACCTGTGCTTGCCAGCACACGCCGAGCTGGCTGCCACCCAGGGCAAGACTGCTGCACAGCTGCTGCACAGCTGCTGCACAGCTGCCTCATCCTGGCAGGCCTTTGGGAAGCAAACACAGGGGGCTGTGCTGAAAGCATGTCTGGGGCTGTGTCTCTGGCACGGCCGTGGGGATGCCGGGAGCAGTTCTGCAGCTCTCTCATTCCCCAAAGCTGGCAGATGGAAGTGAGCCCCTCAGTTTCCAACTCTGCAAAGAGTTTTTGCTCTGGAAATGACCTAGAGCTGGAGCCTTTTTGGCAGAGAAAACGCTGTCCTGGTGAAAGGGAGGGAGGTGCAGGCTGTGGGTTGTACCTGTGGCCAGAGCTTGTCTGCATCTGCGCTGATTGCCCTGGTTTGCTGCACTAAAGCAAACATCTTCCCTGGAATTGGTGAAAAGGTGTCAGGAGCCCAGAGGATAAGGAGAGAAGAGAGATGATCCTGAGAGCAGTTTGGCTCAGTGAGCAATGGAGTAGTACCACCTTTCTTTAATAAATCACCATCAGAATCTGGATTTATGTTGAGACCTGGGGAATAAAGGCTTTTCTGCTTTGGGAAGTCAGTGGTCAGGCTAAGTTAATTTCAGGGCATCCAGCATCTTCTTCAAGCTGGGATGTCCTGGCCTGCTGAATAGATTTTAAATCTTACCTTTTCTTCAAGATGTAGTCTTTTGTGAGCTGTGGAGACTGGCAGAGGTTAGGCTGACGTCAGCCTTTATATTCACCACAAATGTCTAGACTTTGATATTGCAAACGCTTAAACCCCACTGCACGTGTACTTTTGGATGTAGCTACTGTGTGATAGAAGTTTCCAATGTCAGTTATAATTGTGGCCTGCTAAACCTCCTACAACGCCCCTAGCTAAGCATCTTTGCAAAAGCAAGGCAATGCTGGGGCAAAGCCAGCCTCACTGGGGGTTTTAAAACACAGCAGACATCAGTAATTCAGCACAGGACTTGGCATGTTTTACCTGTTAGTGGACTAAGAAAAGCAATCCTATTTAAATAGATAAAAGGGAAATGTATTGGACCCGGTCCTGCTGAGGCAGGGTCAGGGCATGAACTCCTGTGAAAACTGGCTCTGCCAGGATTTATTTCCTCTGATCCGATCAGGCAGTGGAGACTGGGGTGGGGGAGATTCGCCAGGCAAATTTCTCTCCCTGTGCATGTTCTGAGTTGGCCCATGGCCCTTATCCCTGTCACGGTCAAGGGTTACTCTGTGCCTCTGGGGCAGAGCAGACGGGCTCCTGCCTGCTCTTCCAGGGGAGAGTGCAGAACATCTTTCCCCTTCTCATTGCCACAACTGCAGTGTTTTTCTTACACTTCTGCATGTTTCTACTCGAGTCTCTTAGACAAGGCGTTTCTGTGTAGATCACAAGTTGCTCCTTATTAGCTTTTAAATGGTCTTAGCACTACATTGCTGCAGAGCAAAGCCTGAAAGCCTCTCCCACAGTATTTCAAAAATATCAGGTAAATAAGGTAGTGGCAGCACTGATTTTAAAGCAGATTTTAAAATAAATTTTTTAATCCTTCAATCCCTTTGATTTTTCCTCAAACCCTGCCGAGTGTTTCTCTATAAGCTCAGGACATCTCTGGTGCAGCAGTGAGGATTTTCCAGCCCAGCTGGGTGTCATGCCAGCCTCTCCAGGGTGACAGTGCCAGTGTCCCCGGGGCACAGCCTCCCCACCCTGCTCTCCATCACAGCTCACTGCCCTCCCAGCCCCGTGCCTCGCTGCCGACAGCCCCTGACGCTCAGCTCGACATGTTGGGATCTGCCTGTGCCACCTCCCCTGGAAAAGGCTTCCTGTGCTCTTACCCTGCCCTGCTTAATCAGCACTGGCTTTGGGGTGTGAGTGTCTCCCTGGCTTGGGTTGGCAATAGTAGTGGACATGGCAGTGCTGAGTAAATGATTGGACTCAATACTCTGGAGGTCTTTTCCAACCTAAATGGTTGTGTGATTCCATAGGAGTGCCTGGGTTTGGCATTTTACCACAGCCCTGGATGAAAGAGTGTCCCAGAAGAATGGAGAGGGGAGGCAGTGGAGCAGTGAATGATCCATCCCTCTCCAGTACCAAACTGCTGTGGCCAAAGTAGTTCCAGGCTTCATGCAGGGACCTGGGCACACTATCAGGTGATTTTGGCCAAAGAACAGGACGGGCAAAGTGCAGCTGGGCATCTTCCCTCAACACCCTGGCCCCAGGACTGGTGTCTAAGGAACCCACTGCTCTGTCTTCCTTCCTTGTGTGGGTCTCCTCCAAAGAAACACATCAAAAGCCAAGGAAGGGGAAAGGCTGGATGCTCCCTCCCCAAGGCACAGGGACAACGGGATCTGAAAACAGCTGAGCCCAGAGACAGCCAGGGAGGTAACACAGCTTTGCTCCCCATGAGCATTTTAGCACCTGAAGGCTTTGCCTGGGATTTTTGGAGATGCTCATGAGCTGGTCTGTGCCTCATGCCACCCAGCTGGGGTTAAAGGAATGTGGAGGAAAGGAGATATCCCCTCCTCCAGACCTCTCTGCTAAGGGAGCCTTGCAGAGCAGCTCCCACATGCCTTGTTTTCCTGATGTTGAGTGGAGCCAAGGTGGTGCAAGAGAGGAGAGGAGGCAGGAATGAAAGGGCTGAGGTTTGCCTCGGGGGCTCTCTGCAATCACCCAGCAATTCTCTCCCCTCTCCCGTGTTTGAACCGCAGGCTTGTCGAGTCCTCTCGAGGCCTGTACAAACACAGCATGGAGCTGCAGGTAAATAAATAAAGCTGCTGGTGCTGGGAACAAACTGCTGCAAAGACAGGTAATGCAGCAGGGGCTGTGCTGTGCCCCGGGGGTAGAGGCTGGGATGGAGGAGTCAGGAATGGGGATGGTGTGAGGCACCTTGGGGCTCCTGCACAGAGAGATGGCACCAGAAGGGGCTGGCAGGAACCCAGACTGTGCCACCAGAGCTGTGCAGGCACAAAAACCACATCTAGAGATGGAAAGGTGAAGGTTATGGTCACGAACATCATCTCACTGTATCTTTTCTTTTCTTATGTTTCTCCCTGGGCTGAAATAGCCACCTGGGGCTATGGTCAGATGCCCAAGGGAAGCAGATGAGCACAGTGTCTGCAGAAGCCCTGCAAGCAACCTCTGCCTGATCCTGGAGGTGAGCAGGAAGAGTTGATGTTCATCTCTCAGCCCTCTCACCTGCAAGGAAGCAGCTGAGGACCTGGAGCAGGCTCAGCTCCATGGAGCCCTTTATGTCGCACATCACCTCAAACCCACCTCCCAAGCCTACAGGGGTTTTTTTAAAGAACACACCTGAGACTGGAAAGAGACAAAGGAATACCTGTAAGCTTTAGGTCAACGGCCAGAGACTTCAGCTAAGTCAGAGGAGTGCACATACGACTAGGAAAGTCACCCGTAGGAGACCTTTACAAAACAGTAATTCCTAATTGCTGCATTAGAGCCAATTTAGCACCCCCACTCACCCCTCCTGCCTCCAAGGAAGGCTGGTTCACAGGGAAAAATACCCACTCCAATACTGGCAGCATGTCATTGCAATCCTTTGTTGTTTTTTTTTTTTTTTTGTCTAGTGCCAGCTGTGTTGCCTTCTCTGTAATGCATGTGCCTGTTATTGTGAAAGACAGCATGGAAATAAGGACTCATGAGTGTGGCCTCATGTTTAATTAGAAGCTAATGTACTATTATTATTAGACACTGAAGGAATGTACTGGCGAAGCAGTGTTTGAGCTGTTTTAAAAGCATTTTACAAGTGTACTTTCCCCTTGCCTTGCTGGTGTGAACCACCTTTATTAGGAGGTGCAAGACTGCTGTTACCTGGTCTTGCAGCTCTTTTGCACTTCGGGCAAGTACTGGAATTTAAGTATCTTTAATCTCACAGTCACAGGAGACTGTGAAATAGAAGGAATGGTGTGTGCTAGGCTAAGCCAAGCATTTCAGCTTGAGAGACCAAGTGGTCTGTGGCTGAATTTGCTATATTGAGACAGTGATTAAGAGCAGCTTAATGAAATATGGCCATCTTATTGTCTCCAAAGAAGTGGAAGGAAGCAGTAGGAAAAGGACAGTTTTGTTGAATGAGAAGTTTCACTGTCAGCACCTTTAGGAGCAGCTGGGACTGCCATGCTCTGCTAAGAGTGGCATTGCTTTGTAACTCCCATGTAATGGCATGAGTGTGGCTTCACCATCTACTTTTTAAAACCATTTCATTCTCCACAAACAGCTACAGCATAAGAGGAAACCATCCCAGTTGTACTTCAATGTGTTACATGCATAAAGGTTAGGTTATATGGAGCTTTATTCTACAATTTTGTTCTGTAAATAACAAACACCTCCCATTCCTTCAAGCTCCTGACTTTCTGTAAAGCTGTAGGGAATGTAAAACTTAGGGCAGTTTGGGCTTCAACATCCTTCAAGACAAGGTTGGATGGAGCTCTGAGCAACCTGATCTAGTGGAAGGTGTCCCTGGCCAGGTCAGGGGGGTTTTTCAGGTCCCTTCTAACCCAGGCCATTCTGTGATCACTAAACACATCATAGTTGTGTTCTACTGTTGTTGGTCAATGGGTTTTCAGTTGCTTTACCAAAATAGAGACAATTTGTGGAACACAATTTTTTATTAATAACAGGTCACATTTGTACTTCGAAAAGAGTGAAATTAAAAGGTGTATTAAAACATACCCACTCTAGGCAATCTATTTTCTTCAGTAGAAAAAAAAAAAAGCATACAACAGGTAGAAATCCTATATACACAGTATATCAGCCATCAGCCCCTCCAAACAGTGTTTTGCAAATTGGTACAATGGTGTTAGAACAGACCATCCAGTTCCAGTCCAGCACAAATTTCAGCTCTTGACTTGCTCATTTAAGACAAACCACTAAGCACCTAGTCCAGTTTACTGATCTCAGGATACATACCAGGTAGTACTGTACATGAAGACAGCAGTCTTAAGCTTTTACTTTTGCTTAGTTTTTTTTGGACTCCTGCCTTGTTATTAAGTCTGCCTCATAAACTTTTGACTACATGTAAATCTGTAATCAATGTCTCCATTAAAAAACATAGCAGAAACCTGATTAACTGTACCTTAAACAGCCGTTTCCTCAACTCCTGTGTTAATTTCAAGTAGACTTCTATTGTGCTTATTCTACACTGGAGGCTTTCAGCCCAAAATATCAATTGCTGCAATGAACCATGAATCCATGCCATCTTTTTTTTTTCTTTTTGTTTTGAGGAAAATTAAAAAAAAAAAAAAAGCATAATGTTAGTTCTTAAATTACTTTGGCACATCAGAAAAAAAAAAAAAAAAAAAAAAAGCAGGGGTAACACACAAGGCACATCCTTCTCTCACAACATCCTTGGAAGGAGAATGTCTGGATCCAGGCAGGGTGGGCAGGCACAGAATGAATGACACAGACCAGGGCAGACTCCAGCCCTCCTGGCCTCAGTCACACTCAAACACCTCAGTCCATCAGCTGCCACCGCTGGTGAGCGCATCCCTGCGCAGCTGGAGGAGGCCCTGAGCTCCAGCAGCCTCCTCACACCAGGTAAAAAAACACGGCTCTGCACCTCATGCTTAAGTGTCACTTAACAACACCGTAAGTGAGCTACTCCTGCTCTGCTGAGCAGGTGGGAGCAGAGTATGGCACTTGGCTCTGGGCATGTCAGTGTGAGCCCCGTGCTTGAGGAGAACCTCCACCGCCTTCGCGTGCCCCCCTCGCGCAGCCAGGTGAAGAGCCGTGAACCCCTCGCTGTCAGAAACGTTGATATTTTCTGCGCTCACAAGTTCCTCCACCACCTCAGAGTGCCCGTTCTCCGCAGCGAGGTGCAGCGCTGTCCTGTTTGAAGGGCCTCTGGCCAGAACGCTGGCCCTTTCATCCAGCAGCAGCTTTGTCGTGGCCAAGTGGCCGCTGCGGGATGCCAAGTGCAGGGCCGTGTATCCTTCTGCCGTGGCCGCCTCGATGTCGGCGCCGTGCTTGAGGAGCAGCCTGGAGGTGCTCGTGTGGCCGGTCCCGGCGGCGATGTGCAGAGCAGTCTGCAGCAGCCCGTTCCTGACGTTGACATCCGACTCCAGGTCGATGAGGAGCCGGGCCACGCGGTAGTGACCCCGCTGGGCGGCCAGGTGCAGCGAGGTCCTTCCGTCCAGGGTCTGCACGTTGACGTCGGCGCCGCGCTGCTTGGCCAGCAGCTTGACGATGGGGAGGTGGCCCTGCCAGGCGGCGTAGTGAAGGGGCACCCAGTCGTCCTTGCCCTTGATGTTGACGTTGACGCCTCTCCGCAGCAGGATGCGCACGATGTTCTCCTGGCCGTACTGGCAGGCTATGTGGATGGGGGCTCTGCCCTCGAAATCCACCTCGTTTAAGGATGCGTTCTTATCAAGCAGCATTTTGGTGCTGAAGTCGTCCCCGTTTTGGGCAGCAAAGTGAAGAGCGGTCCACTGGTCCTCGTCTTTGGCGTTGACGTTGATTTTCCTGGCCATAATCAGCTCCACGATGCTTTTGAATTTCTTCTCGATGGCTATGTGAAGAGGGGTGGACCCTTTCTTGTTGGTGAGGTTAGGGTTAGCATTGTACAGCAGGAGCCATTTGACACATTCTTCTTGGCCTGCTTCAACAGCCAAGTGCAGAAGACTGGAGTTCCCATCTAAAACAATATCAACATCTTGAGGCTGGAGGATCTTCATCAGCTTGCTGGTATCTCCGGATAAAATTGCCTCCGTTAGCTTTCTCTTCTGTATGTCTGTAGTGCCAATATCTACATGGATAGAAGGAAGAACATTTTTACCATGAGGGTGGCGAAACACTGGAAAAGGCTGCCCAGAGAGGTGGTGGGGGGATGGCCCATCCCTGAAAACATTCACCTTGATCTAGCTGAAGATGTCCCCACTCATTAACGGCCCATTCCAACCTAAACTGTTCTAAGATTCCATAGAAAAGGCAGCATCGCAATTCTTATGCCCATCAAACCTTACCTGTCCATGGTTTCAGCAATGAGCAGCCTGCAGAGCAATCCACCCCTCCAACCCACAGGAGTCCCAGAACATTTTCAGGTCAGATTTGGGCCCCCACTAATTCTGTTTCTGAAGACCAAAGGATGTTGTGGTTGATCTCCCTGCACTAACCATTGTTTACCCAACTGGAAAACAGATGTCTGGGGTTTGCAGCACTGGAATGAAAGGTGAGGGGGTCTTTACCACAATGGTCCCAGGGCTGCTAAGAAGGTGGCTTGAGTCCTTTCAAAGGTGCTCAGCTTTAGGCTTGGTATAACTGAAAAAGCCACAAACTCAGCTGGTCTGACTGGGCAGTGGCTTTAATCCCACGTCAAGCAGGATGCTGGACTAGTAGTGACCTCCCTTCCAACCAACCTGTACATGACTGATTCTGTAATTGCTTTAATGGGAGTTTACTCCTTTACAAAAGTAAATGAGATTTATTATTTCTCATTAGATCGTGTTTGGGAACCACATAATTTTTTTATTTTTTTCCTTTTAAATAACAACCTCCAGTAAACAAATTTGTAGTGCTGACAGCAAGAGAAAGCAAGGCTAACAGTAATTTCCAGAATGTTGTTCTACTCTCCAACCCATTGCCTCCCATGCCCCAGTCCAAACAACTACAAAGGAAAATTTGACCACTACCTGAACTCTCCCTTTCAAAGGAAAGGGAAAGGGATCCTCTGGATGAAAAAGCTGAATCTACAGATGAAACTCCTGAAAGCCGCTTGTCACTGGAGGCAAGTTTGGACTCAGAAGAGCTGCGGCTGAGATCCTCAGGGCCTTCCATAGTCTGTGAAATCCCTGAATCCAACTGGGACAACAACTCTGACAGACTGTAATCCTTCACTGAGAGTAGAGCAGGCTCCTGCTTCTTCTGGGAAAGTGCACAAATCCCCTTCAAGAGAAGCACACAAGCATTTTAGAAAGGTCAGCAAACAAATCTGAGCATGAAGCCCTACAGAAGAAACATAAATTTGTTAGTTTGCAGGTAGCTTTTAAACACTATTTATATTAAATGAAACCTATGAATAAGGTCACTGAATTTTTTCAGAAGCAGGAGGGCAGCTTCCATCAGTACCCACAGAGCCACTAAATCCACGTGGCTCTTCTGTCTATGATGGTTTTTAAGATCAGTCACACCCATGCAGTTCCAGCCTTTATTTCCTAACTGTCCTGCTCTCCCTCCATAGAATAAGATGCACTTGCATTTGGTTCTGCCCTGAGGTTTTCCTGAGCTGGTCCATGCCCCTGCTGTCATTTGTGCATTCCAATCCTTCACCAAGACCCACTTCTATCAGACAAGGTGGTGCTCAAAAACAGCAAAGACAAAGTTGCTTGGAACCTTCCAGGTGATAAAGGAGCCTGTTCCAAAACCCAAAAGTTTGAAAAAGAAGTGAAAGAGAAAATACCTCAGGCTGCTGCTCTGGGGCATTCTTGGTGTCCAGGTCCTGAGTTATCATCTCTTTTGTTTCATCTTCTGGTTTTTCACAAAGGGCCTCTGTTTCTGAAGTGATTTCTTGAAAGAAAACAAGAGAAGGTTTTAGCGCTTGGCTTTTTTCAGAAGGAGAGTTTCTGATATACCCTGCTGCCTTTCTCTATCAATCAAACTTAAAATCTCTGAGATACTGAGGGAGAAGGACTCCAGTCCTGATCATTCCATCCAGCACCTCCTCAGTGGGCACAAGTGTGCCAAAGGTACCCAGGGCTGCACAAACAATTCATTTTCAGCCACACCAGACTGGTGTTACACAGGGGTCACACTGCAGGACTGTGAAACGGGAACCACTGTACTGCTGGCAGATTTAATATGTTTTTTTTTTTTTTTTTAAAGATGGAATCCCTCATCTCTTCAGTCCTCATTCCTTGTTTGAGCAGAGGAGAGAGAAGAGGCAAATCTCTCCCATTGATGTTAAATGAAGCTATATGGTGACAGCACTTGCTACATCCCCCTGCACACTTTAATTCATAACAGGTGCTTTGAACAAGTTCAAACCTTTTACTGGCAGCAAAGTGACTGTACAAACTGTTTCATTATAAGAAAACAATTCCCTTTCTCAACATACAACAGCACAAATTTCAAGAGCCAGTTCCTTCAACGCTTTGGTACACTGCAAACCACACCAGCTCCAGCTTGGCCTGTGTCCTGACACACTCTATCAGAAATAAACAATTTCTGGTTGAATGGACCAGCTGGTTCAGTACAAGGCTTATTCCTGGCGTGTTTACATAACACCATCATGGTCAGGCATGTCCTCAGATAATCCCTTCCTCCACAAATGAGTAAGTGGCCTGTATCATTGTCTCCACCACACAATGTGCTCTATTTGTTCTGTCACAGAGCTTCTCAGCGTTTACCCCAAGGATTAGCAGAGTCCTGAGCAATAACATGACTCATAGAAGAATAAATGGGCAGCCAAGTTACGAGGAAATCTTACCTTGAAATGTTGGCCGTTCACCAGGATCATCTTGCCAACATTTTTGCATCAGTTTGATCAAGTTATTACATGAATGAGGTCTGGATTTGGAAACAGCAGGTAGCTCTGGGCGGTGGCCTTTAACTACTTTTACCATAATATGTAAAATGTTGTTTTCCTCTGTAAAGCAAAAGCACACAAATTTAGATGTCCCAGCAAAAGGGAATCACTTTTTTTTCCAAGAACATTAACAGTGCATTAGGCTGAAAATTTGTTTTCACACATTTTTTTCTAGATTTCTCATCAATAAGAGAAAAAATTGTTGGTTGTCTTCTCCAACAAGATTCCTTTTAATGCAGCAACACCTGCTTCTCATGTAGCACTTAAAAACAATTTTCAGCGAGTGACTGTGTTCTTTTTCCAACCATTAAAGATAAAGAACAAAAGGGAAGGAAAAAAAAAAAACCTCAAACAGTTCTTTGCTACCTCTGTTTAGATTTCCATATCTGCAGTAAGAAAACAGAACCTTAGGTTTTATTTAGACCAGGTACCTGAACTATTCATAAAGGTGAAGGAAGAAGACAAATCAAGAGGTGCAGTAATGCAGCTCCTGACTGTAAATCAACCACTGGGCTAAACGGAATCCCTCACTAGGGAGAAAAACTAAAGTAGACTGGAACTTGTTGGGACATGTTTGCTATACATAGGCCAGTCACAGACACAGGAAAGTCATAAAGAATAAATAGCTGTCCATGCATTTACTGCAGGGTGGAACAGGGCTTATTCTCACAGACAGCTGTTCTCTTTTTTTTATTATTTTTATAAGGAACAAATCTGTACCCACAATCTACAAATAAACTACAGAGCCTCTCTACAGAGGAGCTGCTTCTGAACAACAGCAGAGCTGCCTGCCAAGTTGGCTTTGCCACACACTGATCTGAAGATGTGCAGCAAACTCCAGCAGAAGCAAAAATGTGCAGACAAGGGCCCCTGCAGCAATACAGGTTCTGTTTTCATGACATAGGGCAAAGGAGGACTTAAGCCTGTGATCAGAATTTGAGAGTTTAAAAGTGTCTGCCACACAAGACTATCAGAATTTGGAGGTCACGCACAAAAATCTGGTGCTGGTGGGGCAAGAACTGTGCTAACAATGAGAAAAAGGAAAAAAAAATCAAGATAACATGCAACTTACCTGCAAAAGGCTTCTTCTGTGTAAGGACTCCCCAAACCACGATGGAAAAGCTACCAAAAAAAAAATTTAAAAGGTAAAAAAAATATTTCTACAATTTTTTTTTTTAACAAAACCAAAAAACTCGCAGAAATGTAATTTATTTCCCTTGTCCCTCCACTTTTGCATCTAATTCAGCTGATGAACACACACACACAGAGATGCAGCTAAGAGCCATGATTTCAAAGTCTAGCTTTGGCAGGGAGGAACCCGAGGCTGCAAACACAGGGACTTGCTGGAGGCTGCCAAGTCCGTGGTAGCATTTACCAACCACTCCACATCCACCCTGACAAAATCAGAGAAAACCTTACAGTGGATTTAATTTAATGCTTCTGCCCTGCAATATGACTTTAAAGAAATCCATTTAATTTAGAATAAGAGATAACTTTTTAATCTAAAGCTGTGATTTCCTCTTCATAATAATCTTGCCATGAAAGAAGAGCCAAAGATGTAGTGATGAAATCCACGGAAGATAACTCAGAATTTTATCACGGATTTGGAAAGTAGGTCAGGATGTACCTTTAGAAGGGAAATTAAAGGTGGGCAGAGTGCCTCCCATTGCCAGTTGCTAACAAATAATTTCAAGACTTGGGATCACCAGAAGTTGTTAAAAGGCCTCTACCCTACAAAGACTCTGCAAAACCCAAAGCAAATGTGACACATTTCAAGACGAGGTTCAAACTGAATCTAGGGGTTTCATGCTTAAAAAAAGTAAAAAAGGGCTCATTTTGCAGGGTTCCCAAAACAGCATTTAGGTGTTTCCATAGTTCACTGACCTGTACACATCATGCTTGGTGTCAAAACACCTGTTTTTCTCCTTGATGCGCTCTGGAGGAAGATAGGCAATCGTGCCACACAAACCATCCATGCTGATGTCATGGGAATGGGACAACCCATTGCACTTTGCAAGCCCAAAGTCAGAAATCTGCAAAAAGTAAAAAAAAAAAAAAAAAAAAAAAAAAAAGGAGGAGGAAGAAGGTGAGAAAAGTGCATGGTACTATCAGACTTTCAAGGTGTTCACAAAATACTTTCTGCAAAGAACAACAGATGCAACAGGATGACCCAACAAATACTGTGAAATGCTGTTCAGAAGTATTAAGCCAATAAAACATCTCTGGAAGCATAATGCTATGGCAGGTTTTTCTTTATGGTTAAGCTAAAAGAAGAAGAAGAAAAAGAAATAAAGGCAAGCAGTTTTTGCAAGCAGCAGCATGCCAGGCCATTACATAGCAAGCACAACAAACAGTCAAGACAATTTATTGTAATTTAAACCAGTCGAATTTAGCTACTGCAAACTACTTTAATGTAATTATTGGCCCTGCCACCCCCTCTCCCTACATAACCTCACATTGTAGGATGTGCTTGAATGTCCTGGCTCTCCAATGAACTCTGCAGAATCACTCTTTCAGATATCACTGTTACACTGGCCATGCCAACAAGGACCAAGCCCAACAGCAGAGCCACCAAGTGCTCCAAAAACCCAAATGGAAACACACACACATCAAAAACCCACACAGGGAACTCTTTCTGGCAGCCAGGAGATACAGCAAGTTGGTGCAGTGACACAGGGAGCACAGCTGAAATGAGCACAACAAGTGACAGCAAGTTTATAAAAAGGACACACCTCCACTTTAATTTGAAGTGTCAAGCAAATATGCATTCATTTGCTCTCAAAGGCATACCAATCATTGAGCAAACAGATAGGCCAGGAATTTCCTTTGTCTTACTTATTTCCCACTGGACAAAAATGTCTATTATGCCAAGTGGAAATTTCAAGGAAAGTCAAGTCTTTTTGGGCCACTGATTTTTGTCTCCATGTCAGATAAGATTCCCCCTCTCCCTAACTTAAACATTCTTTTTATCTAAAAAATACTCAGGTTTTTCAATGACTCATTCCCCTTTTGATCTTCACAGCTTCTCCTTTGAGAAAGTTTTCCCTCAAAACAACAAGCATAATTAAAAAAAGCTTTGCTTTTTTTTTTTTTTTTAATAGGCTCCGACTGTACACTTTGAGAAGTTTCTCTCTAAAGATACCACAAAACTAGTTGTAACATGTGTCCATTACTGGAAAGGGAGAAAACTGCTGCCAGCTTCAGCCTCCTGGAGAACAGGCAGGTTACACAGCCATGCAAGGAATCTCCCTTTGCCATAAAACAAACAAAGCAACCCACACAGCTTCAGCAAGAACTTCTCCCATGGACAAAGAGCTCAGCAGAGGCATTCTGAGGAGCTGGAGAACTCAGCTAGAACAGAGGTATGCCCAACCTGTTGTCCCTCTTTAATCTGTAGGGTAATGTGGGAATGACTTGAGAACAAGAAAGTATATACACAGGAAAAAAAATTTTAAAAGTGGGGGGAGAAAAGGAAAAAAAAGCAAAGGTATCTGGAGGAATAGCTTCTCATCCTTGTAGAGCTGCACTATCAAGAGAGGGATTGCTGGACTCCTCAAGGAAGCAAGCCAGGAAAGCACCAAGTAGTCAAGAAACCCTGGTCCACACACCAGGTCACCCTGGGAAGACCCAAGCCGACCACTGCAGGAAATTCTGCTTGATTCTGGGGCACTTGGTGCTCCAGAGGAGAACAAAAGCACAACCCCAGCATCCCACTGTGATGTCTGTGGTGTCAGGTTAATAAAAGAACCGAACGCTGCAAGTCTGGACGGATCCGACACGGTGAAGCGCCGCTCTCCTTTGATTAACGTGCAGCAGAGGCTTGTGCACACCTCAAGAAATCCAGGCATAATTAAAGCCACACACCTCCCTCTTTGTCTAAACAATGCCGTGTTTCCTACTGCGTGAGTTAAGAAATAAAGATGAAATGCAGGCAGCAGGGTGACGCTCCTGTGTTTGGAGCCACCAGCTACGGTGTGTGAATGTAAGGCTGGGGGCTAAGGCAGAGCTGAGCACTCCAGACAGAAAAAGTCACCCTACAAACTGAAAATCAGCTAAAGTACATGGCATACACCCTCCCTGGGCTAGCAAGAACTTCACCTTGTGGAGCTGTTCCTACCTAGTGTGAAGAACTGGGTATTACGTCAATTAATAAAAAAATCACCCGTAGAGCAGGGCTTTGATCATACCAAATTCTGCAGGAGAAAGCACTGGAAATTGAGGAATTGTTATCTTTCAGGCTGCAACAAAATAGTGAGATTCTGCAGACAGCTTTTCGTGGCTTTTATTAGTTCCTCTAGGGTGAATTTTCCACGGTACATGGCAGATTTAATCAAGCAGGTTCTTTAAACACCAGTGGGAACTGCGCAGTGGGTGGAAGATACAGCCATTTAACTTGCCTTGGTTTGCCTTTAAATTGCTTGCCAGGCACCTCGTTCTGCAACACCCTTTGCTGGGGAAGGCCGTGGAAGTGGAGCACCCTTCCCCACTCCTTCCCTGCAGCCCACCCTGGGCTCTGCCCTTCCCTTCCCCAAAAATCCCGAGGGAATCCAGTGATTCCAGGTGGGAATTCCCTTCGGAAGCAGTGCGCGGTATCAGCAGGGGAGACACGGAGGCGACGGGGCGCTGCACGCAAAACCCGCGCTGGGGAGAGGAGAAAGGAGCCTTGGCCAAAGCCCACGCACACACGGGCATGGTTCATGTTCAGGCAGCTCTGCTGCTCCAAGGGCTGCAGGAGAACAAACGTGAGCGCCGAGCACGCACGTGTTCTCCAGCAACGCTCGCTCTACCAGCGCGTTGGAGGCTGGAAACAGAGGCCTCTCCAAGCTCCTCAGAGAGAGATCAACAAGTTCTAGTGAAGGTGGAAAAACGTAGTCTGAGATACTGGTGTTGAAAACAATTTCCCGTGTAGGCTCCGAGAAACATAGTTTTAGACATAATAGAACTGTGGTAAGAATATTGCTTACATTTTTTAGATAGGACAAGACAGACCATATGCGTAGTTTATACATAACCTGGCGTGCTAAGAAATCAGAATTCTGATGGGTTCAGAAGAAATGGTTCAGGTTTGTGTTTTTAGATTACTGGGTAATTTGTGTATAAGAATCTGCATTGGGGAGAGAGCTCTTGTCTCTCACTTTTCTCCTCTCCTCACCCCCACCATCATCACCTGAAGAAGAGAGGAGCTGCAGCAGCAACATCAACCCTCCCAGGGCTTCAACAGGAGCAGCTTCTACTGATTGGGACTTTACTTCAATTTGGGACTCTATGCTGAAAACTTTTAGCATGGATTGAACGTTTGTGACTCTTTACCTTTCCAGACTGATGTGCCTTTACAATAAACAACTTTATAGCAACTAAGAGCTGCTTGGCTCTTTTAAAGAAAACAACCACAACCCGACTCCAAAGGATTCCAAGATCTCAGAAGATTTCCAGTTATTTTTTTATTTTTATTTTAGTTCAGTCTGTTTTTAATGCATGTATGCAAGGCTTTCTCTGCTTCTGTCATTCATGGATCTCTCCATTCTAGATAGTACAAAAACACTCACTTGCAAAGTCTTAGATGCTTTAAGAAGTTTTTTTTGTAATTTTTTTTTTAATAGAAGATACGCTCACGTAACTACAACAGCTACTACAGTCAGCTATTCCCAAGCACTGCAGGGATCTACTTCCCAGAAATAACATGAGTGCCTGGAAAGTGCTTTTTTTTTTTTACTGATGACTCCTGACAGACTGTCCTGAACTCTGCTCTCACCTCCTGATGTCCTGAACTGTGCACTAATGCTTTATGTCATTTTCCTGCAAGCAATACTCCAGAACCCACTGCAATGGACTCAGGGACAGAGTTCACCAAAAGGTTTTCTGCATCAATTACACTGGATTAATTTTTAATCTCTGCTGGAACATCTAGTATTTGTCTCTGTACAAAGTCTCTGCACTTGGATATTGAGAATGCCCCATATTTGTCCGTGGGGTATTCAGGTGTCTGGTGGCAGAGGACATTTCCTTTGTTTGCTTTTTCTGGGGGTAGGGGAAAAAGGCTGTTCCATTTCTGTTCTTAAGAAATGCCTGAAATTTTTAAGAAATTTGCACAGGTCCCAGATCTAGACTACTAAAAATTATGACTAAAAATTAATTCCAACACAAAGTGCACTCCAAACCTATCTCTTTTTGAATAGGTTTTTTTTTTTAATGAATGCACTTCAGTTTGCTTCTAAAAGACACCTTTCTGAAACAGACTATTTCCATCGTTCTCCAACCTGCCCTGAAACTTTTAACTCCTCCAAACCCATTTCAGGTGGGACATTTGTAATGCTCTTTTCATAAGCAGCACAAACCAGAGCCAAACACCCATTTTAATCCATCATGAACCTGAATTACTGTAACTGGGATGGCTTTGTTCCCTCCTCTGTGCCACCACAATTAGATCAATCAGAGAATTGATCAAGGTGCAAACCAGCTTTGTTGGTTGGGATTAAAGAGCCATGCAACAACAGCCCTGCATGGAAACCTTGATCAGAAAGGGTGGGAAACAAGCAGAAGGGACACACAAAACAAAGGCTCTCCTCATCTGTCATAACAGGAGAGCAATTGCAGCTGATAACAAAAGTGGCTGTGCTACCTACATCAGGCAGTCTAATAAAAACAGACAACTGCTCTTTACCAGCCTGGCCTCTGGGTATTGTTTGGACCTACAGCTAACAGCCTACACGAAGAAGCTTTCTGATCATGAAATTTGCCATCTGACCAGGCTGCTTCTAACTCCACGCTCAGAAATTTTGCAGCTGAAGCAAATATAAGTGAAGACCACAGAGGCAACCTTTCCATCAAGGCCATCAGCACAGTACAACACAGCAGCAAACTTCACACTGGTTTAAAGTGGAAAACTGGGGAGGGGAGAAAAGCAACAACAGGGAGCTTAAAGCAGTGCACAGCTGAGAGCAGCTCGTTCTGCTTCAAGTTCTTTACAAGCAAAATCTGGGAGATGAAAAAGAACTGGTCAGGCTTGTCTCTCTATGTGTACAAGAACCCACACATATATCCATGTATGTCTGTGTGTGTATGTGTACATACATATATATACATATATATACATATATATATATATACATATATATATATATATATATATATATGTATGTATGTAAAACAAGATGAGGAGCTGCAAAAAGCCCAAACAAGAACTTAAAAATAATGTTTCTGCCCAAAAGTATTAAGTTGCAGGTCGGCTTAATTTTTAACACCTGAACAAAATATAAAACTCTTGACCATGAGATTTTAGAAGGCAGAAAACCTTTGAAGCAGCCACAGAGATCACGAGGGCATGGTAGCTGGCAACAAGTTGGGCATGAGATTTCTGCACGTGGTGAGGTGTTTATTCTCCTACCAAGGGCCCTACAGAGAGATCCCATCACAGCAGGGAAGGAGCAAACTCACAGCCCACGAGGGCAGCGCTGGAATGTGGTTTGCTTCCCTGTGCCAGTGATTGCCACATCACAATAACTCAGAGGACACATCCAGAATGTGTGTGGAGGGCAGGAGAGCTGAAAAATGAGCTCAAAAGTCGTGGTCCAGTTGAGCAAAGAAGTAGATGTCAGAACAGCATGTAAATATTGAAAGACTGAATGTAAGGAACACTGGAGAAAGGGGCAAGGAAGGATCTTGTTGGTGCAAATAGAAGTAAAAGATTGACATGAAGGAAGAAAAAAAAGCAGGCTGATCCCTGCTGCTGGGATATGGAATAATCCTGCCAAGGAAAGCAGTGTTTAAGGCAAACAAGATGGAGCAGGACATGGCAGGGAAGGGAACTCCCACCACCAACTCACAAGGGAGGATGGATGCATCCACCTTCCAAAAATCAGCAAAGCTTTACCTGGCGCTGCACATATTACACACAAACATTTAAAATCACCAGGGAATCCCCCAACGTGCCTTTGGTAGAGTTAATACCTGTCCATCTATATCCCTGCTCGGGATAATCCCATCCTCCTAATTATCCTCCCAGTTCAGCACACGCTTATGTAATGCCCAGGCTTTATGATATGGAGGCACCCACTTGATGATAAGTTCTGTACAGCAGCACTGCCTTAGTCACCAGCCTCACTCAGGGCTTTACAGTGAGCTCTGTGCTCGTAAAAGGAGCAGGGTGTGTTTGCATTTAACTGCAGGATGGCACAGCAGCATTTCTAATGCTCTCCTCTGGAAGACTGACTGTTTCCTGGCTCAAGGGCAAACAGTTTGTAAAAGTCCTCCCTACCTCCAAACTCTTCTTTTGCAGTCTGCAACATCTCTTCACTCACCTTAGGACTCTATTAGGGACAGGTCACATACTAAATTAATGCTGACATTTAAAAACACTTCAATCAGCAGCTCCATTAGCCTTCCAGCAAGAAAATGCACATTAAATCGAGCTGCAGGGTCTGAAATTTAATTATAAATTTCATGTCACACAAAAAGAAGGTTTGGGGCCACATTTTTAAAGTGAAGGCGCCTCACAGAGTATGTTCATCTCTCATTTTGCATATAGATTCCTGTGCCTGCTTTGCTTCTTGGAGGGCTTTCCAAGATGCCTGTGGATGTAAAAGACTGCTGTCTGGAAAAGGTTTGGATTAGACCATTCCTTTCTGAACTCCATGGAAAGGATCTGAAGACCTTCATACAGAGGTGTTTCATACAGAAGTAATAGTTCAAGGATGTCAGCAATGACCTCATCAGTGACTTTTTAATTTTTGTACATCTTGCACTTTGCCCCCTCGTGTTACATCACCACCCAGATATAAGCTGTGCAGCAGGCACTTCAACCTCCCCTAACAGTGAGAAAAACACAGCCTTGCTATCTGCACTCATGGATGAGTCAAGAATCAGGAATTTGAGAAGTTATGCAAGCAAGCATGAACTTTTAAGTAAATAAATACTTAGCAAAGGCCACTCAGCACCATTGTGTGAGAGCAGGCTTTCAACAGTTCAAATCCTGATGTTCTGGTCATAATAGCATGACCACCTGTAGATGCCTCCTACCTCAGAAAGAAAATCCTTCTAAGAAATAAATCACAAAGAGGCCTAGTAAAAAAGATGAGACCATCACAAGTGTGATTTCATCAGTGGCACACACCTCTTATGGCTCCAACCCTCCCATGACATCAGGAAATCTGTCTTTATTAATGAAAACTTCATTTTTAGAATGATACAGACAAGACCAAAGGCACTTGATCAGTAAGGGGACCAGGAAAACAGGGAACACATTGATTATGGCACTGCTAAAAAAAATAAATTAACACTAAAAAAAAAAAATAGGGAAAAAACTGTATTTCAATCTCTGGGCTCTCTAAAAAGAAAGTTGAGAAAGCAAGCACAGCCTCCTTGGTCCAGCTGACCACAGAACCTCCAGCAGACAAGGCTAACAAGTTTGCCAGTTTACTCTGGAAATGGTAACGAAAATAATTTCATGCTGTTACAGCCACAAAAAAATTCCTTTCAGTGACCTCTGGTATGTATGAACAGTCAGGACACAGATACTTCCTCACTGTACATGCTCTGAGCAAATGGAAATGAGCTGCCTCTGGGAAGGCTCCTCCAGACTCCAGCTGGAAATGAGATCTGTGCATTTAGTGGTGCAGACAAAGACCTAGAACAAGGCAACTGTGGCAACTGTGGAAGTGCCAAAGATGATTTAGAGTTTCACACCACTTTTCTCTCACTGTTCTCATCACCCTGCTGCAAGGAAATTTGTAGCAGGTCTCAGAACCAGAGTTTACTGCATCCTTCTAAAATTTCAGGAGGGTTCTCACAAGTTCCCTAACCACAGCTCTATTTATGTACTAAAGTGGTGCATGAACCAGGTGGATTTATTTAAGGGTGGATTTTAATTTGGGAAGCAGTAAAGGTGGGTCCCTGACAGAGTGTCCAGGGCATACCTTGACGTGGTAGTGGGCATCCAGCAGGATGTTTGCAGGCTTGAGGTCCAGGTGGAGCAGAGGGGGGGACATGCAGTGCAGGAAGTTCATCCCCACGGCTGTCTCGTGGATGATGCGGAAGCGCAATTCCCAGGGCAGGGGCTCGGACGCCAGGAGCTTTTCCAGGGACCCTGTTTCCATGTACTCCATGACCAAACCCACTGGCTCTCTGCAGATGCCATAAACAGGAAGGATGTAGCGAAACTTTGCCATTTCCATCTTCCTGGCTTCTTCCAGTAACTCCATGCGCTCCCTGGGTGGAAGAGAATGGGAGGTGAGGGATGGAGCAGCTGTTTCTGCACAGGCCAAACACACACAAAACATTTCTTAGAAAACCAAACATCCCATTTTGTGATCATCCCCTGACTGACCCATGCTGCATCTCACCAGCCTGCACTCCAGGTGTATTTCCATATTTACTGATTTGGGGGGTTATGCTTTCAATGGCAGGTGAGCTCTACCACAGGTGAGCCCTACATTTCCAGTGTGAATATCCCAAGTGCAGAGCCCATCTCCCTGCTCTGCTGGTTGTGCTGTGCTGTTCAGAAGGAGGGTGATACATGTAGAGCCCAGGTTTAGCACTGCTGTAACTCCTTGGGCTGAAGTCATTAACTTTTTGTGAGTCATAAGGCTGTGTTATGAAGAGAGGCCAGTCAGCATCATTTCAGCAGCCCTGCTGGTGCATCCTGAGTGTACACAGACCCAAAACTTGGGAGAGGAATCCTTGGAGCCACCACTGAGGGGAGCAAACTGCCTGCTGTAACCAGGGAGACATAACAAAAGCCTCCCCAAAATACAGATTTGACAAGTCCAAAACTGCACTCAGCTCCAGCAGGTGCCAAAAACTCCCAGCACACCATTCCCAGTGATGTAACAGCCTGGCAGCTGTAATGAGCACCCCGGGTTGTTTACAGGTCACTTCAGCCTGACCCTGCACAGGGTTAAGTGTTACTCAGTCCCAGCTGCAGCCTCCCAGGTCAAGACCCTTAATTGCTGTGCCTTTCTTCTGCACCTCCCTTACAGCCTTCTGCAACAGCCCAGAGGCTTCAAGCTGGAAAGAGGGAACAAGGGTCCTCTCCCCAGGCTGCCTGTGCCCACAAAGAGTGACCACACTTGATGGTTTAAAGAGTCTTCAGTCTGTAAAAACTGCATTATTAGTGATTATGAACCCTGCCCAGAGCATCTTTGGGCCATGGGCACTGACACATCACTACTGCTGCCACAGATTCACAAAAGAGGGCACAGGGAGGTCAGACAGGTAATATTTCCTGAGCTAGACCCTCTCTTGTTACATAACAGCTCCTGCAATGCACCCAAAGACGTGCACACTGTCTAATGGACAACAGTACCTGAAGTAATAGGACAAAGTTTGTGCTCTCTGCCACCAAGAAGTGATGCCAGTCACCACTGTGGGAGTCTTGTGGCAGAGCCTCAGCTCAATCAAACTGTTTTGGTTTTAAAATCTCAAATCCAAGGCCAGCTAGTAGCACTGTCCACTTCTAAAAAGAGAAAACACCAAGCCCAGCCTGCACACTGCCAAGTCTTTTCTTCTCACGTGTCCCCCAATGCCTGGATGATCTGGGAGAAGCTGAAACGCAGCCTGTGAGGAACTCTCAGATTTTGGGAGCTGTCATTTGTCCCCCAGATTCTCTGGAAATGGGATCTGCTGCCTGCTGCTCACCTGCTGTGGCAGCCTGCAATAACCTGCTGCAGGTAAAATCTCCCCCCAGGGCATAGCCGGCAGCAAAAAAAACATTTCAGAGGCAAGATCAGGCTGAAAAATGGTTTAAAGAAGGATGTACACGCTGAGAGAGTAACAACAAAGATAAGGGAAATCTTTTTCTCTTAACCATGTTGGCTCCTGCTGCTCCCTACAGCAACTTTCTTGTGAAATAATTGCCTTTGCAGACAAGTACCCAGTTTGCTCTTTGGCACGCTGGAAGGGAGCGCCCATGAATAACACAACCAACTCCTTGCCCCCAAGCCACACGCATAGCCAGCATAATTCACCGGGCTGAGCGCTGGAGTCAGGGATGTAAAACACCCGTCTGAGCCCTCCCAGGCAAAGCAAGGACCCAGCAACAGCCAAGGTCTGACAAGAACCACTAAGCTCCTCGGAATGGGGTTCTCAGGCTGGCAACAGCCTCAGAGAGCATCGCCAAGAGCACAGATTGGCTGCTGGAAATGGGGCGTTTTCTAAAATAGAAAAACCCAGAATTTTCTGATTCATTCAAATAATTTTTAAAACAACAACAAAAAAAAAATCTTGCTTTCTGCTTGGACCAGATCCAGTTAATTGAGTGAATTAACAGAACAACAGGCGAGTGCCCTCTGTCTAATTTGCCTGTTTAAATAAAGCCCCCATGCAACAATTACCACCCTTAGCACTTTCCCATACCCAGAGCATTCAAAACTGAACCAGCCAGAGGCTTGGGCCAGCCGGGGAGGCTTTCAGACAGCTTTCAAAAGGGCCCCTGTCACCTTTTGAAAACAGAAAAGGAAAGAACACAAAAGAAGTGAAGAGAGCCAAAGCAGTCATTAGCGGGGTGCTGGAGCGCGCTTGCATTAATGGCATTAACACAAACAGCTCGTTAAACCGAGATGTGCTGCACCAGGCACAGATCAAAGGTCTCTCCCTTGCCTTGCCTTGCCTTGCCTTGCCTTTCCCCTCGCAGGATGCCACGGGCGCCAGGCACAGACCGAGCTGTTCCCGGAGCGCTGAGGCTGCTGCGGGGATGGAGCCTCCAAATCCGCATCCCGGGATCGAAGGATGCGGCGGGGCCGTGCGCTGCTCCGGCACTCCGGAGCTCTTCTGGGACAGCCAAAGTGCAGGAAAAGCGAAGCTCCTGGTGGGGTTTTTCAGCCCAGAGCCATAGGTCTGGCTTCTCTCATCATGGTTTTTTATTTAATAGCCACGCGATTAAAGGGTCAGAATTATCTTCTCGAGGCGCCTCGGTTCCACTCCCCTCTCCGTCCAAGAGTATATCCTAACTTTATCGTAATAAAGGAAAAATAAAAAAGGGAAAAGACGGGGGGTGGAAAAAGGGAGAAGGAGGAAACGGAGAAAAAGGGGATAAAAATGGAAAGGGGGAAAAGAAGTGGGGGACAGAAAGAAGAGGGGAAAAGAAACAAGAGGGAGAAATAAAAATGGAAAAAGAAAAATGTAAAAAGAGAAGTGGACAAACAGAAATGGGCAAAGAAAAAAAAGGAAAAAGGGAGAAAAGGAAAAAGAAAAAAGGAGGGGAAAGGAAAAACATAAGGAAAAAAGTGGGGAGAAGGGGGGAAAGGCAAAGAAAAATAAAAAAGGAAAGGAAAAAAGGAAAGGAAAAAAGGGAAAGGGAAAAAAGGAAAAGGAAAAAAGAAAAGGGAAAAAAGGAAAGGAAAACTTACACACAGGACAGCTGAGGTCATGTAAATGATGGGCTGCACACACTTTCTCCTGTAAATAGTACCAAAGACAGGGGCCCACACATCAAGAGCTCCAGCACTGGGTCCAGTGCCAAAGAGCATCTCTGTCAGAGCAGTCAGTACAGATCAGTCATTTTCAAAGCAACTAGAAATATTGCATGAATTGGAGACCTCCAAAGAGCTGTCTGCTTCCACTCCACATCAGACAGATAGGGCTGCATTCCTGGGATTCTCCTGGAGAGACAAGGACCTTGCTCTTGCCCACTGTCCCAGTCCCCAGGGCCCAGCCCTTGTCCCACAAACCCTGCCACAAGAACAGCAGGAATTACAGCTGTGCCTGCATTTGCATGGATCCAATCTTTGTGCCCTAGAGATAACACTGCTGTAAAACTACAACCTTAGACTCACCAGGCAGTCCTCGAAGTTTTATATTCCCCCACCACTACCACCACATTTCCCTAATGGAGTCTGAGACAGAGCACTTAAAGTTGCTCCAGAGAAACTCAAAACTTGTAACTGGGGCCATTTGTGTGAGCCAGCTCCAGCCACAGAGCAGCCAGGCTTCTCCCAGCCCAGGGGAGATCCAGCCCTGCTCTGCACTCAGGAATTTAAGTTAGCTCTTCACAAACTGCTGGTGGTGCAGATGGGGGTCCACCAAATTACACCACCCCTGAATATCCTCAGGAACCCTTCTCCTCTGCATCATGGCAAAGCTTTTAAGAGCATACAGTGGCCTCTGCTCTGCAGGGTACATATTTAACAACTTCCACACTGCTGACTCCCAGAGAAGAATGTGAATATGAGAAGACAAGAAAAACCACTGCATGGTCAGGGCAGAGTATGTTGGGAAAAGGAAGAAAGTCCCTTTTTTCAAGTTAACAGAAGTCAGCCCTTCTAACAGACCTCTGCAGTTCTGGTACCAGAGGATTACAGGACAGCCAGGCTCTCCCCTACTCCTTAGGAATACAAGGTGACTCTTAGGTTCTCCCTACACAGAGGAGATCTTCATTCACCTTCACCACCTAAATAAATACAGCATCCACTGACAGCGAGGCATTTCTAAAACCTCCTCAATTTCAAAGTCTTGCTCCATTCCCAAATCCAGGATGTGCAGAGCGAGATATATGTAGGGCTTTGCTTGTTTTTTTTTTTTTTCTGTAATCAAGAATTTTTTTCCACCTCCACACCCTGTAGTCACCCCCATAGCCAACACCTCCAGTAAAGATCCCTCTCCAGGAAATGTTACACCTCACAGTCAGCACGTTTATGTTCGGCAGAAGAAATCAGCACAGGATTCTCTCTCTCTCTCTGAGCTTGCCACTGTTTTCCTGCAGACAACACTTCCATTCTGGCCCACATGGGTAAAGAGAAGAGACTTCACCCTCTCCACTGCAAGTGCTGGGGGAGAGACTCTTTTGTTCAGATTTACATTGAACCTCCTCAGACTGAGAGCATCCCACTGAGAAACGAGATCTCAGGAAAGTGGGAGCAAGTAAGGTGTGAGGAATGGAATTTGGCTGGATTGTCTGAGAGGGCTTGGGTTTAAAGGTAAAAAACACTTCTGGCTCTACATTCAGTTTTTCTTCTGCTTGAGACCACTTGGCTCTATGATGTGATAATTGCCGAGGGAATTACTCCAAATCTCTCACTGTCTGCAGAAACACAGTAAGAGACTACACAGAGTGTTACCACCACCAAGCCATTACAAAAAGGGTTTTAATGTGGTACCAAATAAATACATCAGAAAAAGCCTCGGTGCTTTTCACTTAATGTTTCTGATACCACTGGCAATTCTTCTAACTCTTCACAGGGTTCCAAGAAACAGCTAGTCAAGTTAATCTCCTGGATTAACAATCTAATTACACAGGCTTGTTGCAACCTGCCAGCTAAAGAGGCTGTGTTTGATTCTGTCTGTGCCCCCCACCCCACCATTTGAATAGCACAAGTTTATTAGAAAAGTTTTGGGTAAAAAGTCTCAGCATAACCATCTCCTGAAAGGAGTTTGATAAAGTAGCCCAAGAATCAAAGGAGAAATTAAAAAAAAAAAAATCAGTTTACGTTTATTTTGCAGGGTCAGCTCTTTAAAAGGCCAGGAACATTCCAATTTCTTATCAATACTCTCCTCAAGCATCTGAAGCACAACTTCTGCAGTAAAATTAATTGTTTTGAGGAGTGGTTCATTAAAATCAATCAGAAGCTGCAGGAGCCCTATGGCCTCAAAGTTCCCAAATTCTCAAGGCATTTTTTGCTTACTGAGCTGCATATTTTATGGTCTTCCAGTAGTTGCACACCCCATAGCCATGGAGGGACAGGTGGCTCTCTACTGCACATGGTATATATGGAGAACTGATAGCAAATCTCAAAATTAATTGTTCATATTAAAATAGGTGACAGCATCCTTTGTCTCAGAGGGAAAATTAATTTTTGGAGTAAATGTCTAGATTTACATTGCAAATGGAAAGTTCTAGCTTATTTTTAAGACATGTTTTAATCTTAACTTCAAAATTAATCAGGTACTATTTTGATCAATAAGCATGAAATCTAAAATCTCCTTTGAGGTTTTAATAGTAGTGGGCTTGCAGATTAGCATAATAAAATATACTCTGCAACTTAAAGGTTTTTTCCATTTTATTTCCAGACAGCACAGTTACCCTATGCAAATAGTAAACTCTTCCTCTCCAAAGGACATTTAATTTCATTTACTGCACTCTATAAGCCATGCCTACTGCAAAGTCAGCAATTCAGATACTGGAAAAGATGCTCAACTACCCCAGAAATCCTACAGAAGAGGGGTTTACAAATGTTTTCAGTCTTGGGCTAGCTTATCTCCCTCCCTCTGCAGGAAAGGCACCAACAGGAAACCTTTCGTGACTGAGCCAATCCACGTCTCAAAAACTGAACTTCAGAATCTGCTTGTGAGCTGGTAGAGATCCCAAAGATCAAGTGGAGCTGGGAAAGCTCCAGGAACACGGCTTGTGCATTTTCACCTCCCTCTGCACAGAGGCTGAGCCTGCTGGAAGCCACTACTGTCCCTACAACACAGGGATGTTTCTGACAGCCTTCCTCGTCTAGGAAAGGAGACCTGCACTCCATAGCTCCCACCCCTGAGGTGTTCCAGGCCAGGCTGGATGGGTTTGGAGCAACCTGGGATAGTGGAAGGTGTCCCTGGTCATGGCAGGGGGCTGGAACGAGATGAGCTTTAAAGTCTTTTCCAACCCAAACCACTCAGTGATTCTGCGGTCGCACAGCGTGAGAACGGCACAGCCCATTCTCCTCCCAAGGACCCACAGCGAGTGACAGAGGGCAGGGCAGTCCCACCGTGGGGCACCTTTACCTGCAGCACAATCCACCTGCACGGACTCATCCCGGGCAGACAGACACACGGAGGAGCGCTGCCCCATTTCCCAGCGCGGCTCCTTTCAGCGCCCGCTCCCTAAAGACACCAAACCCGCGGCTCCAGTCCCACACCCCAACACCCCCAGCCCCAGCCCGCTGCCACCATGTGAGTCACAGCTTCCAGGGAAAGGCCCGGCTCTTCCCAAGCCCCTGGATCCCAGGCACATCCCCACTCCTCCTGCCCGTCCCATCCCATCCCATCCCGGTGCGGGCCCGCAGTGTCCGTGCAAGCCGGCACACGCTCAGCCTGGGCAGGGCAGGAATGCTTCCCGCACGGCTCCCAGGGGACAGGCGAGATATGTGGGATATTCCATGGGATATTTCATGGGATCTGCTGCTTGTGAGACGGGCAGGGCTGCACACAGGGAGCGCTCGGTCGCCCCGCGGCTCCCCGGCTGCGCATCCGCGGGGTGACCGAGGGCTCTCAGTGCCTCTGTGGGAACAGTCCCTTGTCCCCCCATTGCCCCCCATTCCCTTTGTCCCCCCCTTACTTCTCATCCACATGGATGCTGGGCGAGCACTTGATGGCGAGCCAGGTCTTCCAGTGGAGGTGCCGCACTTTATACACCTGGCCGAACCCTCCCGAGCCGATCTTCTCCCAGCTGCTGAACTCGCTCTCCTCGAAGGTTTTGAGCAGCCCCATGGCCCAGGGGGAGCCGCCGTCCCTCGCCATGGCCGCTGCCGTGCCCGGACACCGCCCGGCCCCGCGGAGCGCAGCGCAGCCGCCGCCGCTGCCGCCCCGTCCGCCCGCCCAGGTGAGTCAGGTGTGCCGGGGGGGACCGGGCTGCCGTCACTTCCTGGGACGGCCGAGTGGGTGGGTTGTGCACAGCTCCCTGTTCTGTCCCGGGCCGGGCGAGCGGGGCAGTTCCCGGGTTCCAGCTGCCCCGGGGCGATGCTCCTGTCCGGAGCGATGGGGCGGGAGGGGAGCGCCGCGCTCGCTGCTGAGCTGTGGCAAATAAGCTGTGACAAATAAGCTGTGACAAATAAGCTGTTAAATAAAGGAGAGGGGTGCGCCAGCTACCTCATTCCTGCCTTTTCTCCTTCGCCCCATTCCTGCCTTTTCTCCTTCACCCCATTCCTGCCTTTTCTCCTTCACCCCATTCCTACCTTTTCTTCTTCACCCCATTCCTGCCTTTTCTTCTTCGCCCCATTCCTGCCTTTTCTTCTTCGCACAATTCCTGCCTTTTCTTCTTCGCCTAATTCCTGCCTTTTCTCCTTCACCTGCCCAGGGAGCCACAGCGGGTCCCTGTCGCTCCATCCCTTGACCCGTGCAATCCCAGCCTGGTGTGCGGGACTGCAGCCAGCCTGCCCCAGGCTGCTGTCTGTCCAGCCACGCTCTGAAGCAACAATTTTTAGGCTCTGGGAAGCTGTTGCCGACAACTCAGACGTCTCTGCGTTTTAGTTGCCCGTGGGATTAGAAGGTTTGATGATCCCAGTGCTATATTTCAGTGCCTGGGTCCTTTTGTGGATCTAACTGCAGGGAGCACAGGACCCCCACAATTTGGGCTTTTTTGGAAAAAACCTCCAAGATCATCAAGTCCAGCCACTGGTCGATCTCCACCTTGCCAACTAAACCGTAGCACTAAGTGCCATATCCAGTTTCTGGAACACCTTCAGGGACGGGGACTCCAGCACCTTCCGGGGTACTCCTCCCAATGCCTGACCGCCCTTTCAGTGAAGAAATTCTTCCTGATTCCAACCTAAACCTCCCCTGGTGCAGCTTGAGGCTGTGGCCTCTCGTCCTGTCCCTTGTTACCTAGGAGCAGAGCCTGACCTTCCCTGGCTGCCCCCTCCTGTCAGGGAGTTGTAGAGAGTGAGAAGGTCCCCCCTGAGCCTCCTTTTCTCCGGACAAAAACACCTCTCAGCTCCCTCAGCCATCCTTTACTGGACTGATGCTCTAGATCCTTCACCATCTCCTTTGCTCTTCCTTGGACACATCTCAATATCTTTCCTGAATTTAGAGGCCCAAACTGGACACAGGGTTTGAGATGTGGCCTCAGCAGTGCCCAGCACAGAGGGACAATCTCTGTCCTGGTTCTGATGGCCACACTATTCCTGATACAGGCCAGGTGCCATTGGCCTTCTTGGCCACCTGGACACCCCTGGGCTCATGTCCAGCTATGACTCAGACCAGGGTAACAGGGTCTCACCCTGTTACTGAGATGCTGCAGTTGGAAGGAAGGAGCCTGCACCCTTTGGTGTGTAACAGGATTGCTGAAGAGGCTGTTCCAACCTGCATCACAACCTTCACACCTATCACAGGTCTGAAGGTTAATAAAGCTTGTCTTTGTTTGCTATACTGAGTATCAAACTTGAGGTGATTGTTCCAGGCAGCCAGTGTGTGTCATTTAATCTGGCAGGTTGGGCAATAGATAGAGGACAATGTGTTTTAAAGCCAGGATAATAGCAGTTCTTTGCAAAGCTCCATTTAAAAAAGAGTCTACAGAGACATTTAATTACTTTCAAAAGACACAGGACATAAAGCCTGTTCTCAAGGCTTTATTCCACATGGATTTCTTCCTACTTAATTTACTCTGGATTAAACTAAACAATGGCTTACTCTGACTGAGAGCATCTTTGTATAAATAAATCAGGAATAAGAAATAGCTGTGTGTAGCGACAAGCCCATAGGTCACCTCTATGACCTAACAACACACCTCTATCTGGTCTCCTTCTCCTGGATATCATCCTGACTTGTTTAATTTGGGATTCAGGTCTCAGTGGATCAGCCTGGAGAGTGTGCCATGCTCTCAAGGAGCTCTGCTTAAACTGAAGGGGTTTGGAGAACCAGGGCCCTGGACATTTCTGGAAGAGTGCACAGCTTTGTTCACAGCAGATATTTTATTCCTCTAATGATACATTGTCATTCAAGCCCCTGTTTCCCTGGGAAGATGGTGGAAGTTAAGCAAGACAAAACCCAGCTTGCATTTAGCTGGCAGTTAAGTTTAACCAAAAAGTGAATAGTGCACCTTCTGCCTCTACTGTGATTTGACAATAAATTCAACAAACACCAAGAAAGAAAGGAGTCAGAACGCATGACAGAAAATGGAAAGAGCTCATCTGAGAGAATTTCAATTACTTACATGCTTTCAAAAGGGCTAGTCCTAAATAACATTCACATTTAAGGTGCTTAGAGGACTGGCTTCCCAGGCTCTGAGCTTTTTCTTTATGAAGTGTAGGAAGAATGGAAAAGGACACCAGAAGAGCTCCAAGAAGCAGAAAAAGAAACCAGCAAGGGAATTCCAGAGCAGTCAGGTCACTGAATAAAAATGAATAAAAAAATAAATAGATTAGTTAATTAATTAATTAAAAATTTAAAACATCCTAACAGTTGGCCAGGCTGACAAACAACAGTTTATTGAGGTTTATTGAGGACAAATCTCGTGCAACCAAACTAATTTATCTTTTTGTGGCAAGGTAACCAGTCTCATGTAGCTCCTTCTCTCCTGTATGTGTGTGTTAGCAGGGGCACCACGGAGAAACTCTCTTCTCATTCTGCTTCATTGTCTTACATTATTTCCCAATCCTTTCAGGATTCAATCCAGTGCTTCAGCTTGGTCTTTTTAGAATGAAATGCTTCTAAAGGGTTGCTTGGCATGACTGAACTCGACCAACCTGGTGCTTCAGCAGGTCACAGGGCACCTTTGTCCTGTATGTTAGAGCTAAAATATTTTGCTTTTACATTCTGTGAACAGACAGCAGCTGGCAGCTAGGTAATAGCTTTAAAGTTGATATAAAACAGCAGTAATATGCAAAACTGTTAAACAAAAGTCCATCTATCTGTCCACTCTGCAAATATTTAGCTGTGTTGGATTTTTTCTACCCAGATGGTGCAATAATGCAGCTGGATTAAGCTCTGAAGGAGGCTGCCATCCCCTTCTTGTGCTCCTATTCACACGGCTGCGTTTGCACTCACGTGGTTGAACAGTAACTGAACCAGCTCAGTGATCTCACTTTTAAAAAACTCCCTTGGTTAGTTTTAAGCCAGATCAGAAAGCTGGCCTGACTTACCAGGTGCTCCTTAATGTCAACAGCAAGGAGGAGAGTGGGCTGGGAGGAAATTGCCTTGGAAGGAGGTGATGAAAGGGGCAGGCTGCACCTTGGAGAAGATGCTGCAGTTCCTGGCTGATCTCACTTAAAGCACCCTCACAAACCCTGGAGAATTGTGCTGTGGGAAAATGAGCAGTGGGAAGACAGGGGAATTCTGAAACCAAATATAAGGAAAATTTTTTAAAAAGCAAGGTGCAGATAATCTTGCTGAAGTCAATGACACACTGGGCTGCTCTGGGCACATGTATGAATTTTTGTGAGTTCAGAGCTGAAGGTAATGGCAGCTCTGCCTGCTCAGTACCCCAAGAGTCAGATCCTTTATAAATTAATTTGAATGCACAAAAGTCAAGCCAGAAATTAAAAGGCAGGTTGAGGACCACACTTGGGCCTTCAGCAGAGTGGTTTTAGTGCTTGTAATAGCTGAACAAATGAGAACAGAGGTTAATAAAAACCTTGTGGCTTCCTTGTAAAGATGAGAACTTTGGAGACAGAGAATTGAGGCACATCATCATTTGCTGGAGATCACACAAACTCCTTGCTGTAGACAAAAACAGAACAAACATTGTATTTGATGTGATCTAGTGAGAAAATTACTGGTTTAGGGCTTAGGTAGGCTTTGCAGATTGCTTTTAACAGGTCTTATTTCATGAAATTATATGCTAAAAACCATATCAGGGCAGCCACTCCTCTCCCAGCCACCAAACTTTAAAGCTTGTGTAAAATAATAGCACTGCTTAGTGAACCAGCTTTGAGATTTTTTTTTCCCAGAGACAAATACTGTAGTTTTTCTCTGCTGCTTTCTTAGAAACTACTGAACTCTGTTGGCTAACATTTGTCCTCTGCAAGGATAATAAAAAAGCCCTGCACTCAGGAACCTAATTGAGAAGTGTTAAACAACCCAAATTTTATATACAGCTTGTTATCAGTTCTGTTAATGATGGACAATGTGAAAAAATAATAATTTTTAAAAAATTAATCACATTTGTATTAGCAGTGCAAATGACTAACATGGTTGTTTCTGTGGTATTGGGGAGAAGAATGCCTAGTTTTAAATTTTAATTCTTAAACCTCTGAGAACAGAAAATGCATTCTGCATTATTTCCTCCAGCTCGGTCTTGCTCCGCTTCTTGGCAGCCGCACTCTTTTTTTTTTTTTTTTTTTGGTTACATTCATTTTCCTGCTGCCGGCTGCGCTGCAGGGCATCACCTGCAGGCATGGTCAGAAAGCAGAAAGGATCTTGGGCAGCTCCTCCTGCTTCCACAGAGCCCGGGGCAGAAATCCAATTCTAATCCCCCGGGATGCCGAGGCAGGGCTGAATCCAGCTCCCAAATCCCCCAGGGATGCCGAGGCAGGGCTGAATCCAGCTCCCAAATCCCCCGGGATGCCGAGGCAGGGCTGAATCCAGCTCCCAAATCCCCCCGGGATGTCGAGGCAGGGCTGAATCCGGCTCCCAAATCCCCCGGGATGCTGTGCCGGGGCTGAATCCAGGTCCCAAACCCCCGGAATGCCGTGCCAGAGCCGCAGACACCGCGCTGCTTTTCCATCCTTTATCTGATGCTCCGGCTCCGCCAGAACCGGTCCCGGTGACTCACGGCCACCTCATCCCCGCGGCGCACCAGGAGATGTTTTCCAGGCTGGATCCCACAAATCCCGGCAAACGATGCCTCGTTCCTGGCGGAGCCTTCCTGCGGGGAGGCACTGGATGGAGAGGGATAAGGAAATGTGCGAGGCACAAGCCCCGTGTGAGCTCAGGGAGCTCCAGGCACCCCCCGCCCTCCTCTATGGGACAGCGCTCGCTGCGGAGAAATCAACTCCAGCATCATTTCGAAAGTCGGGCACAACCGAAATTCTGCTTTTCAAACCCAAATAGGTTCACACAAAGTCGTTTCGGTAAAAAGAAATTTAAATTTGCTATCAAAACAGGCGCGTCTTTTCACCAGAATGCTTTCAAATGGGTGGCATCTTGGGGTGCTAATAATCTTAACAAAAGATCGTTAAAATCTTAAAAAAATATTATTAGTTTTAACATAATATTATTAAAAATATTTACATATAATTTGAAAAAACCGCCGAAAAAACCCTGAAATTCGTCATTGGTAACTACTGCATACTGTCTACCAGAAACATGAGTGTTAGCAAAACCTCTGTATACAAACTAATACAAAACTGTAAATTCTAAAATAGATTACTGACAAAAAAAAAAAAAAAAGGTAACTTTTATCTTTGCAAACCCCTTGTGTTTGCAAGCTATGCAAACTATGCAAATAATAGTGAAATAAGCCAGGCGCCTAAGCAATAATAGAATAAAACCCTGGAGTGTCATTAAGCAGCATAACCAAGAGCAATTATTTTAAAAAATTATTTTCAAAAATAGCTCTCCATTAATAAGTTATCATCCCATTCGGTCTGACCCTACAGTTGATTGTGTCTTACAGAATGTATTTAATAGGCTCACACGAAGATGTGGGAGGGAATTTTGGACTTGCAGGCTGTATTCTTGCTCACATTCAGCTCCACAGCACAAGTACAAATCAAATAACGCCGTGTTTTAATGTGCCATGTGAAACCCTGAATGGCCTTGGTGTAAATTAACCTTGGTACCTGCACTGAGGGCAGCAACCTCCCCATCAGGCACGGGGAGTAAAATGTGGGATATTGGATTAGAGACTTCAGGTAAGCTGTTGTAAAAACCTGGAAAAGGCTCCTGTGTGTTCTGGCTGACTAATACTTTCCATTATAAAGGGATCTTTGCTTTCCATTATAAAGGGCTCTTTCTTTGGGAAGGGTTAACACCTCTGCTGTTTGTTGCAGGCCTTTGATATTTAGCAGGGGAAATCCCAGAGGCTACAGTGGTACCGATCCATTGCCCAGAGAAACGTGAGTCAGTTCTACCTGTGCTGTAAAGGATTAAAAATGCTGCCTCCCTGATTCATGCCTGATTAAAATCAGGCTGACACCCACATGTGTCTGGCCTTCCCCCTCTGCACGGATGGCTCAAGTGCTCTTGAAACATCATTTTACAGCCCGGCATATTTAATGTGATTAAAACCTGAGCACGGAGATCCCAGCTGCCTGCAAAGCAGGAGGTTTTGAGGCAGGAACAGCGCCATGGGACGAGATTTTTACACCCTTTTGTTGTGACTATATTTGTGACAGGGTTTATAAATTCCTTTGCAATATTTCCATTGTAACAAGAAAGCCCCTCTAATAACTCCTGAAATATTTTTGAAGTCACTAAATAAAGCTAAGAAACCTGCCAAAATTTTTATATTCTTTTATACATCTCACAAGCTGTTAGCTAATTTTTAATAATTAACACAGTGGGCTAATAAAAAATGGGATGTTTTACTTGCCAACTCAAACTCTTTGTCTCATGCATTGGCTCAACATTTCCCCCATTATCTGAATGTTTTTAATAAATAAATGTACACATACATATGCTATATGAATATACAGAACTTTAAAGTTTCCTCTCAAAAAGGCTATAAATGAACTTATTGTATGTGCATAGCATTGTGTTGATCTTGCATATATTCTCTAAGCACATCAGAATAATTTAACAAGAAAGCTGAGAAAACACAGTGCTATATACGAGATTTGACGAGGATAGAAGTGAAAACTTTAAAATTTGCTTTATTTAAGAAAGCAAACCTCTTCCTAAGAGTAAAAAGAGTACTTTTTTCATAGTAAAAATCCAATAAAAGACTGTTTTTCTAGAAATCTATCTGAATTCCCAAACCCAGTTCCATTCCATCTCTGCCAAAACTGTTTTGACTTGGTCAAGACTTATTTGTCACCATCTAGAGATTCTGACCCAAACCTTGGCTGCATCCAAACTCCAGTGACTTTCATTGCCATCTTTATGCCTAAGGGAGAAAAAATTGAAAATAATAAAAACACAAACTACAAACATAGCATTTGCAGCAGAAAATAAGAATAACATCTAATTAGATTGCCAAAACTGATAATGTCAGCAATTAAAAGATGAATTAGGTTGTTGTTTACTATGTGGCACTCAAACAAAAGACACTCTCTGTGATGGAACACCTGCAAGAGGGCTCCAATAAGTAGTTTTTATCAAATATGCAGCAGGTAAGAGAAAATAGAAGATACATATTCATAATAGTATTTTATGGGTTGGATTTTCTTGTCCCAAAATGGAGGGAACAGATTGTTTATATTACAGAAGCCGTTCATATATTTCTGAACTCTCTTCCGTGGATACAACTTGGGGGGCTAAAAAATTTCTTCAGACAATGTCAGTGTCAAGATTTTCACAGTTGTAAAAGCTATACAAGCAAAAATTCCTTTTTATTTCCTTGGTTTAACCATCTTAAGCTTTGCTAACATGACGGAAAACCTAATGCAAAGTAGTAAATTGTTTCACACTCAGCATGTTTAAAATGGAACTAAACTTTAAAAAACTTTCAATTAATTATCTGGATCTCGAAATCAGAATGTTTTTAAAAAAATATTTTATGGTTTGAGCAAGAATCAGCTGGTAACATACCTGAAATGAGAATGGCTGCTGAGTTTATGAGCTTTTTGAAGATGTTTGTTCAGTGAATAACTCCAGGAGAAATGTTTTGACAGATACGGAATTTATATTTCAGAATTCCTCTTGGGAAGGAAGACTTAGACTCATGGAAGGCATGCACATGTATATGACAAAAATTAATCCCTGTTGAAAAGGGGAAAACCACACTAAATAGCTGAAGAAGTTTTCAAGTAGCTTCCTCAAATATTTCCAGTTTGTGTTTTTTAGAACTTGTTGATTAAGGACCCCCAGTGAACATGGGAATTCTCTGCACTGGCCATTGCTACTGCAGATCTGCAAGAGCAGGGTGACAACAGATCCCACTAAAATATATTCATTTTACAGCACAGGAGTGATCACAGCTCAGGAAGCTGAAGGAACAGGCAGCAAGCATGCATAAATTACAGCAGCCCAAACTGAATGTTAATGTGTGACCACACTCACATGATTAAAACTTACTCTATTTTCAGGCAACATATTACTTCTAAGTATGGAGTACCAATCCAGAAAGGTGATGTTGTATTTTAATCCCTGAAATTCTTAGCTGTTGAGATTAGAATTGGTATGTGGGAGTTTTTATCCTTAAAAAAAAAAAAAAAAAAAAAAAAAGGGAGGTGGGAGGAGGTTGGCTAGAGTTCAAGACTCTGAGAATGCAACTGCATGTACCTACAGTAAGCACTCAAAAGGAGGAATCAGGTATTTGCACAGCACTTGCAAGAGTCCTAGAAATGTGTGCAAATAAATGCTGGATTTGATGCAAAAAAATAAAACATTTCCTTAATTCACACGAAACCAAATGCACATAAATTTGAAGCTTTAGTCTCATTTGGAGAAATACATTTTATCCTGCTGTTTATTACACTCACCACATGCACTCTCTTGCTGTGCTGTCTTAAAGCTGGTGAAGTCCATGAAATGAAACCACATCCTCCAAGATCACAGCTGTAGGCACCTGAATCACTCTGTGTTTCAACATGTTTATGTAGATCAGAGGAGCTCTTAAAGCTGAAAACAAGGTAAAACAAATAACAGATATAATAGTACAGAGGAATAGCCTTGTGGTTAATGTTTAGGACTGGGAGGTAGAAATTTTTGGCTCTGACAATGACAAGTGAAAGCGGAATTTGTGTAAATTGCTTCTCTGCCTCAGTTTTTCCACCTGTGGAAAGGGGATAGTGCAGACGTCTCTTTGATGTGCTCTTAATTTCTTTTTCCATTCCTTCTTTCTTCCCACACATCCACACCATGCCCAAATCCAGGTTATTTTTCCACAGCTATCACCCTTTCTTTATGTTCATGTAGAGAAAATTCTTGTCCATTACCAATAATCCTCTTTGGTTTAGAAATTCCAGTTATTTCCTTCTATCCACACACAATGTGATCTCAAAAGTACTTAAATATTGATGCATTTTACCTCATTTCCAGCATCCAAAGCCTAGGTCTCTCATCTTCTCAGGAAAAATTAAAATAATTTGCCAGTGCTTATATGTGCAATTTGGTTTGTCACCGTGCCACAAGCCTCAAATTTTCTCACCTGCTGTCACAGAAGTGACAATGGGATTATGGTGTCAAAATTGGATGTGTGCTTTCAGTGAGGAGGCACTTGTGCTCCCCATCCCACAAAGGCTATAAGAAACAGTATAAGAAGGCTATAAGAAACTATAAGGCTATAAGAAACTAGTAAAGGTAATAGATAGAAAAACATACTTTCTGTTCTTTATCACAGCTTCACCAGAATTTTGTCTTCTACATGACTAAAAAAAAAAAAAAAAAAAGAAAATGTCAGTTTAAAATTAGCATATTATAATACACTTGGGAATAAAATATACAGAGAAAAAAATGACATCAAAATGAAATGCAGATCCAATAAAGAGAGCAGTGAAATAATGGTCGATTTGCAGTGATTCAGGTTACTAGATGGTGAGATCGTGTTTCACCCTATAGACCCTGATAAAAAGGATGATTATTGTTTTGCCCTTGGCACTTTTGGAGGGTTTTTAAAAGGTGGATGTTGTCTGGAGGCCTTCTGAGGGACAAGCACTGTCAAATCTATTTTAAGGGTGTGAGGTATTACCACTCTCACAAGGCAGCAGGAAGAGCATCCATCCTCTGCCTCCCTGTTCCACAGTGGGATTTATTTCCTCGAGGCACAGCCGTGCTCAGGGCTTGCTCAGCTGCAGGTTGAGATATGGGATTGCTCTGACTCTGGATTTGGGACAACCCCTGGCAGCTGGGCAGGCAGGGCTGGAATGACTTACCCTGAACAAACGCTGCTTTGTGCGTCTGAATCAGCCACGTGGTGATTCGTAGGGAGAGCCTCTTTGCAAAGAATGCTTGAATTTGGACAAAAGCTGGGTTCCATAGGAATTTGAGACCATGCATTGTTTTATAATCAGCCCACTGCTTTACAGATGTCCAGAGAAAAACAGTCACGTTGTCTCAGAAAAAAAAAAAAGTAAATACAATGCGTTGCAATATTCCAGAATCACTCCCTGCACAGGAATTCTTCCTCATAGTTTGTCTCGGACCAGGAATTTTGTTTTGCTTTTCTCCCTAACATAAATAGCTTCATGTGGAAAACCCCTCTGGAATAACTTAATCTGGAAAACTGTGTCAGTGAATTTAACAGGCTCTTGAAATGGGAGTATCCAAGTTTACTTAGTTGTCTGCCATGTAAATGTGTCCACGCAGGGAGCGATTTCAGAATATCCTCAACATTTGCATTCACACCTCAGCTTATTTCAGAATAATTTCTTATAGGTAAGCAAGCTCTTTAAAAAGAAATTTCAATATTTATCAGCAAGCTGTTATGCAACACACTGGGGTAGGAATATGGGAATGTCATGTCTGCACTGGCACCCTGCACCAACATGCAGAGGTGTGTGCTGCCAGAATTGCTAAAGAAAGCTGAATCATGACCCAGGGATGTAACTAGCTCCAATATCTGAATGGATTTAGGTTTGTGCCTGAGCAGCTGGGACCCTGGGATGCCTCCCAGCTCCCTCAGCCAAGTTCACTCACTGGGATATGACACAGGCTCACATCAGCCTTGCTCCTGCTCCAGACACCTTGAGATTTTCCCTGCCTGTGCAAGCAGAACACAAGGCAGAATGATCAGGGGACAAGGACAGTCAGGCACGTTGTACAGTTCACAAAGTTTTAATCACAGCCAGAGTACCTAGAAAAAAATAGTTCAGTTAGCCATGTGCTTTATTTAATGTATCAGATCTAGCCTAATGTGTTATGCTTTAATTAGAAAAAAAAACAAACAACACCCAAACCAAACAGCATATTTAAGCAGCTTCATTAGTTAATAAAACAAACATAAAAACTCCATTTGGATTTATTTCCAATCTCTTTCCAAAAGCATCTTGAGTCTAATCTAATGAAACGCAGAGCGTCTAACCATCGATGTGTGGAGTTGCAGCCAGTGAAAAATCGTATTTCCTCAGGAATGCCACTGGAAAGCAGAATGTACCCCGACCGAGCAAGTCTGCCCAGAGCTGTTTGTGTGTTTGTCCAGGCTGAGCATTCCCAGGTCTGGCTGCCCGGCTGGAATGTTCCCGTTCCCAAGGCACAGACCCGCCCGCCGCTCCGCATTTCCTGCGCGTCCGCTGCAGCAGCAGCAGCAGCAGCAGCGCGGCTTTCCTCCTGCTCTCATGCTCCGGGATTCTTTCCCAGCAAGTCATCGCTGGCTTGTGGGAATCCCTGGGGACCCGAGGGAGGCTGTGGTCAGCTCAGGGAAGGACCGGACCGTGTGAGTGAGCCTGGCTGTGCGCTGCCAGGTGAGCAGGGCTGCCGCCCCAGCTGGAACACACCTGGGGCTTCCGCCCAGCCCCGGCTCCCGAAAGCAAATAAGGAGAGACTAAACATCTGCATGGGAGCCACTGCAAAAGAGAAAAGCCCCTTGAACTTTTTGGTTCGAAGGCACAGAGAATGGAATTTCCATGCCTCACAGGCACAGGCAGCTCTTACTTTTCCAGCATTTGTAACACAGTTGACCTAGGTTCATTTATCAATTTTCTTAGCTGATAAAACAATGCTTGTAACTCTGTTGTTTACCTGACCCGTAGTTTATCTAACCTTGAGAAAAGAATGTTTTATTTTAAGAAGCTCTAACTTACCATGTTGCCTCATGTGATCTCGTAGCAGCCTTTCATTGGCAGAATGTTTCCCACCGTTCTGTCAAGCAAAATTTTTTGTGGTACCACTATTTAGTGGTAATACAAAAAACTTTTGAAAGACGTATTAATTAATAATTTATTATTGATTAAGCTGCCAGTTTCATTAATATAGTCATATAGCATCGAGACAATTTCAATATTCTTTTTCACTACAAATTTAGTTTAGGCTGAATGAAGAGCATTGTTTATCAGTAAGTAAATATACAGAATAATAACCTTTTCAAAAAACCAACCGTTTCAAATTTGAAATCTTCTGTCAATGCACCCACTTTCCATCAACAAAACATCCACAAATCCTAAATATATTCCAAGCACTTAAAACCAGGACAAAGACACCACCTGTCCCTCTGTTTTTAGCTTTCAGGAAAGCACATCATGTAATACACAGTTGGTTGAGGTAGGGACAGTTCTGGTGAAGAAAATGCTCACCAAACCCACAAAGGCAAGAGAATTTCTGTGCTTCATGAACGCAACAACCTTTCTGGAGCACATTCTGCTCTCATGCAATTGACTTCTATGCAAGTAGAAATACTTATTAAATTACACATTCACATTAAATGAAAATCTTAAAAATATAAACAGAAACGATAGCATAACCCCTTGCTGTTTTCTGAAACTTGCTTCTGTGCATGATAAAAATACTCAGTGTTGTTGACCATCCCTCCACAAGTAGGACATGCTACAACCTTTTGTTTTGTGGGGGTTCTTAAGTGCTTACACCCACACCTACAGCTAACCCTACACCTTCCTTTAAATACACCTAAACAACCTAAACCAACCAATCAAAAACAAACAAAAAAACCCCTGCCCATGAGGACTGTGCTTTCTTATGCAGAAGCAGAAGAAGTGATCACATACTTAATGTCTGACTGTTATATTTTTAGAAATGCACAAACTACTTCTTTAGAAAATAAAAATCATGTCAGCAGTGTTGCAAACACCACAGGACATTTAACCCTGCAGATGTCTGTGGCACAGGGTTGTGTCCAGACAGTTCTGAAATATCTCCAGTCTTCACAGTCTCTGGAGCACCAGGAGGATGGGGAAGTGAATAAATGTCAACTGTACATCTCCAGAACTCCACTTACTGTTTTTTAAAAATCTTGGCACTTTCTGTCTTTATATTTAAATTCACATGGTGGCTAACCACAAGCAATCAACAAGACACCAAGCAATCTTTGCATTTAAAAATCTCTGTCCTCAGATCTCTTGAGCTCAGGAACTTTCTGATGCTGAGGACACAATGCAAATTTTAATAGCAGAAGTAGAAAGCTCTGACTGTTGACATGTGACAAGGGGAAAATTCCAAGTGGTTTTATGTTTAGGTGTACATAGAGCTAAAAAACTACTTTCAAGGGAAAACTTCAGATATATGTAAAAGAATATCCTATCATCTCATGCAAGGAGCAGCCACGAGTGTCTCTCATCTACCTAACAAAGTGACAACTAAGCAGAAATCTCCCTTTTTAGAAAGGTGAAATCATAGCCTGCACCCAGTCAAAGACTGAAGAATCAAGAGGACCAAATGCAAATTCAAGAACAGGAGGCAGGGAAAGAAAATATTCTTGATGATAAGAATAATCAGGTGAATCAAACTAAATGACACTTTGGATATCTTTAGGTCTCAGAAATGAATACATAAAATTGAGTTAACAGAAAAGGACTTGCCTAGCTCATGTAAACAAGTAGGTGCACAGTGAGTCCATTTCTGATCTTCATCAGGATGCTCTCTCAAGAAGAACAAGAATGCAAAACCTGGATCACAGCCCACATCCACTCCAGTGCATGGAATACAGGCAATTCCCTGGCACAGAGTTTTGAGCTACAGATCCATGTACTTAGTAAAGTGTCAGAGCCCTAACATCTTTATTAAAAGACAGGAAATCCTGAAACCTCACCTTGTCTACAATAGATTTTGCACCTCTCTTGTAACTGATACTCATTGCTTCTCATCTTTTCTAGCACAGACATTGAGAACAAATGGTTTCACTGCTCCTAAACATCTTTGAAGACACACCATATTCCTTTTCTTCCACATCTGACTTTTCCCCATTCCCTTATTTAGGCTATACAGCCAGAGGAGCCCCTTCATCTGTCCTAATGGGTTTTATTTTCTAAAGTTATAATCACAGTGATGTGTGATTTTTGTTCCTCTTAAGGACTAGAAATTTTACACTCTCAGGTCGCTGGAGCGAGTTGAGTTCTCCAGACAAAAAATAATGCATGTATCAGCTAATCTCCAGAAGGTAGATGAATACACTTATATTGCCTTGCATCCACCGATGGGATTTTGTCATTAATAACTAACCCCAAAAGCAACTTTAACTCATAAATTGAAGAGACACATATCTTGGGGCTTCACCAAGAGGATTCCAATCAAATTTGGACTCTGTTGGCACATTTGACAAAACAGACTGATTAGCTGAAAGCAAGCACTGAACGATCTGTTCCAGGAGCAGAGTCCCACAAATTGCCTTATTATCCTTGACTTCTCATCTGGAGAGGCTCTGCTGCTACCCTCCCCAGGTCTGAACGGCATGCACAGCAAATACAGCCCATAGTTTAGCCCTTACTCAAACAATCAAGGCATCTGCTATGAAAGGCTGTCAGTGGAATGTGGCTCCAGCACAGCCACGGGCAGGACATCACCTTTGAAGCCACGACAATAATTTTAACACAAGAGGTAGTTTGCAATATAGAGAATGCATTGAAAATGCTCTTTCTTACCACAGAGCTGAGAAAAACTGGGGCAGCAGTAGGTGTGCTTCCCTGGATTTGGAAGGATCAGGTGGAGAGAAGGAAGAGGAAGCTCACCATAAAATGTTATTGTGAGGGAGACAACCCTGATCCTGGCTGGAAAAATAAGTCAAAAACCTGCTCGGATGGTTTGTGCACGGTCACCCACAAGCAGAATCATGAGGAAACCCAACCCTGCTCAACTGCCAGTTACTCTGAGTTGAGAGCTGCCCATGGATAATAGGAACTATCCTACTTAAATCATAAAATAGAAATGTTTTCACAACTATTTTAGATAGGTGAAGAAATATCCAAAGATCTCTCACAAGTTCCTCTGCACTTAGAGCACAAAGCGAATTTTATAAGAAACGTTTATATGTGAAATAGTTTTTGAGATAGTATATTTTAATTTTTTTATGGACTATCTTTCCAATCACACTAAACAACCTTTTTTTTATTTGTAACAGTTTCTTCCTCATTATCAGAGGCATGAAGTGCAACATGTTCATGAAACCACATTGGGTTACTGAAGGTAACATAAACCAAAATAGAAGCATGGAGAAGACAAGATGGTTTTGGCAGAAAATCAACTGACAGGAACATAGAATTAAGTGCTTTTAAAAACCGAACAGACACCAGTAAATATTGCAGTAACATTTAATTAACTCGCTCCAACACAGAGACAATTACATCTACTACAAAAATGCAGAAAATTTTGCAGTATCCACAACACAAAACAGGTCCTGAATTCTCACCTACCATCTCCTAGATGAAAAGTCTGTCCAGAATAATTGAGTAAATGCTCCTCATTCTTTTGAGCAGGGATGTGTCTGTTCATGCTTTTCTGTTGGTTTATTCCTCTGTATATTTTTACTTTGTCCCCTTCCTTCACTTCTCCCTGCTCCTGCTCGAGGTTTGTTAGAGCAGTGCAGGCAATTCCAACAGAAATGGGAAGACTGCAGAGTAATTAAACTGAGCTGGGTGTCAGGATGCAGCACCCCACGAGTCTGGACTTACAAGGGGGGACTAAACCTGAATCATCCTCTTCTTCAGTCCACAAAAACCCCAGAGTGAAAGTGGGCTGTACATTGCATTTTCTGCACTGTGAAACAGGGTGCCATTAGCAGCACACTGCCAGCAGTCCAAATTCAAAGGGCTCCCCTCAGTTCCCAACAGTTTGACCTTCAGCTTCTCTGCTGTGCTGGCACAACTTTGTAAAGCTACGCATTGAATTTGGGACAAGCAACTGCTTTCAACCAAATCAAACACCAGGGACAGGAAATGGGAAATGGGTGAAACTCCTTAGGCTGATAACAGCTGATTAAAATGTAAATATCATTCAGGTTGTGCAAAGAAAAATACATAAATGTACAAACCCTATTTTATTTGGGATTACCTGGTTTTTGCCATTCTAATCTCAGCAGAGTGGATTAAAGCAAGATGCTGGGCACTCTGTGTGCAGAACAGAGCATTCCCACAAGGAGTTAATGCTGCATTCTCAATTCACACTCCAGAGTATTTCACAACAGCTCCCCGAGGCAGACAAGCCCTTATTTCCTCGGAAGGGCTTGAAACAGGATCTGAGAAATCCAAGGTCCTGTGTATATGGAAACAGAGAGGCACGTAAAGGTGAGTCAACTAAAATATTGAGCTAGACAGATGGAAAACCACTTCACCTCTTAATCAGAGCAGCCATACGGGGCTTAAACTCATTTTAATTCCTTGGCACCAAAACTTTGAATGTTTCAGTGGAACTTTCCTAAATATTCTTTGTGTAAACAGGAGAGGAGCGAAGTTTTTGGGGGTGCTGCCTGACTCAGAAGATTTACCTGTGGGGAAGCTGGAGCTGACACAGTGAGAGGTACCACAAGTGCTGGGGGAAGCTGCATGGGTGATTTTCCAAAGAGAATTATGTTCATTACTGTGGGAACATACTTGCAGGCGGGTGGGAAAGGTAAGCAGTTTTCCCTGCCCTCAAAGTTCTGTTCTTTCACACTGTGCCCTACCCCACCTCCTGGGGCTGGTGGAGCCTGCCTACTAAGTTGGGAAACATTCTTCTAATTAATAAAATTCACTACATAGTTGGAACTTGAAAAAACATGTATAAAAAGAGGTTTTGCAGAATGCTGTGGGCTCAAGGATTCCATCAGCCCCAACTGCCCACTTACAAATACCGAAAAGTGGAATATTAAATCAATTAACTGGGGTTTAAACATGTTTTTCAAGCGAAGACTGTGCTTAGTGACAGAGGCAGCAAAGAAAAATTCTGAGGGCTTTGAACTTTTTCTGAACCCTCTTTATTTTTTAAAATAAATAGGCCAATCATGGCAGTATGTAAGGACTGATTGCTGTGCATTAAAGGGCATCAGTATCAAAAATAACTACAGCAAGAAATATGATTTCTGTAAGATATCAGTCATAACGGCAATAAGGTTTGTTTGTAACAATAGATTGTAATCTGACTATAAAAGTTATCATGAATAATGATCTGTATTATATGCTTAGGCTTATAGCTTTAAAAATATGGCAGTACTACATGTGCAATCCACTTGTAAATAAAATTTTTTATTTAGAGGTTCTCACAGGTTGATTTAACAACAGAACTGCCTCTTTCTATAAAGAGAATTTGTGTGTCATTCCTTACTTCATTTAAGAAAAAATTAATGAAGACAGGTATGAGAGCATTATGTGAGTATAGATATTCTAAATTTGGGGTCTAAAGGATATTTTTAGGCATCCTATATGAAATGTTAAGAGGAAAGTGGAAATTATTATAGACCCAGTGAGGCAAAGTTTACTAAAGCAAAGCATGGACTGTAGGCACCATCAGAAAACAGAAATTACTCTGCTCCATCACTGCAGTATATTTACCCCAATAAATACTGATAATAAATACTCCAATATCACACTGATTCTAATTCCAGTATGATACACACGAGAAATAAAATATCTTTGTAAAGCACCACCTTTTGGTCTGACGTTGCCTTGCATGGAAATATTCTCGTCCTCATTAGTGTTTGTTCTTAACCTCAAAAAGATATTGTATGTCATTAATATTATCACAAACTCTGATATGAAAAAATCAGAGATAATAGAGAATGGGATTTAAGGATGATAAACTATGACTCTTTAAAAGACACAGAGAGACATAAGGAAAAGATGATCAAAGGCTTCTGAAAAACGAATTTTTTGTATTGATTAATTGTTCACTGTTTCAAAACCAACATTGGATATGTACATATGAGGTTTGCAAAATTGTTTAGTTCCACAGTTTTTCAGTAACTCAATTCAGTTGTTTCTTCTTTGCCATTATTTTTTCAGTTATATCACTTAAATGAAAGAGCAAAACTCATAAAACAATAATTGTGGACCAGATAGACAGTTTTCCTGAACAATTTTTTTCTCTAAGAGCAATCTTGCTCGAGAGTTACACCGAGGGAGAAGGTAAGGAAATGTCATCACATTCATGGGTGCAAAGCCAATGCTCACTGGCCATAAATAAGAGCTGAGGTTCTGAGGGCAGGAGGGACAGAAGGTGCTTCCCCATAAAGTCATATCAATATGAAACCACTTCTGATCAGGAGTGAACACCCTCAGGACTCAGAAAAAAAAACGTATCAGCATCAGTATTTGTGTTAACAAATTTTTTATTAACATAAATTTTTATTAACATAAATTGTTTTCATTAACAAATTGTTAACAAATTTTATTCTTTTTAATTTTTTTATTAAAGCTGTTAATAAAAGTGTAGTAATTGCTCTTGTCTTGGTTTACTTGGTACAGAAATAGCACAGAAGGGATAAATGATCTTATTTAACACAGGACTTTCAAAAGTGGTCAAGCTACAAATAATTTTTAGTTGAAACTGATCTTAGCAATGTTTGAACATCAAACTTACATGAACAGCTTGGTGAAAATGTCTGATTTCTCTTTGCAAAGAAAAAATCCCAAACATTTCCAGCTAACCAAGGAAACATCAGATTTTGTTGTCTTTTTTTTTTTTTTTTTTTCACACCAGCAAAAAACACACTAGATCTGGCTACAAACTACAAGTTAATCATGGAACTGAGTGTATCAAAGTTTTTCACATATGCTCTTAAAACACAGGAGAAGTTGCATCTTTGTCAAAAAGATCATTTTAGTCCCAAGAAAGAGAAAGAAAATTTGAATTCAAGGTCACAAATGTTATTCAAATATCACAGAGTGGGTCAGGTTGGGAGGGACCACAGGGGCTCATCTGGTCCCACATCCCTGCTCCAGCAGGGCCATCCCAGAGCACAAAGCACAGGATTTTGTCCAGACAGGTCTGGAATATCCCCAGGGAAGGAGCTCCACTCCCTCTCTGGGTGATCTGTTCCAGTGGTTTTCATTTTTGTCTTTGCTACCGTGATAATCTCATGTTACAAAGATAGTGGGACACGCTGTAAGACTGAGCAAAAACTCCCCATTGTGAGCCAGATCCAAAGAGAAAATGGAAAAGAAAATGGAAAAGAAAATGCCAACATCAAGTATTTCACGTCACAATTCTGCCAACAAACTCCTCCTGAGTGTAGTAAATTCATACTCTGTGGGTAGCCTTAGCAGAGAAGCTGTTAATTGCTATCTACTGATAATGCAGCAAATAAAACTTGCAAATGTCAGTGGCGAGCAGATTTCCCACTGTCCCACAAATGCAGCAACACCTGAGTGCTTCATACCTCAAAGCACAACTTTCTGCACAAAGGCACTTCAAAGATTCAATAGGAAAATTTTGTAAAAATCAGGATTTCCTTAGGTACATACTATGACACTCTTCGGCTTAGGTCACAGAGACATTGTTAATGTTGGTCCAATTCTCCTTTTTTCACCTTTAATTAAAACTCATTCACCTTTAATTAAAATGTCTACACCTGTAATTACACTTGATTACAGTGTTAAGAATAAAAAGCAGGATACACAAGAGCCAAACCAGCTATATTAAAAAGTCTGGTATATTATTGCTATTACATCCACAGAGTCTGCCTGTAATTTTCTGCAGAATTTGATTTTTTTCTGTTTTCTTTTTGAGTACATTTAATACTATTTAAAAACTGTAAAATACAATAGCCATCATGATAACACCAGTGTATTAAGGAAAACACCATAGAAACAATAAAAGTCTCCCTTTTCCTGTGAAGATTCATACAAATCCTAATTTAAACTTAAAATTCTTATCCCTGAAAGGGAAGAAAACTCTGCCATTAAAAACACTTTGTTAAAATCTGCACCTGCTGAGGCCCTGATCTTAGAAGAGAAAACCTCAGCAGAAGTTCTCATGACATCACCTCTTCACTGCCTTTCCATATTAGTACTAGTTGTCAATACAAACAAAAATCCAGGATAATCAGAAATGAAGGAAAAAACCCAAAAAAACAGGTATAAGTCTTTGTTGAAGGGCTTAATGCAGGTGGGGCTTATCAAAGCTCAGGTAAACTGAAATCAGTGTTATATTCCAGGTAAACTGAAGTCAGAATTACCTTCTAGTCTTGGAATATTGTCCCACAGACTCTGTGTGAAAGGTGAGGTGGGAATGACCAGCTCTTCCCAGCTGTGGGTGCTCCTTCAAGTGCTGCCCAGTGTGATTGCAAAATTCCCCCGTGCACTTCTCTACAGAGCAGCATCTTTCCATTCACACATGGCAGCATCAATCCAGCCTTCTTAAATTTGATTCCTGGGGCCACTGCCTAAAAGTTTGAGTTTTATTACATTTCTGTGAGTTTCTCTTGTAAAAATAGTAGTCAAGATTACAGTCTCCTCAATGACATGAGTATTTTTTAGGGGTTTTTTGTTGTTTTTGTTTGGTTGGGGGTTTTTGGTTTGGTTTTTTGTTTGGTTTTTTGTTTGTTTGTTTGTTTGTTTTTAATTACTAGATACCTTGAAATAAGGTATTTAATAAGGATTTAAGTCCATATTTTGCTAACATTTACATCTTGCCAGAAGCCACAAGTTGTAACATTTTCATTACAACCATATGGTAAGAGTCCAATGGTCACCATCCCAAACATCTGCTGAGGGATGTTTCTTATAATCTATCAGATACTTACAGATTAATTATAATTTTATCATTATAAATAATATTATAATGTATACTATTATATAATAGTAGAAATAATATTATAATATATTCAGCCTTTCTTAGAATTTAACTCCACGGCAGGGCTGCAAAACCTCTTTGCACACTGAAAACCCAAGCAACCATTACCAGGAGTGCAATTCCAGTCACTGGCACCAGAGTGGGATCCCACAGAACAGGGCTGGCTCCATTTTCTTGTTCTTCTCAGGATGCAGCTCTGGAGTCAGCACAGCTGCTAAATTGATGAGAAAATTGGTGGGAAGGAAAAAAAAAAAAAAAAAAAAAGGGAGGGGCATTTGCAGCTCAAAGCTGTTTTTTGGGGGGAATGGTACAGTGGGAAATCAGTTTTCTGCTCAACTGGATGCATGTTTGTATAAAGGAAGCCACAGGAATGTAAACCAATGAGAAATAGTTCCACTGTTTTTTTGTTAACTCTGAGCAGATAGAACAACAGCAAACTTCATTAAAAAATTCTTCTGGCCCATTCCCTGTGGTTTTCCACCTCCCTCCTCTTCCCTGGGTTTCTAGCTCCAAAGATCTGCCAGATCAGCTGCTCTGAGAGCCACTCCCTGCCTTGCTTTATTCCCAGCACTCTGGATTAGATTTTAGGGTTCCAGGAGCCTCTGAGCAGATCAGCTGACGGATTCCAGTCAGCAGCAGACTTCGGGAGGAGGATGGCAACAAGCAACAGGGAGGAGGCTCTTCACTTTCTCATACAGATCTGGAAGACAAACTCTGCCCAGTAGCCTCAAGCATTAGTGTAAAAGCCTGACTGTGTCTTCCCTGATGCTCGTGCTGATCCCACTGATTAAAAAACGTGGGTGCTGACATAATTCCGGGCTGAAAAAACCAAGTGGGAAAGTGGGAAAACGTGCAGGAATGGCTGTGCCAACTCCATGTGTTGAACAGGCACCATCCACACGACTGGCTTTGTGCTCTTTGTACTTCCAGCTACTAAAAATACCCCTCTGGAAGTGTTCCCCTACCAGAAAGGGAAATTCTGGAAGGCTTCCCAGAGAAATCATGGTCTGGTATTCCAAGTGGGACTCTCCTCACGTTGTAACAGGTCAATCCAAACTTCTACAAGCAACCTTTTCCCTGAAACAGGAACTCCTGGCATCCCTAAAGACAGAGGGAAAGGCAGGAAGAGTAGTGTTTATGCTGGACATTAAATAATCCGTGGTCAAGTAACTTTATTAAAGTTATTCCAGCCACGGTATTAATACCACTGGAACAAAATATCTCAAGTTATAATTATTCTAATTGACCAACGCCAGTATCCACAATATCCCAATGACCAGAGGCAAAAACCACCAGAGGGAAAACTGTGGGAAAGGCTTTGAAATCCTCCTGTCCATGATGGCACAGCCTCCCCTTGTCTGTGCATCCCACCTGAACATCCACATCCTGCTTCCTTCTCCGTGCATCCCACCTGAACCTCTCACATCCCCTTCCTGGTTTTCATATTTTATTTGAACCTCCCCCATTGCCCTTTCCTCCCATCCCAGCTGAACACCCACAGCTCTCCCCCCTTCCCTCTACACCCCACCCACCCTCTAATCCTTCTGTTTGTACTTCTGTTAGTTTAGGCTCAACCCCACTATTTTCAATATCCTTCACCCCAAACACAGGCACCTTTAAAGGCAATGGAGAGCTGGAAGGATTCTGCAAGGATTTGCAGCCAAGCACAGACCACACACATTGATTTGCTGCTTCCAGACTGATAAGTGTCCTGTACAACCAGAATTTGTGATTTCTTTCAAGCATTAATTGATAACAGCAAGTTCTTGCTCTACTTGAATTACTCCTTAAACCACTCTTCATTTTGATCAAATGCTTACAACTTAATTTCTAGACACCTTTCCAAGTAGGCAGACTCAGAAACAGTAGCTGTACTGTGAATAGACAAAGTAAATTCAGAAGGAAATGTGTGTTTTGTATAATTAGAATGACAGCTATACCCTTTACCACCTACAAATGCTCTCAGGGTAGAGTGCATGATTTTAAAACAACAGCAATAATCAGAGGACTCTTTTCCAAGCTCTTTCTGCTGGGAACACCTCATATCTCTATTCAACCCACTTCTTACTTAAATAACCACACAAGTATATCATGCCTGGAGGAAAACTTAGTGCATGTTGGGATTTGCATGTATTTCATGGGAAAAAAATTAGTGAAAAAGGGAGGAGAGTGAATGAGAAATAGGTGCATTTGCCTTCAGGACAAAGTTTCCAATTTTTCTCTTGGTTATGCAAGATAAGATTTTTTTTTCTTTAAAAATGGTGCTTTGTCACTGATTCCAGTCTCTTCAGCAAATATCTGTTAGCACCAGCATGGACTTCACAGGAAAGCAATAAAGCAGTTATTCTATGCTTTTAAAGACACACAGCCCCAAAAAGAACCCACTCCTGCCCAAACACCCCCAACCCATGCACCCGTATTTGCAGTTCAGCAATCCTGAATTTCACTCCCTAACAAGGCCACAAGTGCCATCTGTATGTCAGCCAGGCAAAGGTATTTATTCCTTTGGAAGCTCTGATTAGGGTCAGGGCATTAGTGTGGAGAGAAGGGAAAAGGAGCATGAGCATGCAGTTTATTTATTATTTTTTATCTACCAGCTGGTATAACAGACTGAGAGCCATTCTTTTGTATCTCCCTTGGGAGAGCAAGGATCTAGGGTTAGCACTTCCTCACCCTTTCTTGCAATGAGCTGATTTGATTTTTAGAGGGTTTTTTCAATTGTAAAGCCCCCCCCTTTACCCCAGTGTCACCCCCTTGACAACTCTCCTGTGCCTGACTTGCATGCAGGCATCACAGAGGTTTATTCTGTGCGTGAGAAAGGACAATCACCCTTGAGAAAAGCCTGCTCACAACCTCACTTCCACAATTCCCAAAAGCCATGAAACGTGGGCCTTCTTCATTCTCATATCACTGAGCATCTCACAGCTTGGTTTCTGCATGTTGCTGCACATAACAACACACCGAGCGTGTGAATCCAAACCTTTGAGTTTAATTGATGGCAAATTCACACACTGAGCACACATCAACACTTCTCCCTCTAACAGAACAGGTAACAGATCCTGTGCAATAATCACTAATTAGTGCACAGCCCTGCAGCCAACCACAGCCTGCCATCAGTTCTGCACAGCAGGCTGAGCTTGTATTCTCTCATGTGTTTTTTAGCTGTACTTCCAATGTTCCTAATTGTCCCTCAGGCCCCTCTTTCCCCCCAGCTCTGAACCCTTTCTTGATGCTGAGAACACAGGGGCTGTTCAGCCTGGGGAGGAGAAGGTTGTGTGGAGACCTCAGAGCAGCTTCCAGTGCCTGAAGGGGCTACAGGGAAACCAGAGAGGGACAATTCATGAGGAACTGGAGTGACAGGACAAGGGGGAATGGGAAAAAGGGAAAATTTACTTTAGATATTAGGAAGGAATTCTTCCCTGTGAGGATGCCCTGGCACAGGATGCCCAGAGCAGCTGTGGCTGCCCCTGGATCCCTGGCAGTGCCCAAGGCCAGGTTGGACATTGGGGCTTGGAGCAGCCTGGGACAGTGGAAGGTGTCCCTGCCCATGGTGGCACTGGATGATTTTTAAGGTTCCTTTCAACCCAAACTATTGTGTGAGATCCAGGAAGGGGACAAGAGGCCTCAGGCTGTGCCAGGGGAGGCTCAGGTTGGACATCAGGAAGAATTCCTTCACAGAAAGGGTGGTCAGGCACTGGAAGAGCTGTCCATGGAGGTTTGGAGTCCCCAGCCCTGGAGGTGTCACCTGGACATGGCACTCAGAGCTCTGGGCTGGGGACAAGGTGCAGATCAGACATAGTTTGGACTCGATGATCTTGGAGGTCTTTTCCAGCCTGAAAGGATTCTGTGATTTTACATTCACTAAACATGGAAGATACGAGTCCTGGCGACTCCGAGGCTCCCCTGAGCTCTGTGCAAAGCTGTGCTGGGACAGGCACTGAAATAAATGAGCACGAGGCTTGAGGGAAGGCTGGCAGAGCTCAGAGCTGCCTGGTGTCTGCTCTCATTAACAACAGCCTGCACGTCATTCCCGATGCCACAACTCTGGCCAACAAGCCACAGCTTGTGCTGCCTCCTTCCCTGAGCTTCCATCACCCATCACGGCAGCAACCTGAGGCTCAGGTGGGCAGGAGAAGGGTGGGAAGCTGTAGAAAATGAGCATCACTTGTTTCTCCTAATTTTACCTCCTCATTCTGCCATTACAACTGGGTTTTTTTGGACTTTTTGGTTTGGTTTTTTGTTATGTGTTGTTTTTCTTTGGGTTTTTTTGGGTTGGTTTTTTATTTGGTTGTTGTTTTTTTGTTGTTGTTTTTCTTTTTTCCCCTACACTTCCAGGACACCCTAAAAACCTTCTAGAATCAAAATCAGAAAAACACAGGAAGGTACTCAAGTGACAGCAAAAATAATAGAACTGAAAAACTTGGCTTAGCTGCTCTACAGACATTGCACCCAATAATCAGCTTTGTAAAACTGTCAGCAACTAACCAGGCACTGTAACTGGCCAACACAACTCCTGGATAAAGCAGGAGTACAAGGGAATTACACCCCAAATGTTGATGGAATTCTTACTCTGGGGGTGACACTGAAATCTCCAGGACATTTTCTGCTCAGATATTGAGAATTTAGCAACAGTGAGCTTGGGCTGTTTGGATGAGTGATCCAATGTTTCAGCCATCAGCTGTGCAAGAGAGCTGGAAAGGGACTTTTTATGAGGGTATGTAGTGATGGGACAAGGGGAATGGCTCTAAACTGAAAGAAAGTACAGTTAGGTTTGGTATTATGAAGAAATTCTTCCCAATGAGGGTGAGGAGGTCCTGGCACAGGCTGTCCAGTGAACTTTTGACTGCCCCTGAATCCCTCGAAGTGCCCAAGATCAGGCTGGACATTGCAGCCTGGAGCAGCCTGGGACAGTGGAAAGTGTCCCTGCCAATGGCAGGGGTGGCACTGGGTGATTTTTAAGGCCCCTTCCAAATCTATTCTGTGATTTAAAATTCTACTGCAGAACTCTGTCTGAACTGAGATGGCAGCAGTACAGATGCAGAACAGCCCTGCAGCACCCAGGGGAGAAAATAAATCCAGAAGAGCTTTCTCAAAGCATCTTAGAGCAACAAACATCCTTTCCAACTGTGGCTGCACTGATTTTTTAACAGCTTCCTGCCATGATCAGTGCAAAAACAATACTCAAGACAATCAAGACAAGCTGATGAGAAACATGAAATACTTTTTTTCCTTTGTCCTGCTGCCACCATGAGATTTTGGGTTTGCTGTAGAGCAGAAGTCCCTACATGGAAACAAACCTTGGTAACTATCTCAGAGATTCAAGTCACTTGGCTGCATTTGTGTCTCCAAAACTGCTTTTCAAGCAGAGCTTTGCTGTGCATCGTGGTGTGGATGAGCAGATCCTTCTCCCACGTTCATCTCCTCTCACAGATGAGGCCAACCGTGAGAGGGCCAAGAATACAAGGCTTAAAGAATTTTCCAACAGGTACACCCAAATCAATAATAAATGTCAGGCCAAAAGGAATCAGGAGTGACATTATTATTACTGTAAACAGCACCAAGGAAATCTCATCACTGGCCAAGAATTCACAAAGATATTTACCCCATGAATTTGCATGGGGTACCTATAGTTTGGATGTGACACACTTGGATGTGTGGTATTTATTCCATTCCTGGTTTTCCAGATGAGAAATTGAGACATCTTTGTGTATGCAGAACAAATCACTGCCAAACTGGCAGGGAATTCAGTTCTTGAAATAAATCCAACTGTTACCTGGATGTTAACTTCAGGCAATCTCTGGAACAATACGAGAGTACAGAAATGTGGCTGGTTAGACTGGCAGGAGACTGGCTGGTAGGATTCTGCAAAAATACTCACTTTTCACAATGACACAGTTTAACCAAAAAAAAAATTTTAGAAAGTGTAGAAACACTTGATACAGTCAATTTTCCTGAGAGAACTGAGCACAGAAACCATGAAAGATTCCATCTCTTCTGCTTTCTGTTATTACCAGTAACAAGCTACAGAATAAATATTTTAGAATGCTATCCCATGTTTCTGTAATTTAGGATGTACAAAGTTCCACAGCATGAGGGTTAATCTTATTGCTTTTGGGGCAAATCTGAGAGATTTGAAGGAAAAAAACGTTTGATATCTTAATTAAGGAACAGTAAAGAATAACACTGGCAGAGAAAGGATTCTGTACCTCGATGCTCCTTTACTTCAGAGCCCAGTGTGCCACAGACAGCATTCAATTAAATAATACTCTTAGCAATAAACAATGACAATACACAGAACACCACACAACATCACTCCTTTGGCTCCAAGTAATTCCAGTTTGTGACTGAACAGTTGTTACGCAAAAATCTCCAACACGTGGCTGAGAACAATGAAGCCTTCACATCCTACAGCTGAAAAGGCAGGGAACAAATTGGCAAGAGGAAATTTAGATTGCACATCCCTTTTGGAGTGGTTTTATTTCTTGTGCAGTCTGAAAAAAGCATCAGTACAACTTTGGTATTCACCTGGAAAAGGCTTAGTTGGGAGAGCAGTTGCTGCTTGTCCAAGGGAAGCTCTGTCTGAAAAGGCAGCAATTTCCAACATCTCCAAACAAAACAACTTGAAACAAAAAGCAAACAGAATAATTTGTTCTGGAAGGTTTTTTTCATGGTGCAGCACACCCAAGATACAGTTGTTTTCTCATAGGGATGTTAGTAACAGGAGTAATAATAAAATCATGCTGGGAGATGATGAGGCACCACAGCAAGGGTTGTGGAGAAAATCACAATCCTGTCTCAAAGGAGTGCTCTGGGAAGATCAGCTTTTAGAGAGCTTTCTATTGCCTGGCCTAACCAAAGGCTTTCCAGTGGTTATATTTTCCTCTCCTGAACATTATTTAAGGTAATTTTTACAGTAAGAGAAATCACCCACTAGAACAACCCTCCTAGAGTTGTGTCACTGGAGGTTTAAAAGATGTAATTAGCCAGGATGCTGGTGAGTGATGATTCTATCACCTCACCTATGCTCCCTTTCCCCAGAAAAAGGCTGGACCAGATCAATTATCTTTTGAGGTGCCTTCCAGCCTGGGCTGTTCTATGATTTTGGGGATGCTGAGACTGAAGAGGGACATTTCTACATGAAAACTAGCATGCAAGCACTGACTGCAGGGTCATTCCTTCTAAAATCACCTGGAATCAACCACTGCCAGAAAGGCAAGATCCTATTGCCTGTATGAGGTTATTGAGGCAAGGTAGCCCAGGAGGGATGCCAAACCCCAGAAGAGTACAGAAAACCAGGAGATTACATTAGGATAGAGATTTTGTGAAGCCACAGAGGTCTCTAAAGGTTGATTTCCTCTGAGTGCAACTCTTACCAAACAGGAAATTATGTGTTAAAATGATGCAGGTTGATTCAATGCAGCACAAATGCCACTGTCAGTAGTACCAGCATAGTGCAGATGGATTCTGCTAAGGCAAAAAACCTCTTCCTCCTCAATTAAAAGCCTAATCACCATTTACCTGTGTCTCAATAAAACTCTGTGTAAAAATTCTGTATTTACCATAACAGCTCGACCTAGGAGTTGCTTTCCTTCCCTTTTTCCTCCTTTTCTCATAGTACCCTGCCAGATAATGTCCTTTACCAATTAGGCACCAAACACGGGGGAAAAAAAAAAGTTTCAAGTACATAAACAATATATTTAATAAATAAAACCTAGCTTCCTCTTGCCCAATGATTTGGTATGAAAGAGAAGCATTTGTAGACAGGACAGCTGAGGAGAAATTGAACTAGCTCAAGCCAATGGTGAAATAACCCAGGAAATGTACTCAGGATATTAGGAGGCTAAAAAACTACAGGATCTCACAGTATTTGTGTGAAAAGTACCTAAGGAAGACAGAAGTGAGCAGGGAATTAAAAATTCTCTTTCCCACACCATTAAAAGGTACCTTTCTTTCTGATATGCATCCTTGTCCCATCAAATACTGATCCCTCCCATGCAGGTATTTTATAGAGCAGTTGACATTTAAATAAAAGTAGTTCTGCTCCTCTGACACACAAAATCTGTCACCAGAAACCCCTTTCCTATCCCTGTCCTGCAGCTTTACACAAAGCCTGGTACACTAAGGCTCTGGACACAGCCATGGCACCAAGAAAACCACTGGAGGTTAATTTTAACACCCAGACATTTAGACTTTGGGAGAATTTGTTGTAGAGATTATAAGGCAACCTTTAGGGGTCAAGTAGTCCATGTTAGTAGTAACTTTCAAAGCTGAAGTCGTTCCTACTCATATTTCTGCTAAAACATACAACTTTTTCATAAATATGATAAGCACAGACAGGATTTTTACAACCACCAATCCATCCTCACTGTCAGCACAGCAGCTGCTTTACCCTCAGAGAAAAAAAAACCCCTTCAGCACAGTTCTGTGGCTTAGTCTGCTGCCCCAAAAGACCTTGTTCTTCTGCCACAACAGAAGGGGTTTGCCCTTCAGGATTTCAAGCAACATTTTACACACACATATATATATATATATGTGTGTGTGTGTGTGTGCATATTATATATATATATATTTAGTTTATTCCTTTTTGCTATCAGCTCATTTTCCCTGTGGGAATAATATTATCTTCTTGACATGCAAAAGTCCAGACTGCATATCCATGGATGGAGAATGAAATGAAGGGGTACTGTCAGCAAAGGTGTTTGACCCAACCCACAATTTTGCATCCCCAGCAGCCATGCAAACCTTGCCCACTATACACTGGGGCACACTGACTCCGTGTGGCAGGACACAGAATATGCTTCAGACATTCCTTTTTCTTTTTCTTGCACTTCACACAACCTTGTGTGTGGCTGTGAACTTTGGGAATAAATTTTGGAAACAGAAGGAATAGAATCCGTATGTTTTTTCTGTGAGAAGGGGCAACGTGGGGATGAAAAAACTGCTGAACCGTGTTGGTAACAGTGTTTTTCACACAAATACTCACCAGGAACACACAGTAAAATACAAAGGCTATATATATATATATGTATATGTATATATATATAAAAAGAATGCTTTCTCAAGTGTTTATTACACGATGAAATAAATCTAATTGAAAAAAATTCACATCCTGAATTTCATCAAAGGGGACTGATTGCTCTTCAGACCTACTAGCTAAAAGCAAGATTGAAAGAGCAGGTTTAAAAAATTACATAAAACTGTATCACATTCTTCTTTCAGTTTGTAATTGGTTTGATTGAAACTTGACTAGAAGACCATAAAAATTTGCTTCAGCATTAGATCAGCTCTCTGGCTCAAGTAACACTAACACTGTCTGAAGGGTACAGGGTTTTTCCCATGACTAAAATGGAAATAATTGGTAATATTTTCTTCCACACCACACTCATGCCCACCCCAAAACCCCAAATTCCACCTACTTTACTGATGTTGTTAGATACAAGACCTAAAGAAGATAACAAACAAAGATAATTCTTGTTTTGCCCCTTTCAGTCTTCACATTTCAGTCTCTACCAGCTGACCACAAGGACATTCCAGCCACTGTGAACAAGGTCTTCAGATGTCATTTCCAGACTTGGAAAGAAGTGACATGGTATGAAAAGTGAAGTGAAAGGGTTTTGTATATCACAAGTGCTGCAAAATTTAGGATTTCCCTGCTTTGGTTAAGGTGTGTGATGATGCACCTGTCAAATCTCAATCTTACTGCACAACTGCAAGGGGCTGCTAGATTTGTGGTGAGATTTTTTTCTTTTTCCTTTCTGTTATTTTTTAAGACAGCGTGAGGTCTAGAGACAGCGTGAGAATCTCAGACTGGGGTGCTGCAGGGTGATCTGCCAATTTCAGCTTAAATTTCCATGTATAAACATTTTCCCATCTCTGTTTGGTATCCAGCAAACAATCCTAGTAGAAATTTCCCAAAGGTCTGTGTGGGTTTTTTTTTTTTTGTGTGTGTCTCTGAGTAGTGTCCAGGCCAGCACTCATTCCCCCAGTACAAGTTAGTAGCTGTACATCTGCTGCTGCTGCTGCTCTGTCTGCACCGGCTGCTGGCCCGGCTGCTGCGGCTGCTGCGGCGCCGGGGGCTGCAGCACATCAGTCTGAGGCACTGACCTCCAGCTCAGGGGGTGCTGATCTGGGATCTGGTTGCCCAGGGGAGCAATGGAGTTCACCAGGGTGGTCAGGTTTATGAAATGAGCCACGGACTGGGGGTTGGGCGCCTCGGGCTGCGGCGGGAGCGCAATGTCAGTCTGGCGGTTGTGCAGCATGGCCGAGCCGCTGACCGTGTCGAAGGTGACCGTCAGGATGGAGTTGTCCAGCTGCAGCTGCCGCTCCGGGGTGCTCAGGTGGCTCACGGCCACGGGCTGCAGATTGGTGAACTGGGTGCCAGCTGCCGTGGTGATGGGGGTCACGGTGATGTTGGTGAGCCCCACGGAGCTGGAGGGGGCTGTGACGTTTGGGTCGCTGAGGGTCACCACCACCTGAGGAGAAACATAAAGGTGACCTCAGCCTTGTGGCTTCCAAATGGCCACCAAACACCAGGGAAGTGCTGGTGGGCTCACATGTCCACCATGAGAGAAGTCACACGCAGATGGGAATGTAGGAAACTTGGAATGTACGAACTTCCATGTGTAGAAGTAAGATGGTGATAGGAGAGAGAGAGATATGCAATGTTCAGAACAAATAGCCAAATTAATTTTCACTCTTTTAATCACAGCTCCAGCCAGTTAGTGATATTTAGCAAACAAGTTGATGCTAACACCAGAGGAAAAGAAAACACACATGAAGATCGTATTGGTCCAACTTCTTGGGTTTTGAAACCCATCTTTGTATTACACCACAATTATCCAATCAGCTCCAAATGTTCCAACCACTCTTTTGTGATGCTTTTTAACCAAAAGAAGATTTATCCCTCTAAGCAATGCCACTCATCACCCTCCTCCAGCAGCTCACCTGTTGGATGCTCTGTACAGCTGAATTAGTCTCATCTCCAACATTCCCTGTGAATTCACCTTCCTTCTCTGTGTATTCACTGAAGGCAGGGTCCTCAGGTACTTGAGCTTCCTCCTCCTCACCTGATTTTTGTTTTTGTTTCTGGCCACGTTTAGGACCTTTTATGTGCTGCTTCCCTTCTGGTAGCTCACTCTGTTCCAAGGCTAATTCCGGCTGGAGCAACACATTTCCAAACAAAACATCAAGTCCTTTTGTTTAGTGAGGTTCCAAGAAAGAGACAATCACCTGAAGCTGGTTTACTGTCAGTTCTCGAGCAAAGAAACAAACTTTACCAAAATCCTGGCTCCAGGGATTGAGACCTCACCCTGTAATTACATTCTGCCTGTTATACAACCAAGCAGATCAGCACCTTGTGGCTGCTTGGACATGTTCCACTGGGGCTGACTCTAAAAAAGCACATTCCTCACCCATCAGCCCACGCCCAGCTATGCTCTGTACCCAAAACGTGATGTCCCATCTCACTCTGCAGCAGGCCTGGAACTCACCTGAACAATCCCAATTGAAGAGGCATCAATGGTCGTGGTCTCTGGCAGTGGCTCTAAATCATCAATCCTGACTGAAAGAATCTGAACACAAAGAGGTGTCAGCTGCAGAACTGCAGCAGTGCAAACCACAGTCAAACAGCACAGCATTTCCCTAATACACCCCATCACCAAGCCAAAGTGATGTAATCTAACATTTTACACATAGTATTTAATACAGGGAGTTAGCTGTGGCCTTTTAAAACAACCTTTTGGCATATCATCTTTTCCCTCTTGCTGAAACCCAGCAAAATTTGAACACAGTAAAAGAACATGTCCATTTTCATATTCTAGACAGAACATAATCCTCTGGGAAGTGATGAATTATACAGAAAACAACGTGTTTGGAAAAAAATTATTATGTTAGCATTTCAATTTATAAACCTATTAACTGTGTCCTACTTCATTATTTTCAGACGAAGCTACACATCTCAATTCATCAAAGAATAGAGACAAACTGTCCTCTGGATCTCAGCTATGTAGCTGCATTTTAAATCCCCAAATCAATAAACAAAGCATTTTGTTGACTTCCTTCACAGTCATCATGATAAAACAGGAAATCAATGCTAACGAAAAATTGACAGTTAAAAAAAATTTTAAAGCCTCAAAGGGAGCAGAAAAGCCTTAGTCAAACCTAAACAAGAAATGCTGAGGAGACATTCAGAACACAGAAAAAGCCCCATTGGGGTCAGACAAAACATCCCTCTAATCCAGATTCTCTCCAGTCAGCATTCATCTTTAATACTGAAAATAATTTTGCATCATCAGCAGATGCTGCCATCACCTCTCTATTCACCACTTTTTTCAGATCATTTCTGAATACAGAGAACACAATGGGGAAAAAAGAATCCATTATACTCACTAATGGATGGAGACAAAACATGAAAAAACATATATTTAAGCTGGGGCAGAAAAAGAGATTTAAATAATCAGAAGAACTTCATTTTTAGGGACTGAGAATCAGATAGTGAAATGGCTGATTCAGTTAAGTCTACGTTTCACAGATACTACTTAAAATTGGGCCCAAAAGAACAGAAAACAGAGAGAGGGAAAGAAAGTAATTCCTTTCAAGTCACTGAAGGCCATAAACATTCTTAAAAAAAGAGAAATTTAAAAAATTCCACAATCCATCACTCAAACTCGCTCACCTCTGGGTGTTTACGCCTCATGTGTCGACTCATGGACGCCCTGGTAGAAACCTTTGTCCCACACAGCTGACAGCTCTGGGCTTCCACCTTGTCATGGGTGAGCTGGATGTGCTTCTGCAGCATGTAATCAGTGACATACTTCTTATCACACACTGAACACGTCCACTGTTTTCCTACTGGTGGCAGAGGGAAGGAAGGAAACCCAATGGATGAGCATCAGTTTGCCAACTCCTCAATGACAGCAACAATTTATGCTGCTAACAGCATGTGCAACATTACTCTCAAGACTGGCCAGTCTAAATCAAAATCAAGGAGGAAAGTTGGGGTATTTTTGTTGGATACTGTTTTTTAGAGGGTTTACCTGTATGAATCAGCTTGTGAGTCTCCATTGTATTTCTCTCACTGAATGTCTTGCCACAGAGCTCACACATGAAATCTTTGATTCCTGCATGAAAAACACATTTGGCACCTGTGAAAGCAGCCTAAAGGTATCTGGGACAATTCTGAGTTTTGTATTAGAAACATTAAAAAAGTGAAAATCACAGACAAAAAAAGGCATATGCCCAGCTTCACCAGCTATTTTTATCTAAACCATTCCACTATACCCAGCAGAAAAGAAATCCCAGAGGAACTGATGTGGGAAGTAAAATTTTGGTTTAGGAAATCACAATCTGAACACTAACAAAAACAAAACTGTAGATCTACCCTGGACCAAGAACCTTAAAGAAAAGCAAAACCTGAAACCAACTAAACTGCATTTATTTGCAGAACAAGCGGTCTTGGCTGAGGACAGGACAGAATCTCACTTTTCAAAGAGCAGAACATGCATATTTTATTAGTTCTTGTCATACTGTCTGACTGTTTTAGGTAAGAGTTCTCCTGGAAAACATTTAACTGATTCAGTGCAACTTTTGTCCATCTCTGGAGCCCTCACCTGTGTGTCTCTTGTAGTGCTTCAGCATGTTGACTTTCTGTGCAAATTTTCGGTGACATTCCTTGCACTCATATTCCTTGATCCCTTTGTGAAGCTTCATGTGGTGACGAAGGGCATGTTTTGTCTTCATTCCTGTGAGACAGAAGGCACAGGACACTCAGTCCATCACTCCCATCTTCAGGGGAGAACTGAGGCTCATGTTGTTAACCAACAGCTCTATTTTATGTTTGCTGCGAGTCCACAGTTCCATATTTTTAATTGTTTATGTAGCAATGCACTTCATCATTATTATTCTATTTCCAGGAAAAAAGCTCTGGAAAACATCTGAGTAATCACTGACAGAGAAACAAAATAGCAGGGACAAGCAGAGATAAAACATCCTTAGAGGTGTCAGACTTACTACTACCTTTCACTAAAATACCAGCTCAGATTTGTTCAAGTTATAACACGAGAAATTAAAAAAGCTGAAGTGACTTTGACTCTTAAGGCTCTTACAGAAAGAAATGACTCTATTTTAAGCCTGTAAACAGGCCAGAATGAAAAAATCAACTTTCATTCATTTTAGTGCTGTAAATCAGGCATTCCCCAAGCTGACAGAAACAAATGCTACCAAAATCAGTGTTGTCTTACAGGCCACGAAACCAAACCGTACAAAATTAGGGCAGCTCATGTAACCATAATGCTCCTGATTAATACATTTTCTACCTCTCAAAAATGCAGGATTTACAGCACTGCCACTACTCTCAGCGTGGAAGCTGTTTTAATTCAGATATTCACCTGCTACTCAGTGTCACAATGAATGGAAAACAAGGCATCAGACATACCTTTGCCACACTCTGCACACAAGTATTCTCGGATATTATCATGGACTCGCATATGTTCTTTTAACATGTCTTTTCTAGCAAATGATTTGCCACATTGCTCACAAGCATGACTTTTTACACCTTGAAAATAAATTTAAAAGACAACGTAAACAAAAAAAGATGTTAATGAGTAATGTGCATCTTCTAAAAATTGATTAAAGTGGTGAATTAGAGGGCTACACCCTCTATGCTGAAAACCTATGCTGAAAACCACACCTTTCATGGATATTGTAGCCCAAATTAAATTAGAAGACTTTGAAGAGAGAGGAAAGCTGGCTTTTTGTGTGAGAGAAAAAAGATAAAGCCTGAGGTAAGAGAAGACTGAATAGCATGAAATAGTAATGAGCTGTTAAAAATGATTTTGCAATAGCAGGTTTCAGCCTGTGTAATGGCGAGAAGGTAGCATGGATAAGAATTTGGAACAGAATACAGAATTAGGTGAATCCTGCAAACATATTAACTAGGAATTTGGACTGTTTGTCCAGATCAAATCTCTTCATTAATATTGCCTGCTTTAGAAAACTGGTTTACTCTAAAAGAATAAATATTATAGTTGTCTTATTGTAACGTAGAGTGAAAGTCCTCTAGGAAAAAAAAGGCACTGGCAACAGAAATTTCTCTTTAATATTGATAATTATAAAGAAACACAACATTTTTACCTGTATGTATAAGCTTATGTCTTTCCAGATTTCCTATACTGTTAAAAATCCTCCCACAGATTTCACATGGATGGATGTATCTGAAACCAAAGAGACCAAAGACTGTGATTCTTCTCTTGAGGCAGAGGTGATTCTCAGGCATCTCTGTCACTAAGTATTTCATTAGCTAATACTAATTACTATAAAAGTTGCTTGAAGCACAAGTTTTTCTAAACGAGCCTTAAGAAACTCCCAAGCTGACTGCAAGCTTGGGGCAGTCTGGCATTGCTATACACTCAACTTTTTTCAAAAACATTTATTAAAATCGCTGATTTATACTTTTCAAAGCCCAAACTGAGGGGGCTGCTGACTCATCAATCCGTGTGAAGCCAATCACTAGCGACACACACTTCAAGCTTGCAATAAACATTTTAACCCCCATGTCACAGTTATTTTAGCACAGCCAAATTCCCTAAGAGCAGCCCAGGTGGCAGAGCCATTAGAACTCCAAGCAGACAGCTCTTCTCAGTGGAACAAGCCTTACTTCTGCACGTTGGGGTCGGGCAGGTTCTCCCTGTGGATGACCATGTGCGCGTGGTACGTGGCCTTCAAGGCGAAGCGCCGGTTGCAGATGCTGCAGCCGTAACCCTTCTCCTTGTGCACGTCCATGATGTGCTTCAGGTACTCCTTCCCTCTGCCAAAGGTCAGCTGGGGAATGAACCAATAGTGAATGCAAGGGGGAAAAAAGTCCTCGGGCACGGCGATGACCGGGTAACATCGAGCAGACATAAATATCCTGTGTACCACCAAAAATCCTGTGTGCCACTGGATGGGAAATCTGTGACAGCTGGATTTAGGCCTGGAACTCTTTGGAGATTACAGGCACGCTGCTACAGGACATCAATTCACTCTTTTCTCTAGCTGGAGATGCTGTCTCCACTTGTGCACAAGAGGACCTCAAGTTGTTCGTGGACTGAGGAACAGCCACGTTTAACCTCCACCAGCTCACCTTGAGTACTGTGAACAGTTCTGGTCACCACAGTATAGGGATGATATTAAACTGCTGGAGAATGTCCAAAGGAGAGCTACAAAGATGGTGAAGGGTCTGGAGGGGAAGTCTTGTGAGGAGCCACTGAGCGCACTTGGTTTGCTCAGCCTGGAGAAGAGGAGACTGAGGAGAGACCTCACTGCAGTCACAACTTCCTTGTGAGGGGCAGAGGAGAGGTAGGCACTGATCTCTGCTCTGTGTGACAGTGACAGGACCTGAGGGAATGTCCTGAAGCTGTGTCAGGACAGGTTTAGGTTGGATTTAGGAAAGGATTCTTCTCCCAGAGGGTGGCTGGGCACTGAACAGGCTCCTCAGGTTCTGGTCATTGCAGCAAGACAGAGCTCAAGGAGAGCTTGGACAATGCTCTCAGCACATTGGGGGGTTCTTGGGGCTGCACAGAGCCAGGAATTGGACTCAGTGAGCCCTGAGGGTCCCTTCCAACTCAGCTTATTCTGTGACTCTGCAAGAGTGAGGACATCATAGATGGAGAAAATGTCTGCTGGGCTCTAGGGGCATGGTGAGCTCCTGCCTGCACGCTCAGCTTTGGTAGCAGCTCCTGAAGGGCTGGAATTTCCAGGCACTGCAGGGCAGTTACTCTGGATCAGCTCCTGGAATTGCAAGTTATGACAGACAGGTGCTCCAGATGTGCACATCCATACGTGTTCCAGCATGCCAGGGTGAAGTGCCAGAATGACATGGTCTTTTGTTCCAATTCTGCAACTAGCCAGGGCATTTCTAACAGCACTGCACAGCTCAGTGAAGATGTACTCTGAGACCATTAAAAACAGATTTTTTAAGAGCTCAGAAGAGATTTCTCCAAGAGTTATCTGTATTTGTTCTCCCTTTGGCTGTTCAGTGTCCCCATCTCCTCACATTAAATCCCATTTTCTACAACTGTTTACTTCACAAACATTTGCAAGAGCACTAACAAACCCCTCAACTTCCAAAAAAGATCTTTCTGATTTGAACGGCCCAACTGCTCTCACTTGGAAGCACACTATTTTATATAGTTTATGTACTCATGAAGGGTCAGGCATGAAAATCAGCACAGTGAAAGCAAGCACATGACAAAGTGCTGTGACACCACACCTCCACATGTTGACTCACACAAATTTAAAATCAGTTTCCACTTAAAAACAGCTCCCAGGTAAGAAAATTGAAATATTATTATCCCCAGGCCTTAAAATGAAGATAAAGTAAGAACTTTCACCACAGTAAGTGTAGGGTGTGAAATAAACTGATTTCCAGGGGACAATTCAGTGGCTGAAAAAACAAAAATCTCCTATCTCTCTGTTAGTTTTGCTGTTCTCACTGACTGGTTTTGCACCCCACCTGCTCCAGAACAGTGTGCTCACCCAGGAAGGGCACAGAGTCCTTAAGGACCTGCTATTTCTTTAGAAAATGGCAAAAGCCACACAGTGAGAGGTTTAAAAATCCTTCCTCTCTCAGCTGACAACTGAGTGAACTACGCTCCAGCAGCACTTCCAACATCATCCTGTTAGTCAAGGAGAAGGGCAAGAATAAAGTCACACTGAACACAAGCAGCAGTCTCACTCCTCCAAACTGGATATCCACTAAAGAACCTTCTGACCTCATAAAAATATATCAATTTGTGGACTCTATCAATCAGAAATGCTGTAATCATTTTAAGTTGCACATAATTAAAGGGGAGTTCAAGATGTCAATGTCCCTTTATTGATCGTTCCTCCAGTTTTGCTGGTTTTCTTCCTCACACGAAAAAGTGAATGTATCTGTCTTTCTTTTTTTAAGTATTTATCATACTCCTTACAGGACAACACCTCAATTCTTATGGAACAGCCTCAGTTCACAGATTAGAGGTAAAAGCACTGCTGAAGACAGCCGACCTGACAACTGGCCTTCCCTTTGACAACCCTTAATGTTATTTAAAATTCTGAATGATTTATAGATACCTCCACTCCCTCCCCCATCCCAAAACAAGTTAATTTGAAAGTATTTAAAGCTACCTGGCACCTTTTGCAGCTATACTTGTGAGGCTCTGAATCTGCACTTTCATCAGAGTTGTCGTCGTTTTCCTCTGATGAGATTCCAATTTTACCAATGAACTCTTCCCTCTGGTGATCATCCATTAGGGCTATGTCCTGTGCAGAGTGGGAAAGAATATTTTGTTTTAATAGATTAAAACTTCTTCAAAGAGTAAGGCCTTGGTCACCTTTTGCTGCCATGAAAACTGCTTTGCATTAACTGCTGCAACACTATTTATTTAAAATATCCTCTTGCTTCATTCAATCCAGAGTTTTTCTGCCCAGGACCACATAAGGAATAACTTATTCAAACAACTAATATTAATTTTTTCTGCATATAAAAGGAACTTTAATGTAAAGAGATTCAGCTGGTGCAATATTATATCAATAAAAGCATCTTTAGGAGCACCGCTGAATGATACAATTCCCTTTTAATTTTATTTAATTCTTTACAATTCAGTGCTGGCAAAACAACCTGCCTTTTCTAATTGATTATTAACACAATACCTTAAAATGGACATGAATATGATCTCTCAACACATCCACCCTGAAAAATTTCCGTCCACAGATCTCACACGTGTATTTCTTGTCTCCATGTGTTAGAAGGTGTTTGTTCATATTGCTCCTACATGAAAACACCTACAAGGAAAAGAGAAGAAAGGAAAGAATTTTGGATCATGTCCAGCAGGGCTACAGTTCTTTGCAACATATCCAATGGAGAGCACAGAACACATTTACTGTCTTTTTTCATTCATTCTGGCCAGAAACATGCAGGAGCTCCTGTTAGCCAGCCAGCAGTCTGCCTCAAAACTGCTGGCATGGCAAAATCCAGGGGCACAGTTCCAAGGAACTGACTGAAACGAGCTATTCCTCAGGGGTGGACTTCCAAAAAAAGCTGCAGCAGAATTACATGGAGCAGGATTTGAAATATTTAGAGTGTCTTTTGAATCACAAATCTTCCATCTATCTCTAAAAAGATATAGCCACAAAGTCTACCTTGACTGACATGAAACATATCAAAAGCATTAAAACCAAAGGTCTACACAGCAACTTGAGAGTTCTTGAGCACTTTTTGCACCATGAAGCATTAAACATTTATAAAATCACAAGTTAAACCCACACTTCTTGTGACAACAGTGACTTAAGATCATGAGTGTTGAACATTCAAATGCAACCATGTCATGATTATGCCATGAATTCACTTTTATTCCCCATGGAAGAGGGTTCCCAACGCATATACTCTACTCCAGCTGCTTACAACCAGCCAGAAAAACTCCATTTTAAATAACATAAGCCATGAGATTCCACTGACACACACACAGTGGCCATGTGACACTCTACATTGTGCTGTATGTCCTGAGGAAAGTTCTGGCCAGAAATGCATTTTTGCTCTTGTCTTTGTGCTAACAGCTCCCACCCTCCATGGCCACAGCGGGCTTGGATAAATAATAGAGCTGCAGGTGTTTGAAGAGGAATCTCCAGACTGGACTCCACACCCTCCCTGGGCAGATGTTCCAGAGCTCTGCCACCCTCAGTGTGAGGAATTTCTTCCCCATGTTGAGGTGGAACTTGTGGTGTTTTATTTTACGGCCACTGCTCCTTGTGCCGTGGCTGAGCATCACCAAAAAGAGTGTGACACCATCCCCTGACACCCCTTGGAGATATTTGGATGGATGGATGGATTCCCTCAGCTTTCTCCTGTCTAGACTGAACTGCAGCACCACTGGAGCCACAATGCAGAGCCTCTCATGGCACACCTGGCACAAGCTCCTACCTTCCCACACACGGGGCACCCCGAGGGCTCCTTCTTGTAGCGAACCATGTTCTCCGTGCTGTGCTCAAAGTCTTCTCTCTTCACACGCCTCACCCCTTAACACAACAGTCCCCATCAAAAAAACAAAACAAGAAATAAACCATGGCTTTCCACTCCAGCTGCAGGCCTTTTCAAGAGGAGACTGGGAAGAAGAGGGAAACACTGGGAAGGGCCTCAATGCAGGGTTTAATTGCTAACAAAAGTGTGACTTCTAAATTAAAAGTGTGTTTTAAGAGTATAGAAGCATTCTGCCAAAGTGATGTATTACAGCTTATTGGTTATTAAACCAACCGTGAAGTGTCTGAAAACACTTTTGTCAAAAACATTTTTGTCAACACGAGGAAACAGGCAGACCTAGTAGGCCTTGGCACTTCAATATGGTATCTGGATCAAAAATTCATCCTCACTAAGAAAGAGAGGAGAGGAAGTCTCTAAAGAGAGATGCAACCATCCAGCATCAGCTATGATGCTCAGAGAGGATTTCAGACTTCTTTCTCTGATACTTTCAGGAGAGCAGAGGGCTCCTGCTCTTCTGTGACAGCTAAGAATGAGACACTGCCAGTGTCATACAGCCCTTTGTCCTCTGGTTCATGACACAAAATAGACAATCTGGCTGTTTTTCAAATAAAAAAATCACTTTTGGTTTTATCATCTAACTCACTAACCACATTCTAATACATGTTGAGCAATGTACCAACTTTTTCCAGTCCTTGACTACCTGTAATATCATTAGATGCTTGAGATTCTGAACAGTAAACTCTCATAATCTCATTTTCATATATCCTCAAGTGTTTCAAAGATAACATGCCACTGACACTGTATTTATTTAGTAGTCACTCTCAACTGTATGTGGCAAGTTAACTCTCTGCCTTCAGATTTTCAAGTTACCACATGAATTTTCAAAAAGAAAGAATATATATATATATATATATATATATATAAGAATATATATTTATTTTTTCTTTGCAAAGAAAAAAATATATAACTAAAATCAGCCGGTCTAAACTGCTGCATAATAAGCCATGTAGGTTCCACATGACTGTTAATAGCTCTGGACCCAGTACTGTTATTTTTCATAAATTTCACATTTTGCTTTAACTTGAAACTCTGCATTAGATAACTGATAATAAATAAAAGACAGCCACCATCCAGAAGAATCTAATGCACACTATCATTTCCTTAACCTGCCCACCTCCACTGCTGTTTCAAGAGAAATAATTAGGTTGATCTGCAGTAAATTTACCTTCCAAGTGCCGCCTTTGATGGTCCAGCATGACATCCTTCCTGTAAAACATCTTATTGCAGATCTCACATGCAAACTTCTTATCTCCGTGCTTTTTCTTGTGTTTTGAAAGGTTGCTGTTTGTAGAGAAGAATCTGAAACACATCTCACACTGGAATGTCTTGTCATCTGTAAGAAAGAGAAACCATGCAGCTCTTTACAGCTGAAAACAGATTTTGTATGTTTGTGAGACAGGTGGTTCTTCTGTTGGGTCTGGGTTTTAAACATGTAAACCATGCTCTAAGGGCAATTACCTGGGTGATTCTGGACTGACCATTATTGTGGGGCTATAAAAGTAAACCAGGATGTCACTTTCTGAGCATAAGATCACAGCATAAATAATATGAAAAACCACAAAGGATGGCTATGGGAGAAAAGGACAAGTTGGAGTGATACTAAGAAAAAAACATTTAGAGACTACTGCAAGTAGCTGGAGAAAGAGCTGAAGAAAGCTGAAGAAAACTGTAATCCTAGAAAACTGCAAATTACTACTAATACTGGTCCTGTTTCCAGTTTCTCTGTTTCAGAGGAGTGAGGTGGAACTTAGTTTCAGGGGGAAAAAAGTTAAACAGAGATGATGACACATTATCTGTAAACAAAGGAAACACCAGTGAGGATATTACACAGGTGAGCAGGAGATACCAAAAAAAACCCAATTCCTAAGTGGATGTGTTGCTCTACAGATTATTGGTTACACTTCTCTTATCAAAAAAAACCCAGGTTGCTTCTTGTGATGATGACAAAAACCTAAATCCCTACTCCCCTTCTGTAGTTTATCTGCTGAGATGGATTTGGGGACATCTTCCCAGAATGGAGCAGAGATGGCAGAGGAACAGTTATCCATTCTCACCTGTCCTGCAGTTGTGGAATTCCAATGCACTCTCTATCCGAAAGGCCTTTTCACACGTGGTGCACTTGTATCTGTACTCACTGTCCACCTGAGGAGCACAAACAAGCAAAGCCAAGTCACATCTGACAGACAAATTCTAAACCTCAAATACCTCTTCTGTTTTCTGTCCTTTGCAATTTCTGTTGTTTCAAAAGGGCATTTAACTACGCAGCAGTGCAAAATTCTGATGCTCTATCATCCTGCCATCTGAGCTATAAAAAAAACCCCAAAGACTATGCTCCTGTGTGGATGTGGCAGTCTCCCTGATACTGCCCTGGTCTAACACAGACACAGAATGTTTGAGAAGCAAGATGTGATCTGACTCATCTTCCAGAAGAGGTGGTAGCAATCTGAGAGTTAAGGATCCTGGTGCCAAGCAACAATGGAAATTTTCACTAATAAGGTGCCAATACAGGTGTGTTTAATATTTCTATGGCAGCAGCATCAAAAGGTAGAGCTCACACATTAAAGGAGTGATTGGTGGTGAGAAATTAAAAAGGACAAGCAAACAAGAATGGAACAACCCTATTTAGCAGCATAACTCAAGTCAGGTCTCACCTCTGTCTCATGCAGGTCCAGCTAATTCCAGCTTGTCTTGCTGGAATTGATGCCTGAAAGCAATTTTCTAAAGAGAAAGGGCTAGCACATGCACAAAAGTACTTTTCAAATTCATCAGTTATTCTAAGATAACTCTCTGTCCTTTCTCACTCACATGGGATACCTGCTCACATGGAGCTGCCCAGCTCACACCTGGAATCTCACTGTGCCTTTCCACATAAACCCTGCAAGAGCCTGAGAGCCCCTTCCACTCACTTCATTCCTGCTGTGCTTGTATGAAACGTGCTGCTTCAAGCTCTCCTTCCTGCTGAACAGCTTTGCACATTCCTCACATTTAAACAGTTTGTCACCTGAGGGGATCAATCAAGATGAAAGGGAAGTAGTCAGTGATTGATAAAAACCAATTCCAGGCAAGACAGGGGAAACCAAAGCACATGCAACTGCAAACAAACAGGCTAGCAAGGAAAAATTTAGTAATTCAGGAGGCTTTAACCATTTAACCATTTTGGTTTAGTTTCCCCACCCTTTTTCAGTGATGATTTTTTCATGCAGCTCTTGGAATAGGACACTGATCCCTGGAACTGCAGATCACAGGTGGGAAAACACTCACCTGACATTTACACAGCTATGTTATCCACGTGCTGTGAAAGTGAGGGTGACATTTATGCATATATTTAAAGGCAATAAAAAGCTTTGGAAAAAACATCACATCCTTGCCCTCATTTAAAAGTTGTATCTAATTCAAATTTTAAATACTTTTAACTTCAATTTTCCACTATTATCTTTTCATGCTTTGGTCTGAAAAACTGAAATAGTTTCCTAGAGAGAGTTATAAGAAAGAAAAAAGCAAAACCAGCTCTCTTATAAATACTATCCCAATATCTCAATACCTCAAACGAGCCCTGCTGTTTAACTCAAAGGTGGAAGCAAGACACAAAATCAATGCCCAGGCAAGGGAAAAGCCAACCCACCGTGAGAACGGATGTGCCTGCTGAGGTTGCTGCTGTTCTGGAAGATCTTACTGCAGATGCTGCACTGATAGACCCTCTTGTGCTCCCCCAGCTGCTTTATGAGCTTCCGCCGAATCCCGTGTCTACTGGAGAGAATTAAACTTCTTTTGAGGGACATGGTGTTTTGGTGATGAGCAAACCTACTGGATTAGAGAGAAAGGCAGCGACTGAAAGCTATCCCACAGGTTGCAACAGAGTTCCACCAGCTGGCAAAAGCTAGAGGAGTGATAAACTCAGCTCCTGGCAGGAGGGAGGGGGCCTGGATGGAGCTTCTGCAGCTCCAAGGTCACCCTCTGGAAGCTGCAGATGTCACTCACTCCGAATTTTCTTCACCCAGAACCAACGAGGCAAAAGGCAGCAGCAGAGATTCTCTTTGCAGGCCCCTCAGAGGAACAGAAAGGATCTGTTCTGCTCAGAAAACATCAGCACTATCTCAGCTTAGGAAGCTTGGCAGCCCCCACAAAAGAAATGTATTTGGGCAGAGGGCAGCAGGGTGCCAAGCAGCACTGTGCCATTTCCCAGCACAATCACCTGCTGAAATGCCTTTTTGATGGCCCTGTGTCTGTTAAAGACTTCAATATATACCATTACCAGCTAATTCATAAAAATTGAGTGCTCTATTATACAAAAAAAATTAAAATTCAAAAGGCCAATTTTACCAAGACAAAAAGACATGAAAGAATCTGAATTAATCACATGATACTTAAGAGTTTCCCTGAGGTTCTGTTATACTGAAGTTTCCCCCTCCTACTGCTCCAAATCTGGAGTATCACATGCAAAATCAACATGAAGTCATTCATGAGCTAAGATGACAAGCAAGACTGAATAATAATAATAATGATTAACATATTCTGAAAGAAAAAAATCTCTTTGCCTGTCTTATCACTAGCATTCAATGGCAGTAAATTTCACCTTGCAGCTGCAGGAGGCTTTTGGAAACATACTGAATAAAAGCAATAATATGATGAAAAAAGAAATTTTCATTTATGTTATGCTCCAAATTCCTACCAGTGTACAAGTAGCACTCAAAATCACCTCTTGAAGCAGCAGCAGCAGCATCACACAATTTCATGCTGATCGAAAAGAGCATCTGTGGGCCCAGAAGTTGAGCAGAACTGTTGCATGCTACATCCATCATCTTAGCTACAACTAAGAGGAAATTCTGCATCCCAGAACACTTACTTTGTCACTGAGCTGATGCTGTTTGTGGTGCTGGGCATCTTTCCTAAAACCAGATCCATAATCCTCTCTTCTGGAGCTGGAGGCAGGGCCACCTCCTCTGGAGGGACCTCAGTGACAGCATCAGCCACACGTTCCACTGCACACACACCAAAGAAATAAATACAGCAGTAATGTGGACAGATGGAAGTAAAACCTCAAATGCAGAATTTGTAATAAGATGAGGCACTGGACAAATCAATTGTCCACTAACACACTGAAAGAATCATAGAACAGTGAGGGTTGGAAGGGACTCTTAAAAATCTAATCCAAACCCTTGCCAGAAGCAGGGACATCTCAACTTTTTCTAATTTCTTACCTTTCCAAGTTATTACTGAAGGGTCAGTTGACCAAGCACCATGAAATTTCCTATTAGAACATCCCTTCAAGGAACGTAAAGCCCTTTCTAAACTAAATTGGAGGTAGAGAGAGAAAGATTTGTCCTCTTGAGAGGAAGGATGCTTCCTCTCCTGTTCCTCCTTGCAGTTCTCATAACCACTACCCTGTGTTTCTCTGGGGCTCTCTACAAACCAACACAATAGAATGCAGGTGACTGAGGGTAGCTGCTGCTTTCTAGGCCTTCAGAAATAACTAACAAAACTTGTAAACTGGCAGCTTTAATGATCTAAGTAAACTCCATGTTGTCTCTCTTCAGTTTTTTAGGCCTTTCTGCACAGGCATTATCACAGATGTAGAAGCAGATACATTCCTTAGCATTTTCCACATTTCTGTTTTACCTGCAGAATCTTTCTCTTCATCAATGACAAGAGGTGTTTCTACTTTTGCTGTTTTGGCTTTCCTTCCCCTCCTGGCCTTTCTCCTTGAGTCTGTGCTGGCACTGGCTGCATCACTTGCCACTGGTTGATCTGCTGGCACAGCCTCTGCTGCTTTCTCTCCTTTCTCAGCATCATTTTGGCTGCTTGGGGGGGCACCTTTGGCTTGTTCCAGGTGACTCAGCAAGTGCTCTGGGTGGATAGGGAAAAACAGGAGAGTAAGGAAGAAATTATCCTGAAAACACTCAAATGGAACTAGCTGAAGCTCATCTGTCAGGTCCATTCCACACTGCAGAGACTTAATTCATATTATTCCAAAAGCAGTCACGATACCTTCATAAATCAAAGCCTACAGTTTATTCAACAGTCACAAGAACTCAATTTTTAAGGAGATTTGCTGATATCACAGTAAAAAGTTTGTGTTTCTAATAATGGATACGTTTTTCCAAATGCCCAAGTTATTTACTGACCTAAGTCCCCCTTTCAAAAATGATTCATCAAACAGCCAAAGCTTCTAAATAATTTTAAGGTCTTCTGAAAAGTGCATAAAATAGCTGCAAATAAAATGCAGAAAAAAATATGTACTTCATTACCCTTACTAAATCTGTGCCATAAATACCAGATGGACAATATCACAAAGTATAACCTGGCATCACTGACCTTTACACTGCTCATGCAGCTCCCTATCTTTGGTTTTCCTGACAGTCACATCATCTTCTAGATCAAGTTTTATTTCTTCTAGAGTCGACATTACAGTTGTTTGTCCAAAGACTGAACACTGCCATGGTCAAAACATCCAAAACATCCTTGTCCTACCTTCCCTACTACTGCTTTCCTTAAAGGAACACAAAATTTAAAACTTTTATCTTACTGCACCATGGATGGTGCACGGCTTCACAGCCGTGGAAGAGCAGAATTCTGCTGATGGTTCTCAGTGCTCTCCCATGAATTTCTAGCACTTCCTACCTGTCAGCAGCTGGGGCTCTTGGAAAGCAGATGAACACACTTTACAGGTCCACTGGCTGGGTTTTGCTTCTGCTGTTCCACTGCCTTCTGGAGTGTTCACTAAATCACAACAAGAAATACTGAAAGGCTTTGAAAATGGGAAGGTGGTAAACCCCTGTAGCTTTGTTCATCTTGCAGTAACTCCCTGAGTATCACAAGGTGCAATTTAGGCAGCAAGAGGCCCCTGGGGGCAGCCAGGACCATTTCAGGATTCTCCAAACATGAAGAGTTGAACTATCAGAAGATATAAATGATGCCAGGAGAGAGAGTAACAGTTCCCTAGCAAAATCCTGAGGGCTCCTTTATCACTTTCTAAAGAACTGTATTCATAAAAGGCGTGACATAAAGCAAATTTTAGCATGTTTAAAACCAGAGTTACCAGTCTTCTTCTAGGTCAGCTGAGGACAGAGGCAGGAGAAACCTCCTTGCTCTCTGTGAAGGGCATTGCAGAGTAAGAACACTTAGATTAATGGAAGTAAGGGTGAGGACAATGAAAACCCGGATTTGAGCAGTTTCATTAATTAGATGTGCTATGAAAACACATTGACTTAAGAAAGGTAAAGAAAATGAGAAATTAGGGAAAAAATGAAAACTGGAATAAAAATAAAAGATAAAAAGAGTTACTCTGTTCACAGTCCTTTGTATTTCAGTCCTTAGATGATACATTGAATTTGTCAAGAAGACCTGATAAATCTGATTCAGAGATTTTCTTGGCACACAAAAAGCTGAATATCTCACAGTGTACAAGACTCCTGCTGCAGAGAAGGAGGATGACACTGAAGTCAGGGTAAGTGAATGGCAGCACAGGGAATTTGAATTGTGCCTCAGTTTCTGCCACAGATTTCCTGGATGGTCATTACATGTCAGCTCATTTCTCTCTGCCTGAGGACCCCATCTGTAAAGGGACAGTAAAATTCTTCCCTCTTTTCAGTTCTGGCTCTTAAACCAAAATAAAGGATTCTCTGAGGCAGAGGCTGTGCCCTGCTACAAGATACATTCAACCCTCTGCACTACAGAGGTGTGATCTCATCCATGCTGCAATAAATAAATAAATAAGAAATTACTTGGCAAAACAGCAACAAAAATTCCTTCTTCACAGGCTACATAAAGCAAACCAAGATTCTGTGTAAATTAATTGTGCCTGACTCTGCTCTTCCCTTGCTCCTTAGTTGCTCCTTGCACTGTTTTGTCAGGAAGAGTCAGGTCTTTTTTAAGTTCCCACTTCCTCAGGTTTCCAAAGCAGCTGCAGGGCAACCTGACTGAGAACCACAGATCTGACAGCTGGCAACTGCTTGGTATGGCTTGAGACAAACAGAATCAAAAGGAGAAAATTTTGTTTTGGAAGCACTAAAACACGACATCAGTGGGAACACCTCAAAATCTAAAAGGCAGCATTTTGTTTCTGCTGAAGTTGGACTTTCAGGCAGTGGGGTGAAGGGTGTAGGAGGAGCTGTTCCAATTCTTCATTTTACCTCTGGAAAAATCAATAATGCCAAACTGAAAGACAACTCCCTAAGCAACTTCAGTTTAGCTATGACAGAACCCAAGCTAACAAATGGATCCTCTGATCAACTTCTCTGTACATGTCTGCAACAACTCCCCTCCTTTCCCCCGGGCTACTTGTACAATTAATAAGCAAAGTTTAGGAAAATAACCTCGCAAAGAACAGACCTAGAATGGTTTTCTTTTGATCTTGTGTATTCTGAGTGTACTTTCTAAAATTTGTGTTAAGTGGGTTCTTAATTTCACTGCTCCACTTAGCAGAGACTGGTTGGGGGGAGCACTAATTTGTAATGAATCTTTGGGACAGAGTTCCTATGTCACTACCAGGTATTTCCTCAGCCAGATATTCTTTGCCAAGAGGATATGTATTACTTGTAACTTCATTTAAATTTGAATTTCTGTAATTTAGAACAGTCTGAACTCTAATAGTGGCATATCCCGTGATATTATTGTAATTTGAGGATGGCCAGTGTTCTTGTTATTTCCAGACATTTGAAATGTCTTCTTCTAGCACATGGCCTGATCATCTGAATTCCTGCACTTTACACAGGCAGAATGAAGATTTTCTTGGGGATTGCCCCCACCCCAACACTAACCAGCTCCAAAGTCAGGAGCACTTGTGATTTTCATGAAAATAATCTGCCTAAAAGTCTAATTGCCCCTCTGTCACTTTTTAACCTGTGTATGTACTTTAAGCACTGTGCCCATGAAAATGTAAAGAAAAAAACAGGCTTTCAAATCCTCTCTAAATTAGTATTTGCCAAAAGTTATATATCCATAGTACACGTGTAGGAGTGTTACACCTAACAGCTCTGCAGACCTGTATCTGTCCTCTATCTCCCTTAAGAGCACTGTAATTTTGCATACCTGCTGGATCAGCTGCTAGTATGCTGGATTTCTTGTTTTTTTTATGGGGTAAGACAGCAGATGAAGGTTTTGAAGAGACCTTATTATTCCCCTCTTTATCAGATTCCATTGCCACCAAGGAGGTATCTGTGAAGAGGAAAAAAGAGTTCATTTTCTTTACTGTCCAGACCCTTTGACTCTTGCTCTGTGCTGAGGGCAGTAACCATAGTCAGAAAGTTTTATTCTGTAACAGGCCTGCAAATAAATTCTCATGTAAAATTTTAACCAGAGCATTCTTAAAGCTGAATCTCACCCACTGTGCCTTAAATATTCTGGAGTGTACTGTGAAGTGCTGAAGAGAGAGAGCAGGGCATACTTCAACAGTATTTTTAAATACCCATAACCCCACAAAAACACATGAACAGGTTAAACTAAAGAGGGAAAAGATTAAACCTCTCAGTTAATGCCAACTGGAAACATCTCAGAGTTCAGAAACATGTCAACTGCATTGATTCAGCTGTAGCACTTGAGACTCTGCTTAGGATCAAGGGCAGCCATAAAGCTGATACTGGTGGCAATGGCCTCTCCCCAGATTTGTCACCCCAAATTATACCCAGCATAGCAGTAATAACATCCAGGGAGTACTCCCAGCTCAAGAGCAGGAAGAAAACGCCCTTGCAATGCTAAAGGATCTTGCCTTTCAGCTGTAGAAATGGAAAAGTAGGAGAAAACAAAAGGGGAAACACTGGAATTTGTGGCAATTCTAATTCAGATTCTAAACTATTTGCTGCCTTTCTTTCCAAAGCACAGCCACATGGATCTTACATTAGTGGGTCTCATATGAAGCTGCATAAGAAAGATCTAGTTTATTAGAACTGTGTAACAGTTCTATGCAAACCAAACCATTTTCACTGCAACTGAAGAATGGCTTCTTTAGCAAATCTGCATACAGATTTCTCTGATAATTGAGCTCCTTTGCTGTTCTACCCAGAAATGCTTTTGATACAACCACCAAATCTTTAGTTAAGGACTATTCATCCAGTTTGTCCACTCTGAAGAGGCTGAACCATTAACTAGGCCACCTGTTTTAAAAAACCTGGCTGTATCATGGTGAAGAATCTACACTTTCCTCTTGCAGGGCACCCACGTGTGCAGACTGGCCTGACTCTGCAGGATAAGAGCCTACTGCATAAACAGCACTGACAACTCCAACAGCCAGGGACTATCAGTCCCTGCCAGCACTGGGCCCTTAGGAAGGAAGAAAGGCCCCCACACATACCATTGGCAACACTAGTGACCTGCTTCAGCACTGGCTTTTCCATTTTTTTGGCGTAAAAAGCTGCATACCACACTCGCAGCTCAGTTCCCGGGGGGATGTCCTGGCAGGTGGTGAAGTAAATGTCATTGTCATGCTGGAAGGCAGTTAAGTTTTGATGCTCATACTCGGTGGCTGGACGCACCATCATCATCCAGTTGCAATCATCTTCGTTTGTGGTGTCAAAATACACCAGGGGCCCTTCCTTCTGGAACACCTGCCAAGCAAAATGTGCACAAAATAAAAACCCAGAGAAGTGAAACAAAGGTAAGGAAAAAAAATATTATTTTCTGCTTTTGCAGTGGTTTCTTTTCAATGGACGTCAGGGACGAAATAAGCTTCAAGTCTTGCATCAAGGCATCTTTCACTTAATCACACCTTCAGATGAAATAGAAAACCAGGAGCAAGATGGGAACAAACTGAACAAAATCATCCCAAGTGTTCTTTCTACAGCCACCAGATTCTCAAAAATTTACTTCATACATGACTGGAAGGGTATCCAAGCAGCCATCAGTCCAAGGCACATTTCTAAATCTTTCTACTTCTGAGTTAGGTATTAGTGGAAACTAAGACTGAATTCCATTCTTAATGTGCATTTTTCCTACCAAAACTTGTCAAGAGAGGAATAAAACAAATGCAAGACAGAAAAAAACCCCACTAATTCTGCATGTTCCATAAACCTAATGCATATGTGGTTCATTAGGCAAATCCAATCAAATTGAAGAGACTCATTAAAAGAACTGAGTTTCTAGTTTGGTTCTTCTGTTCCTTGCCCAGAGAATGTTTGTTTAGCTCATCTCTTACAGGGCACACCTAAAAGATGTTCCAAATAATCCTCCTTCACATATCTTTGTTTCCATAGTGTTAGACAGCATTAATCCATCACAGGTAAAACTGACTCCTTGCTTTTTATTGCTTTACAAATCCTGTGTCTTACCTTCAGGGGAAAAACTGATTCTTCCTCCAGCTTGAGAACTCTCTTGGATTCAAAGGGGCCAAACTGGGTACGTTTCACCAGCTGAGTCAGAGCAAACACTCCCTCAGTCCCATCCTCCAGCTGTCTTATCTCCAAATTAGAAGGCAGAGATGATCTAAAAATTTAAGAGAGAATTGAGGAAAAAAAAAAAATCACAGAACTGATTAGGTTGGAAAAGACTTCTGAGATCATCAAGTTCAACCTTTGGCTAAACACCACCTCACCAGTAACAGTTATGCACTGCAGGAACCCATGGAAGAAAGAAGTCAGCATTAAACACAAGTGTTTCTGTGCTCCCAGCCTCTCTCTTTTCCCAAACAAGCTTCTGAGAAGAACTACATGTAGTAAATACTGTTACTACATATAATACACAGAGAATATCTTCCCAAAAATTCGCGTGGCTGGCCCCACTGTATTGGTTTTACAGGCCAAATGCAATTCTGTTTTTTCAGGTCTGTGCTAACAGATGAAAAGCTAAAAATAATCAGACAGGCTACTGGCTGCCCTGTAGAGGTTGACACTGGCTGAACTGCTTTACTGCCTAGATAAACACAAAAAGATTGCAATCATAGTGATAACAAAATGAACTGAAAAAAAAACCCAACAACTTTTAGTTTGAAGCATACAATAAGCAGCACTAGAGACAGAGAAGTTCATGAGATGTTTCTCAACACTTTGTTTCTAACCGAAAAGCATCCATTTAATCTTTTCAGTAAGACAGAGAGAACAACAAACGTGGTTAAGCAAGCAGACTGTTTTTAAAAGATTCATATCCAGTTTGTGGTTAAACTTGCCCTCAACCTCAGATAACTCACTTTCAGCTATAGTTCCCCAGAGGTAGAGGCTGCAATTAAATTTCTTCTTTCCTTTTCTTATCTAAACTCATTTCAGCTGAAAAGTCTTCAGGAAAATAAATACATTTATCTGTAAAAGAGTCAATTTTAAATTCTACTCTCAAGCCTACAGTCCAGCAGCCCACACTTCCACGAGGGAAAACTCAGCATTTGCACGTCAAAAGGAGATTGAAAACCAGTGTATGCACCATATTTGCAAACATTTTCAGTTGGAACATCTGGACATTGAAGTGCAAGTTAAAAAACAGAAAAAAAAGGTAGGAAATAGTTTGTCACTGAATGTGTGTAGTACAGGCTGGAGACTTACTGCACTGCCTATTTTTTCTACTTAATAACAGCACCTCCCTCACCAGCTTCAATTATTCCAAAGAGTATTTTTAAATTACCAAGCACTTGTAGTGTTAGGGCTGTTAACCATTAACAGCTGCTGGAGGGGATCATCCAGGGCAGGTTTCCAGGCACAGGAAGGCAGTGCCTGGCACGAAGTGCAGGGAAATTCCTCTTCTGGGAAGGCCCAGAAAAGTAGGGACAGCTCCTGCACAGGTGCAGCCAGTGTACTCAGTGGGACACCAAGAGCATCCTGCCCTGGCCATGGGGTGGTGGCACCCACATGGCAGATCCAGCACATCAATATTTGTTACAAAATGATGCTGGGAATACACAGCACGGCCTACACAGCCAGGATGTGCCAGACTTGCTGCCCACGGGCCTGTTTTGTGCCTGTGACTTCCCAAGAAGAAATATGGAAGCCCTGCACACATTACACAAGACATGAAGCCATCTGAACACTTCCCTTTTTGGATCTGTACTACACCTTCACAATGGTTGCTTCTTTTCCTTAGCTTTGCATTCTACACTTCAATATGAATTTTGCTGACAGTGCCTGATTGTTTTCCCTGTAAAAATCACTACTCAGTGTTGTTTTCTCCCAGCTAGATTGAATCTATTTGTTTCTTTTGGCAAACACGAGTGTTTCTGCTGCACTGTCACAGATTTGCTGACAGAACTATTACCCCTAATCGTTTGCAAAGACCCACAATAATGAAAACAACTTGTTTTTCTTCTAAGTGGATGAATGACAGAGTTCATACACATGAATGAGAAATCCTCACACACTTCTCTGAAATGAATCCAGTGTATCTAAGGGGGATAAAAGTGGCAGGTACTCAACCACGACAGGAGTCATCACCCCATCTGGCACCACCTGACTTCTTGCCAGAAACCTCAGCAAAGAAACCGAGTCCTGATGAGCAGCAAGTTATTTTTTTGGCTTCAATTCAGTGCAGCACTTAAGTGTGTTCATCAATTTTTCTATTTAATCAAGGCCATGTGCTTTCCATAGATTATTGTCATCCTCTGGGACTTCGGTTTCCAGCTGTCAGTGTGACATCCACTGAATAGCAAATATGCTTTAAAGGACTAACATGGGCGTTGGGTTATTCAGGAGCAACACAAACATTTCTTACCTTGCCCTGCTCAATACAAAGGAGTCTTTGACTGTCACCACTGGGCCCAGCTCAGGACACTCTGAATCATGGTACTGCCCACAGTCCTCACACCCTGCAAGGAACCAGACAGAAAAGGTTGGTGGAAAACACTTTTGTAAGACAGTTTCCTCCCTCTTTCAAGAGAAACCCAGCACCAAGCAAAATACATATGTAAAGAGGCAGATGTTTATTTGTGTCGCTTAAAAGAACATAAATAATTGAACACCAAGTTGATAGCTGGCACCTGAATAGGTGAGATAACACACACACTGTGATCAGTACCATCAGAAGACAATTGTTTAAATTCTCTCTCAAAGGAAAATAAATGCCTTACACCCACAGTAAATATTCTGCTTAAAGATGGCATTATTCTTCAGATAAAGTGCTGCAACACGTAGCAGCTAAAGAAAACCACATCTCTGCCTTCCCCAGGAGCTGGGCTGTGATGAACAGCTTGGGTAGTGTGGTGCTTCCAGTGACACGAGTCACAAACCCAGAAGCAGCAGAGAACTGGCACAGGGCTCAGCAGGGCACCAGCATGTCCTGGGAGCCCAGCTGTGCCTGGCCACACACACTTCTCACCCACAGGGCAGGACAGACACCTCCAAGGTACCTCCTGGTGCCTTTCCAGACAAGTCAGCTGGCTGCACAACACACTCTGGCCACCTCATTCACTGTCAGCCTAGCTAAATTAACTTTTAATTTAAGTGGCTGTAAATTACCCAGAACCGAGTGGTTCCTAAGAAACAATTTTCAGACCAGGATAATTTGAGGCTTTCTAAAATAAGCTAACTTAACAGGATACCAAATGCTTATACACTGCTTCACTGTGAAAAAAATAGCTGTCAAAGTGCCCTGCCTGGTCAGCTGCTGACACAGCTTCAGGAGAGATCATCACACACGGGTTATATTGCTGTGGTGCCTTTTGCATCTCAGCTCCACGCTTACAAGGGCAAGTCAGGAAACACCAGAAAAGGTGCAAAGTAGAGGGTCATTACATCGTTTCTTTTGGGAAGACATGACAAAAGCCAAGTCATTCCAAGGTATATCCCCTCTGGCAAAGGGGATTCTGTGCTCCTAACTGGAGGCCTCTCCCCACCCCCCCAGGTATTCGTCCCAGTGAACAAAAGGACTTCTAAATCAAGGATTCCGAACTGCTTCACGTTTCTTCTGGCAACAATACCAGCGTAGCAGTTAAAAAATACATACATTTGACAAACAGCATTTCTAGCTGGTGCAATCCCCAGGCCTGGTCACTGCCTCCTGTCGAGCTGTTTGTGCTGCCTTCTGGTGAGCCAAGGAATGAAACAACCAGCTCTTCACACTATTTTTCAGCAGAAGGAATTTCCCAGCCTGGCTTGCTGTACAGCACCACAGAGTTATTGTACCAGAGGAAAGGATCCATGGGCAAGTGCTACTCAAAGAGCACCAGCACCAAAGCTCAGCCTACAGCTGTCCTGTTTACTGTCCCACCATTCCCGTGCTCCAGGTGTGCCTGTAGGCCAGGCTGCCCTTACTGAAATAATCTGGGCTAATAGCAGATTTCCTAAACCAGAGAGGGTGGAGGATCCACATAGGAATGTGTAAACCAGACTGCTGAAAAGAAATGGACATCCAAAAGAGGGTTGTCATAAGCAAGGGGACAGGAAGGAATAGCCTGAGTAACAGCTTCTCCAACAGGCTTTGCTGTGGTAAGAAAAAATCACTTTGTCATTTTCCTTATCTCCTGACTGCATCAGGGCACTCTTCACCTCTGCAAAGATAAGCCTCTGAAAGGTGCAGACAGCACTGCCCACAACTACAGGCAGGAATAAGCAACACATTCCTCTCACTCCTTTGCCAAGGAATATGACAATGGCATTATGTGGCACAGCTCCTTTTCCAAGGCATGCCCTACAGCAGCCATTCCACAAAGCTGTTACACTTACCATATGTGACACTTTCAAGAAATTACAACCCCAGGAGAAACACAAAAACAAGCATGGGAATAATCATAAAATACGCCAGAGACTATATTCACACACTTATTAAAAAAAAATTCCAAAATTCTCCTGTCTATGAAATACATATTCGAGGATGTTTATTAATGGGAGTGCAGTGTCATTTACAGCAGCTCACTTTTTCAGAACATAAGCAGTCCCTATGTCGCATGGGAAAAACTAATTGCAGAGAGCACAAGAAATAGCACAAGACATTCAGTGACCACAGCCCCCACTGGAAGGGAGAAAATCATGTTGCATGACACCTTCCATCTAATTAGGAGTGGCATCACAACCCCATTCTTTCTGCTGTCCACCAGAATCTTTTTATGAAGGGGAAGATAAGGTAACCACTATTGGTATCTGCATCCCAGTAGAAATGGAAACAGTCAACACTATTTTTGAAGAAATCTGGTGGAGGGAGAAAATTGAACTTTCTGACAGTTGCCATAAATACAGCTGTGGATCCAAAAAGCAAGGATGTGCTCCATTCTGCTCTGCCCTGACTGAATCCACAATATCTGGGCCCTCTCTGCTCACACAAGGACTCTACATCCTTTAACTCTTCTCCACCTGACACCAGGTCCTGCATGTCCAGGCTGGTAATGAAGGGAAGGATTACTGTGGGACCCAGCACTGCTGGAGCCTTTCCTCACCCACCACCACCCCAGGAGCCTGGATCCAAGGCCTGGCACTCAGGGTTACATAGAGGGCACAGCAAGAAGCACAGGCAGTGAATGCCACGAGTGACACTGGCCAGGGCAGTTGGTGCATCTCAAACCGGGCTTTTTCTGAAAGAATTACGAGTCTGCCTGCCCCTGCTGGGGAGGTGCAGATCCCCAAGTCAGGCCAGAGGTCAGAGTTATCCCCAGACAGCCCTGGCTGCTAGAGCTGGTTGTATAAACAAACGGCTTACATGAGTGTCAGACCTTCAATCTCACTCACTTCAGCCATGAAAAAGCTGGGCTGCTAACTCACATTCAGAGGTTTCATTGTGTGTTTGCCAACAGCGTCAGAATGTGTATGCTTAAATTACACAACCTCCTCTCTATTAATCCATTAGCTGTTTGAGCCTCCTTTACATAAAGCAATTTTTCTAAATAAAATCTTAAGTCTGGTTTAGTCTTTCATTTCAAGCATTCTGAGTAGACAAGTCACAGAGCATGAGAGTTAGATAATTTTCCTAATACTTACAAATAAATATAATCTCCTCATTGCCATCTTCAGCCATTTTTTAAAACCTGCCAAAATACAAAAGATGAAGTTAGTTCTGAATTGACTTACTTTCTGTATCATATAAACATCCCTTTGTGAAGGAATGATGCTGACTGACCCAGAGCCCACCCAAGGTCCTTGCAGGAGTATAAGTGGAAAATTAAAAAAAAAAATCAAAGTTGTTAAAAAGCTCCAGAGACTGCTGTATCATTACATGTGCTGCAGACATCACTACCAAGGAAGCCTTAATGTCTGTGGGTTCTCAGGCATTTCTCTGTGAGGAAATGCTGTCTCCTGCTGTTCCTCATCTCTGACAAACTTCCAGCCACTCCTGCATCCCCTGCTAAAATGCTCCCATGGAGCCTCAGAACATGCAGGGCCAGAAGATAATCCAGGTCAGCAGCAAACACTGCAGGAACAAGGCCGAGTGCAACATTTTATTGAACTGTAGCTTTAAAAAATTATCTCAGAAAGGCCAATGACCTATTTAATAATTACAGTAATCTTAAAAACTTAAAAACTGCAGATACAGACACAGATCTCTTCCAGAGGCAAAGGTATATTGTGGTACTGAGCACCAGAAAACCTGGGGAAAAGAAATCCTGCCTCTGTCACTGGCCTTCCACAAAATGGTAACTGACCAATTTGATTGCACAGGTAAAAAAGGTTAATGTCAGTCTGTATTAAAAACTTGCATGAACACTACTGCCCCTCAACAATTAAATTATGGTTGGAAAAAAGTCTGATTATGTATAGCTAAGACCACACAAGAAGAGAGTTTTTCAATTTTCTACCCAAAAAACCACTCTCCTCCTCAAATAAGCAATTTTCCCAATGGCCAAGAAGAGAGGCAAAGCAACATGAAGATCATGACCAAAAGCTGAGAGAGGTGAAGCTGCAAAACAGCGAGTGTATTGGCCAAGAAGAGGACAGGAAGGAGTAAGAGCTTCAATCTGTGAGAGGGAGAGGAAACAGGACACATCGAACTCGCAGAGCCCTGTTTGAAAATAGATAAAGCATTTGCTACTACAGCAACAAAAGCCAAGCCAGAAATGTGGGAGCACAGCCACTACTCAGGGTCAGGACTCTTCAAGCCCTGCCCTCCCCAAATCCACCTGCCAGCAGCAGGACCCCTCCCTAACACTCACTGCTGTAAAGGGAAAACTCTCCCCATCCGTGACACAAGCTGGGCTTTTCTTGGCTTCAGCTTTGGTGGATTAAGCTCAAATAACAGAACAAGCGTTTATATAAAAGCCCAGTGCTGAGTGCAAACAGCAATTCAGGAAATTTCCCCAGAAGCTCTTATCCTGAAAGCAAGGTGAACGATGCAACAAGTATTTAGGGGAGTCCAAGCACAACACTGCAAAACAAGTGATGTGAGTTGATGTAAAAAATTATTTGCTTTGCTTTTTAACCAACTCTTTCTAAACTATTTCAAGAGCGGTATGCCCCGCTGTTTTTAGACAGTTTGTGTCCCGACAAGACTTTAATCCTAAACATGGCTGAATTAACAAATAATAGCCTTGGTCAGTGGCTCAGGGGCACAGTGCAGCCACACCACCCGAGGCATTCTCCCTCCAGGACTGTGCCGCATCCTTGGCAAAGAGCAGGCTGGGGACAAGTGACATTACAGGAGCAGCAGCTCCGCCCTGTTCCAGGGGCCGCCAGATGAGAAGAGCAGCGGAGGGGCGGGGAAATCATCAGCGCTGCTCAAGGTGATGGGGAGGGAGCGTGAAGGGCCCTCGCAGGTGCCTCAGCATTCTGCATTAGCGCACTCCCGTCTCTGCAGCAAGGGCTTCTTGTGTTCTGCACATCACAACAACGCTCCTGCTCCATCGCCACCCCTCGCTCCCAAACAAACACCGGCACCTGCTTTACAATTCTGATTCACACGCTCCTCACCCATGAGCTTTAGAACTCCCCCTCCCCGATCTCAGCTGGATTTCCCAGGAGTTTCTGAAATAAACCACACCATGCCACCCGCTCCAGCTGGTAAACAGAGTCACGATGTGCCACTCACATGATGGCACTGAAGACAGGCTTCAGAATTGTTTTTGCCCTCATCTGCTGTTGCTATGGGCCACGTCTGATTTTTTCTTTTCTTTTCAAACATTTGTAACAGAAAAATATTCCATGAAGTCACTCATCCCACTGCTCCTAATTCTGTTCATGTTTTGCAGGGATAATCAAAGCTTCTGGGAGTTTCAGGTATTTTTTACATAGAGAGCAATCATTAGCAGTCAATAATCAGGAGAAAAAGCCACACAGAGGAAATGAGACCAGGTACAAAGCCTCATTCTGATGGCAGTGAAAGAGCAGAAAACCACATTTTTTGGCTTGCGTAATTAGATGTGTGATTTTATGCCTGAAAGTGGAGCCACAGAGCTATGCACAAAAATTCCAGCTGCAACACAGGCCTCTGAGCACATCTGGAACTTGAGAGAATGCAAATGACGACACTGAGGGGCTGCAGCATGGCAGGTACCTGCTTGCAGCCCATGATGTGCAAAGATACTGTCAGGGAGTGTCTTGAGCTGTAAAAATCTAAGAATGGATGTAAAATCACACTTTCCCCTTATAAACTATTAAAGAAAGAAATCAAGATCGAGTGCTAAGTTGAGCCATTTTGATCTTGTTGATGGATTTAAAAGAAAAAAAAAAGTAGGTCAGAAAAACGCATTAAAACCTGTGCTTGAACTTAATGATCAACAAGGTAGAATTAAAGTTACCCTTTCTTCAGTCTGAGTTTCTACGAGTGTAAATAACTTGAGAACACAAGCAGATGGGTGCTGCACGTAGGTATGTGGAAGGATGCACTTAACAACGCAGTTTTCCTCATGATGTAGTAGAAATTGTTCATGCTACTGCTCAAAGGAATTGCAGAACATCTGGTAAACTACAACGAGGCCTTGTATTTCTGAAAAAAATTAGGCCATTCTATCAAGTATTGTTGAGGAGGGAGACGATTTCTAGGCCGGTCAGGGGGGCACGGAGTAACACAGCAGCTGGCGGGGTCTGTGCCACCTGCCCTTCCCGCGAATAAACTACGCGCAAAGTTTAATGGCCCTGAGCAGAAAACGAGCGTACTGCAGAAAATTTCACGTGTGCGAAGCCCCGCAGACCGCGGCTCCCCTCCTTTTGTCTCCTCAGGAGCCCACCGCACCCTCTCCCGGGGCACACGCCGGGGCAGGGCAGCATCCCCACGCCTCCCTCCTCCTCCCACCTCTTCCCTCTGGATCACGCCCTCGCACCTGGGAGCTCCCACCCCCTCCTCCATCCCCAACCCCCTGCGGCCAAGCCGAGGCGCTCCCCGCTCCCGGCCCCGCATCCCCGTGGCCGCGACGGGTCCGTGGCCTGCCCGGCCGAGCCCGCGGGGATCGCCCCGCGCCCGCTCCGCGCCCGCCCCTCAGGGACCGCGCCGCCGCCCGGAGCCCGTCGGGGCCCGGGATCCGGGAGCGGCTCCGCCGGGTTTTGCCTCGGACCCGCCTCGCCCCCTTCGCTACCGCCCTCCCGGCCGCTGTAACAAAGAACAGGCGGCCTGGAGGAGGCGGCGGCGGCGGAGGAGGAGGAGGAGGCGGCGGGGCCGCAGCCGCCGCCGCCGCCCCGGGAGCGCTCGGAGCGGCCGCCGCGCCCGCGCCCGGCCCCGCCGCGCGTCCCCGGGAACGGCGGGAGGAGCCGCGGCGGGGCGGGCGCGGGGGGTCCCGAGCGGGGGTGGCGGGGAGGGCGCGGGGTGCGGCGGGAGGAGCGCGGGGAGCCGGCGTTACCTGCCCCGGGAATGGCCAGACCCGGATCGGATCCGCGCTCCGGGTTCCGATCCGCTCCGGAAACCACGCGCCAGCGGAAGCCGGAGCAGGCGGGCGCGGAGCAGGGCGGGAAGTGTAGTGCGGCGGGGCCGGCCCCGGCCCTGGCCCTGACCCCGGCCGTGTCCCCGGCACTGGTCCTGCCTCACTGCCCGGGCAGCCGCCACCCGCGTCCCCTCCCGGGCGGGTCCCAAGCCTCTACCCCCGGAGCTCTTGGCGGCTGCTGCCCCGGCCGGGCTGGAGGTAGCGGACGGAGCACCCGCCGGCTTTCCCGTCTCCTCCCGGGCAGTGCCAGCCGCGGTGGAGGCGGCCCGGAGCGGGCAGAAACAGAATCACAGGATCGGTCAGGTTAGAAAAGACTTCCAGGATCATCCAGTCCAAGCTATGACTCGACACCACCTTGTCCATCACAGCACGGCACTGAGGGCCGCGTCCAGTGCTTCTTTACACACATCCAGGCATGGGGACTGCACCACGTCCCTGAGCAGCCCGTTCCAATGTTTAATCACATCAGTGAAGAAATTCGTCTGATATCTGACCTGTAACCCTCCCCTGGCGCTGTTTAGGTGGTTCCCCCTCGCCCTGTCCCTGTTCCTTGGGAACAGAGCCCGATTTCCACCTGGCTGCACCCTCCTGTCACAGAGCTGGAGGGAGCAGGAGCATCGCCCCCGAGCCTCCTTTTCTGCAGGCTCAACACCCCCAGCTCCCTCAGCTGTTGGAACCCTGGAAACTGAGAATTTTAGACTTTCTGTACTGGAATTTGAGACTTTTTGTGCTGACAGGCACTGGCCCCCAGGAGAACACTGCATTTGACCTGAGGCCGTGGAGAAGGCTTCCAAAATTAAATTATAGAACTAGGATGATGGGTGTGTAGTTTGAATAGAAGTGTACATTAGAGTTTAAGGTTTTAGACTATAGTAATATATATAAAGCAAGATTGAGGTTTTAGGGCAGATGTTTGTCCTTCACCTTCTTCATGGGTTTGGGTTATATTGTATGATTGGATAGAACAGTCTGCATTGCGAGCCATGGGTGGTTGGTTATTGGGTTAAAAGTGAAAATAATTTAGGTGGCATTTCTTAATTGAACAGTTTATCCTTAAAAGGTCTTGTAGAGAAAGAGATAGGGCCCCATTTTTAGTTTGGTAGCTAGAAGTGCTGTAGAACTCACGGTTTGTGGGACTGTAATATAGATAAGAACTAATAAACATCTGAGTCCAAGAAAGAAGTGACATCTTGAGCTTTTAATCCCGACCTTGGCAGAAAGAAGATAAGCTGTGACACTCAGCCACTCCTCAGAGTGCTGCTGCTCCAGACCCTTGCCCAGCTTTGTTGCCTTTCTCTGGACAAAAGCCACATCAGGCTCTCAGTGGGCTCAGCGCTCCAGAATGAGAGGACATCATCTCAAGTTGCACCAGAGGAGGTTCAGGTTGGACATTAGGAAGAATTTCTTCACATAAAGCGTGATTAGACATTGGCAGGGGCTGCCCAGGGAGGTTTGGAGTTCCCATCTCTGGAGCAGTCCAAGGAAGACCTGGACATTGCACTCAGTGCTCTGGGCTGGGTGACAAGGTGGGGATCAGTCACAGGTTAGACTCAATCACCTTGGAGTCTTTTCCAACCTAAATGATTCTATGATTCTTAAACCTTACATTCTGGCATTACCAGGATCTATCAGTGCCCAGCCCTGCTGTGCCTGCCAGCACAAATCATTTAGGGGTTTAAACCTTCATTTGTTTCCACCACTCCAGGCAGTGGCCAGGGCAAGAAGCAAACAGGCTTTTTGTATTCAAGCAAGATGTCCCAGTATTTTGCTCTGCTGAGAAGTGTTGCCTGCAGTGGAGTCTTCCCAAAGCCTTTTGCAGTGTTCCTGCCACCATGGTGTGACTGGTCAGCCTTCACTGTCAGAAAACCACTGGAGATCAAAAGGTGGTGGGAAGCTGGCACCAGTTCTGTTTTCTCCAGGGAATGTACTCTTCTCACATCTGGCTATATCTTTAACAGCTGGCAACAGCCAGGGCCTTTCTTGATTGTCACCCATCCCACAAACCCAAGTACCAGTCTCAAAAGAGGTGTGTACAGGGTATTCTCAGAATGGGTCAGGCTGGAAGGGACCAGAGCAGGTCACCAGGTCACATCTCCCTGCTCCAGCAGGGCCATCTCAGAGCACATGGGAGAGAGTTGTGTCCAGATGGTTCTGAAATAACTCCAGCAAGGGAGACTCCACAGCCTCTCTGGACAGTCTGTTCAGGGCTTGGTCACTGCACAGGGAGGTTCTGCCTCATGTTCAGGTGGAACTCCTGTGCATCAGTTTCTGCCCGTTCCTCTCATCCTGTGGCAGAGCCTGGATCCATCCTCTGGGCATCCCACCTTTAGCTATTTATACACATTAATGAGGTCCCCTCTCAGGTGTCTCTTCTTCAGACTGAGCAGCCCCAGCTCCCTCAGTCTTTCCTCAGAGCAGAGATGCTCCCAACCCTTATTTTGTCACTCTGCTGGCTCTGCTCCAGGAGCTCCTGTCCCTGCTGTGCCGAGGATTCAGAGCTGGGCACAGCAGCCCAGAGGTGCCTCCAGGGACGGGCACAGGGGCAGGATCACCCCTGACCTGCTGGGAATGCTCATCCCAATGCACCCCAGGGCACCATGGCCATAATGTGACTGTCTTGTCAGGTGCTTGGGGAACATGAAACAATGCAGCATTTGAATTTTCAAAACATTGTACTTGGCAAAACATCGCTAATTTCAGGATGGGGGACCATTTCTTCTTTCAAAATGACTCACTAGCAGTTTTAAATGACTACAGGAGTAGTAACGAGAGTTTTTTAAAGGATCTAACTGCATGTTCAAATAATTTGCTTTTTCAAGGACTGAAGCTGACTGGTAGTTTTTGTATAGTCTGTTTTTACTTATTTTCCCTGTATATCTCAGTGCATACTCACATGGACTTCTGCCTGGTTTTCTCCAGCATCCAGCACGGTTTATCCTACTTGCAGTGTATTCACTTTGTCAGAATAAGTATAAATTAATTCAATATAGTTATCTCTATTTTTACAATGCATGTGAGTCTGGATCCTGCAGCTCTAAAATTAGTTTTTTCAGCATTAACCTCAGACTGTGAAATTGCATCTTATGCCAGGCTCACCTGGGCAGAGAGGTGAAAAATTGAAGATCCTTTATATTTATTGTTTAAGAAGGATGAACTGGAGGGAAGAGTATGGTGCCACACTTGGAGCTACATCCATTCTCTCCCTCATCCATGCTCTCTCTCACAGATCTTGTCACTTTTGTTAATGTACAGGAATCGTATCACACGGGTAAAAAAACTCACCACAGATTAGAGCAGGGAGGAAAAGGATGAAGGATTGTTAATAGGAGACTATCAGGAAACTTGAGCTAAGCACTTAAATAACATGAAATAAATAGGTGTGTAAATATGGGCAGTAACTCCCAGTAAGGGAATGTAATTTACAATTCCTTGTAAAAGAGGATACAGCCCTCAGCTTTGGAAGGGAAATAAACATTATTGTGGCTATTTTCACGTCAATGCCTTTTATTTGTTTTGTTGGGTTTTTTGTTGTGGTGGTTTTAATGTTGGGGTTGTTTTTCCCCCTCAGTCTGGTAGGGCTTTGTGGCAGCACTGATTTATAACATAACCTTTTCAATAAAATCATCACAAGAGAACCTAATTCCCAGGCTGTGCTCATTCTAGTAGTGGTGTCTTCCCCATAAGATCCAGGCTCTAACACTCTTTGCCCCCTAATTCAGGACATTACGACATAGCTGAGAGAAAAAAATAGAGTAACCACAATGAGCTCCATTCCTTCTGCCATTAGATTCCCTACCCAATCTGTGTTCCAGGTGATTTCTCAAGCAACAAGGGGCTGCCTGATAAGCTGGGGTTATCAGGAAAGAACTCTGTTCCTGAACAAACAGGTAAATGGTCTGTGTTAAGCAACAGGTCAAATTAGGGAAGGAGAGTAGAAAACCATCTGTTAAACCTGGGTAAGTAGGACAGCACACCACACAGAGACAATTGGCTTTTATTGTATGTACAGCAGAAGTTACTTCTTTAAAAAAATCCTCTTAGGTTTTTGCAGTGATATAATAAATCTGTACATCATAGATTTCATAATTGCACCAACTTGAGTTTATGTATGCGCAGAAAGAAAAACACACCACAGAAGAAGTGACTGTGACAGTTGATGGTAGAAAAAAAAATGTTTTACCCCAAGTGGAATAATACAGAGCATAATACATCATTGGGAAATACAGAGTTATAGAACTGGAAAGACCTCAGATCATCCTTCCCAGCTGTTTTTACACCATGCCAGCACCTTGCATAGTGGCAGTTTGGATATCCTGAGTGAAGAGCTATTATTCACCCTTAACATAAAGTAATCACCCTTGTTATATAATTAATCTGGAGTTGTTTGTCACCAAGGCTGAGGCTTAGCAATGTGCAGAAGCATATGCTGACTTTAAACACATGAATAAATCCACTTAGGTCCTGTGGAGGACAGAGCATGAGGTCAGCTGTTCCCTCTCACAACAGGAATGTCTTAGCCTGGAGCTATGGCACAGTTAATTCTATAAGCACTTGTCTCAAACCTCAGCTCTCCAAATCAAAGCCTGCAATAAACTCAACTGAAAAATCCAGGCAGCTCTCACCTTGCTCCGTGTAACGGCCCAGACCTAAAAAACATGTTAAAACAAGAGCAAGATTCTTATTTTGCTTCCCCATCCATATTTGGTAGCATTTTATGCTTTCAACTTTGTTTTTTCCTATGACGTTTTGCAAGAAATATCCAGCAGAAAGTTTTCATTTGAAAAACACCTAGAACCAGCAAGGAGATGCAGTACCAGGAAATGCTGTAAAATTCCACTAATCCCCAAAACTGGTGTAATTGCCAGCCAAGTTAATGAAAAAAGCAGCACTATAAATCCAGTCCTCTCAAGAGCAAGACAGTACAAGATCTGTATGGCCTGAAGCCCCAACCTGTCTCCCAAAGAAAGAGCAGGGAAAAAGAATATCTGTCAGAAAGCATAAGAATAAAACCCAGTATTTATGCCTGCACAGTGTATGACCTGTCCATTAAGTTGAAGGAGTTTGGAAAAGGTATTTTTCTTTCAAAAAGACCTTTTTTCCACCCTGGCACTCCTTCTGCCTCAGATTCCCAAGTTTCATACATTATTAGGAGTGAAATGACTCTAATTTCTTCCTGGGGCAAGTAGGATATGAAATACCAATGACTTAGGGATAAAGTCTTCTTTATCCTCTTTGAAGTGACTTTGAAGGGGATCTCAGTCACTTTAAGAAAGTTACTTAGCTTGTATTCCCATTGGACATATTAAGTAGTTTTATTGCTTTCATCTACAAAGAGCAATTTAATTCTTGTACTATTTATTCAATCAAAATTCACACTAAAGCTAAGACAAATCTTGGTGAGGATAGGGCTTGTTTCCACTGAGGCATATTTAAAGTTTAAACACCATAAAGCAAAACAAACTACAAACATAAATTAAGAAGTTGCAGATATGGGCAGAAAAATTCTTTAGAAAGGGAAAGCAAGCCTTCATCTTAGTCCTCATGAAATGAATATCATGCTTTCTTTGCTGTACAGAACACCCAGACACACAGAAGTGTGAGAAAAGGGACAAGAGGAATGAATATTTCAAAGGTTGTTTCTAATCTACTGTTCTGAGGTCATAATATTGCAAGGCAGTAAACAAGCAGTTTTCAGTGTAATAATATAATGTAAAGATTTTATCTGCTATTCAAGTCGGTAGTTATTAAAATTCTTTGTAATTTTAATTACTAGACATTTGAACAATGGATCAAATTACAAAACATAGAAGGTGATTCCCTCTGGCATCCTTCACAAAAACTGCACAGGACACATCACTGTGTAATCTGTTCCAGTTGACAAATCCAGTCTTTCTGACCCAAAACTGCAGTGTGGATCCTGCAGGTTGCGAGAATCCAGCTCACACTGACCCAAAAATGTACAAAAAATGTACATCCTCAGATCTCCTGATCTTAAATGACAACCTAAGCAGGGGATGGGATTCATTTTGGTGGGTCTTTGGGGTTGTCACAACAGAGCAACTCAATTGTCCCCTTGTGTTTAGTGCCTTAGCTTGTTTTGGTTTTTACAGCAGGACATAAATTATTTGCAGAGCAGTAAGAAGAGGTGAGGAACACGTTTACCAGATACAGAGATCCAACATCAAACCAAACAATGTTTATTTTCCTGAGGAGTGAAGGCAAATAAAAAAACAGATTCCCTTTTTATACCAAATGCCTTGCTCTCCTCATCTGAAGAATTCATTCTCTTAACACACGTGAGCCCAAACCTTCACACAGTTTGCAGTAAAGAATGTTTTTCATTCCCACCATCAAGACAAGCATTCAAGTGATCATCAAGACCTTAAGATGAACCACTTTTTTCATGTGTATCCATTCTCTAGGGTAAGTTACAAGCAAATCCTAGTCCTGTATCCTGCAAGTTACTCAGTGTTATTTCACTCTGTTCTACAGTACATGCTAAAGCTTCTGTAAATTAAAATCCCAGTTCAGTAAATTAAGAATACTTCAAGTAATGTTATGTGCTGCCTCTACATTCTCAATTCCACAGCTCTTTGTTTTTTGTGTATGGATGCCATGGAGATCAGTTTCATTTGGATTTCTTGAATTTAGGGACCAGTTGTTGTTTTATCCTTCAGCAACAAAGACTGAACATATAAAAATGGCAGGGACTTGACCCCCACTCTGCCCCATAACACAGAGAGTTCCTGGTAAAATCAAGACAAAAAAAGTCTGTTGAGAGAACATGACATCAGGATTTTAAAGCTCATATCATGAACCACTGTAGAACAAATGAAGAAACGTAACTTCTATTTTGTATTAAATTGGAAATAAACAAAACTGTTGAGGCACATTCAGGCTACACAAACCTGTTACTGAACTGGGATTTCTAAGCACAGTATAGCTCCAGAAAATTCATTTGTACCCAATTTTCAAAATACAGAACATTAAAATGCCTTCAAGTGTTTTCATAACAAGCAGCATGCTTAAACGTACAACTATTTGATAGTCTGGTCTACTGTACTACCACAGTAATCTTAGGAGGTTACACATAAACAGTATTTTTAAACAGTTAAAAGATTTTGACAGTTCAGTTCTAATATTTTCTTGGTAAAAAAGAAACCAAACCCCCTCTACTTTGATATTGATTTACCAGGGAACCTTGAGTCCATCAGAAATTTGAAATGTGTTTTTATTTTTCAGTAACTTTCTATTTTTGATGAATGCTTTAAGCTGAAAGCCCAAATATCTGCCAAAGTGTTGGATAGCTTAAAGAAGGAAAAGGGGCCAGGGAAAAAATCACTGTTGGCAAAGTAGGCACAAGGTCTATCATCCATTCACATCAGTAATTTAGTTGGAATGAATGGATATTTTTCTTGGCTGAAGAGAACAGGCTTGGTCCTTTATCCTCAGCAGGAATGTGGATGATGGAAAAGTACAGGTAAAGCATGAAAGATGGTACCAGTGAAATACTGACATTTTAATCTTCTTCATAACCAAAATGAGAACTATGCCTTTACTCTCATCAGTTTTTCATTTTAGACTAAAGGAGCCAGCTGCAGTATTTAGTAAGGAAAAAAAGGTTAAAAAACTCATCTGACCAACCACTCAGCACATGACAACACTGGTAGATCTAGAAACTGAACTAAGGGAATTCATATCTTTTCAAAAGCTTTCTTCACAACTGTGTATTTTAAGATCTCAGTAAGAGTTTGGCAAGTAGGACAAGCTTTCCAATGAAAAGTACTGTAAGGTTAACTATGCTCTATTCACCATTTACTGCTCCTAGCTTTGCATTTGATATTATGGTTTATGTACTTGTCTAACAAACACTTGGGAGAAGGAATTAGAACCCCTAAGATGAGTTTTTGCATCAGCAATACAGCTTCTCACACAGGGAAGGAAAGCTACATGTAAGATTTTGCAAATACTTTGTTTGCAAGTAGCTTCAAGTAGATTAAAAAAAAAATTGTGTTTTTTTAAGCATAACTTTTTTTAAGCAGAACATTAAACAATATGCTAGTATTGGTATTTGCATAATTTATTGATTTATGGCTAATGTTAAAGGCATCTCTCCACCTACATGGGCTGAGCAGTGATTATAGCAGGCTACAGTAATTACAGTAGGATATCTGAGTCAGCCTTTTCCTCCTGCTTCTGAACACTCACCCGCTTCCAAACTACAACACAAACTGCATCTGGGCCTCTTTTTTTCCCCCCCTTTCAGTCTGACTAGAAAAATCAGTTGCTGCTGTTGCAGGCTGCAGTGAGGGAGCACAGTGGTGTCTTCTCTCTCTCTGTAGAGGCTCTGTCACATAAACTGGGTGTGGTATTTCAGTTCTGAGCTCCCCGTTGGTGTAAATCCAGGTGATCACGTTTGGGTCCTCCCTACAGGATCAGTCAGGCTGGAAGTCACAGTGGGGTCATCTGGTGCCACCTCTCTGCTCCAGCAGGGCCATCCCAGAGCACAGGGCACAGGCTTGTGTCCAAACAGTTCTGGAAAATCTCCAGGGAAGGAGAATCCACAGCCTCTCTGGGCAGTCTGCCCCAGTGCAAAATAAAGAAGTTGTGCCTCCTGTGCAGGGGGAATTGCTGGGCTCAGTCCCTGCCCGTGGCTCTGGGGCCATGGCTGGGCCCTGGAGCAGAGCCTGAGACTGCTCTGAGCCTGCCTGCACACAGGGACACACAGACAGACAGGGGAACACCCAGGGACAGACAGACAGGGACAGACAGACAGGGACAGACAGGGACAGACAGACAGGGACACGCAGGGCCGAGGCCCCTCTCAGCTGGGGCTCCTCTCCAGGCTGAGCAGCCCCAGCTCCCTCAGCCTTTCCTGGGCACGGAGATGCTCCAGGCCCTTGCTCAGCTCCAGGAGCTCCTGTCCCTGCTGTGCTGAGGAGCCAGAGCTGGGCACAGCACCCAGAGGTGCCTCCAGGGCTGAGCACAGGGGCATTAGCTGCTGGAAACGCTCTTCCCAGTGCATCCCAGGACATCAGGTGCCTTCTTGGTCCCCACCTGCACCAGTCCCATCCTCCCTCCTCTTCCACAAGAAACCACATGTTCCTCCAAAAGCCATCGGGACACATTCAGCACCGCTCGTATTTGGAGAAGCGACTTCATCATCAAAGAGAGAAAGCATTTTGGAAAAATAAACCAAAAAGACCACTGTTAATAGTCAACATCCTTTTATGCAAGTCATCAGCCATATTTGTATTCTCTAGTACTGCTCTGTAAACAAGTGCTCAACTGCTGAGCAGGTATCCCATCGGAGAGGGTTCATAGGTACGGCTCTCCCGAAGCACCGTTCAGTTTATTCTTGCTCTTGTTCCTGGAAAGGAGCTTCTTGCTCAGAATTCGTGAGAGTGTCCCGCCCTTCTTGCGGCTCTCCTCGGACAGAGGCTGCTGCAGGAACACCAGGTCATTGTGGGACTGGCTCATTCCCGGGTCCTTCTGGTGATGCTGCCGGCGGAAAAACAGCTTCGCGCTTTTCTTCAAAATCCCACCTGGGGAAGGAAAAAGGGGCAGGATGCTTTAGACAGAACAGGCTGCTGTCCTCCTGAAACTCAGCTTTAACTGCAGCACGAGTGAGAAAAGCTGACCCTCTGATTTCAGTCTCCTTCCTTACACTTAGTTCCAAATGCTCTTCTGTGCTCATACACACATGCACAGCGGCTGGTGTGGGTTGTACCCTGGGCTCTCGAGTGTCAAAGAGGCACATCCAAAAATTTCCAACCAGTGAAGTAGAAAGGATTTTATAAAGAGAGGAAATAATGTTACTCTTTGTTGTTTCAGAGATCAAAGGAGGTGAAGGCACCATGTGAAGCAAATTTTAATTGGAGGTGCAGGACAACAGTATCTGGCAGTAAACATGTGTGCAGTGGCTCTGTACAAGCCAGACTGCAGGTGTTCTATACAAATTCAGCAGCACCACCCAGAGTAACACTCACAAAGCATTTGCTATGCTAAAACCCTGTTAGGAATAGCAATGCACTTCAAGCAGATTAAAAATAATATTACATCTGCTTCCAACAGGTTCAGAAGTCTGCCCAAATCCCTCCTGCAGTAAATCAAGTTGCTTTATTCTGCCATGTTCCTTCCCTTGACCCCATGTTAAACCCAGCATGCAGCCAAGGCAATTGCAGCTGTCATCTCACCAGGGACTCATGCTGCCAACAGCAGCTATCACTACTCCTCTCTTTGCAAGCTTAAGTTGTTTTTGCAGCCATTCTGCCAAATTCCACCCTCTCTCTCCATGTGTGCCCGTGTGCCTGGTGTGCAGCTGGCAGGGACACTGCTCCAGGCTACCAGCAACACTCAGCCTGGTTGAGACATCAGCTCTGTGTTAAAATAGCATCAGTTTTGTATGGAATTGGTAGGGCTGTTGTCCCAGGTGGCAGGAGCCAATTTGGACAGAGGAGGACCCAGGTGACAAGCACAGGAGCTTCTGGCAGTCAGACTTGGCTGTGGGGACAGTCACCTCCCTGGCAAAGCTTCCACGGCTCCTCCCTGCAGCACTATCAGGTCTCCTGATTCTTTCTCAGATCAGCTATTAACTCCTGTCATGGCAAGGTCTTGATTCTGCTTTTCCTCCCATTGCAAATGGACACAAAAAGCAACACACAGACAGTGCAGCTCTTTCATGGGACACTGCCACAGCTAGAATTAAATGTTTGCTCCCCGAGGACCTGACAAGGCCTCTGTGTCACTTTGCACACAGTGACAGCTGCGGAACAGGTATTTCATGGCAGCCAGATGCTGCTTTGTACACACCAAAGCAGTCACAAACATGTACTTGGGTTTATTACTGTGTACTTTAAGGGCTAAGCACTCAGCACCTGGGAGGATATTCAAGCATGTTTTTTCTGGCAGCTGCTGAGTCTCTCCTCACAGGGCACAACGGGATGGGAAGCAGAAATCAGCTGAAAGCAACCACAACTCGTGGATTTGAATCTTGACTGCTCTCCCATCAGCCTCTGATTGATCTTTCTGGCAAGGCAGTACCACTTCAAGCTGCTGTCAGCAGCACAAAAGCAGCAGTGTTCCACCCCAGGACGCTGGCAGTTGTTGATGTGCAGAGGCTGGGGGGATGCAGAGGCTCCTCTGCTGTGCAGCTCCTGTTTGAGCAGGCAGCTGTTCTGCCCAGCAGCCCTGGCAGCTGCAGCTGAAGCCGTGCCAGCAGCACTGGGACACGAGGGTTTATCCCTAAGCAGATTTTTAGTCCCATCCATTCTGTCCTTCAGACTTGATTTTCCACACCAGGAAACAGCACCCGACTAAGAATGCTCCAAAAATTCCGCCATTGGCCTGGGACAACTCCCTGCAGCTGAAAAACCATGGGCAGCACTTCCCTGAGAGCAGCACAAGCAGTAGCCCCCCAACACAAGAGCTCCCTGGTGTCCAGTCTCTGCTGCCTGGAAGCTTGCCACATGCCCAGCAGTGTGCAGCCAGTTTGGAGTGTGCTGCCTGGCAGTGGCTCTGGCTGCTGCAGAGGCATGCAGCCCTGGGAGGAGGCAGGGCAGGGCAGGGCAGGGCAGCAGGCTGGCAGTGCTCATGCTGGTTTATGTGCTGGTTTATGTGCTGCTTGCATGCTTATGCCTCCAGTTCAACAGGATCCATGTGCCAGCCCAGCCTCTGTACAAATACAAACTCACTGCACTAATGTAGGGTGCTCTGAAAATGCTTGTGGGGATGGGATCACTTCTGAATCTCGTTTGTGCTAATGGAGGAAGATTTCCTTCCACATCTACAGGGATACAGAGATTGCTTTCCATTCCTTCCCAACTTCCAAAACAGTTTTCATACAGGTGGTTCTGTAAAAAGCTGCTGATTTTGTAAATACCTGCTGAGGTTGTGGTAGCTCTGTAAGTTAGGCTAGAAAAGCTTTATCTAAAAATCTGTAAGCAGCAGGTTTTAAAGTAAGTTTTGTTTGTGTATATCCAGTTATGGGGTCACACATGGTTTGCATGAGCAGATTCTGATTGATTACCAGATACTACAGCAATGGGCATGATGGAGAGATTAGGAATGTAGAGCATCCCTCCAAGCCTTCCTTGCTGCCCTCCTGGACAGCACAACCACCAGAAGGATGATTTGTCACAGCAGATTCTCTGCTAAGACACCTGAGAACAGGAAGGTAATTTTGGGAGGAGAAAAGGAATGGATGGGGGAAGAAGAAAATGGGTGTCAAACTAATTTTTGCTTCAGTTTTTTACAATGAGTGTCTCATTGTAAAGCTACATTTTCTTAGGGATAAAAAAAAGAGACAAGAATAACTTACTGTGTAGGTAATTAATTCTGGCTGGCATAGTAGTCATCTTAAGTTTATGAAAGGGAATGGGTAAGAAAGAGGAAGTCAGAAAGGTAAAAAGGCAAACAAAAATATGCAAGAGTAAAAAAAAGTACTAACTTTAAGACATTAACACACACAAAAGGCTTTTCAAAGCAGAAGGGGTTTTGTTTGGGTTTTTTGCCGTGTTGGGGTTTTTTGTTGTTGCATTTGCAGTTTTATTTGTGGTGGGTTTTTTGTTGTTTGCTATTTTTTTAAGGGAAAGCATTTGACAAACAGAAGCCTTGAACTATTCACAGCTCACTGAAGGCAGAGGGGTTGAAATGTTTTCCTATCTTACTCCATAAAAGCTACTCAGCTGTGACAAAGCAGAGATTCAAGACTTCCACAAAGACATCTGTGTATAATGAAAGGGATTTGAGCCAGTTTTTTTCAAGTATTTTTTCAAGATGATGCAACTCTCTCAGAGATATTTTGCAGTCTCAGAGATAAGTTTTTAGCAGTCTTATACTGAATTGTGTGAAAAGGATCTCTAGAAGAAAAGGATCTCTTTGCACAGGGAAACCCAAAACTAAACAACTCACATACAAACTTCCACTTGTTTGTTTTAGAATAACATGCTGAAGAAGAGTCCCGAGGTTTTGCAGTTTCTCACACAGCCTCCTAAACTTTTCCAGGCTCCAAAATGAGCCAAATCCCTTGACAACTAACCCACTCCTCTCACCCCAAACACACCCAGGACTTTCCAGTGCCTGAGCATGTGTGTGACAGCGATTGTTGCTGCACCCTCCTGATCTCTCATGTGGAGCAATCCAACTGTGGGAAGGCCAGAGAACTCCAAGCTCTAAGGGAGGGTCCTGACAAAGAGCTCCAGTGTCTGCCCCGTGGGTGAGGGGGGTGATAATCCAGTAAAATAGGGAGGTTTTGTAGGGATCTATTTCCCAGCCATCTCTGGGCGAGGAAAGGATAGGAAATAATAAAGCAGAGAGGGGTGGGTATGAGTGACAAGCACAGTATTTTTTGCAACTTTAAGGTGCAGCCTGTGTGCCTGTTTGGGGCACAGTCCACTGCACTGGCCCTTTTGTAAGACTTCCTAATAGCCCCTCTGTTTACCACAAACCAGTGCTCAGAGGTTACTGGATTTACCAAGGAAACACAAAGAATCCTAAGACATTTTCAAACTGCAGCTATTCATGTGTGTAACTACCTAGACAAAATGATCTGATGCCTTATTTATTAAATTAAATTAACTTTTATTCCATTTTCTTTAGCAAATTATGCATTAATGAAATTAATATATATTGCCAATATAGGGCAAGTCCTGGGTTACAAGGACACAGTTTGCCTTGAGGAATTGATAATGTGACTAGTGGATTTCTCTCCCAAATAACTAAGTAGGATGTAATGAGCTGCCAGCTTCTAAGGGTGAACTGTTTCCTCATGGAGGAGAGGGTAAGAAAGCCTGAGCTGGCTCAGAGAGCTGCAAGTAAAACAGCTTCAACCAACACTACAATCACAGAGTTTGAAGGACAAAAAAAAAATCAATAAGAAAGGGCGAACTACTGCAGCCAATTACACAGAGAAAGCAGTCACTGAAGTGCAAGTGAGGATCATGTACCTTTAGATTTTTTCATGCTCCCGGTTTCTGAAACACTTAATGAGCTCCCAGATATTTCTTCAGAGGTCTGGTCTAAGAGTGTGCTGGTGTCCCACTGCTGGCTGCCATTCTCCAAACCCCAGGTCTTGTGGGTGCTTTGCTGTGGGTCAGTACCAGGAACTCTTTCTGAAGCACTCAATGGCTGCTTTTTATCAGAGGTGATTTTTGCAACAGCTTCCTCCACCGTGGGTGGATCTGCTTCCCTGCAGGAGCTGTCCATGGCTGCAGCATAGTCCATCATCAGTGAAGCTTCACTGTCCTGAGATAAAGAGGTCTGCCCAGTGGAAATAAGAGACAACACTGACACAAGTCATCCTGCTGGAGAAAAACCTCCCTGCAAGAGTTATTTTAACTCTTTATACTTGTATTGCTCAGGACCATCATAGCTCTACTGAAGGACAGGAGCATTTAGCAAAGTTTTGATCATGTTACAAAGGCCAAATGAGTGAAAAAATTAAGTAAATGCCTTCCACCTATCTCTGGCCCCACTGCAAATAACAGGACTCCCCTACATGTGCTGCTGTAATGAAGTGTCAGCACACCCAGAGAATCTTTTGGTCCTTTTAAAAAAATTAACATCAAAACATTTCATCTTGTCTCATTGTTTGCCCTCCCTCTGCAACAGAGACCAGAGAACCAGAGGTTTTTCAGAGGGTTTTAACAGCTTTGCAAAAAAGTAGAACAATCTCTCATACTTTTTCAGAGCATCGTCCCTACATGGGTGAAACAGAGAAGGATTATCCTCTCTTCTCACCTAAATTGATTTTCCCAAATCCCTAACACCAAGGACACTATGCATTTTTAGTCAGGCTGTCAAATCTAACAATCAGAACCCAACACCCTGATTTGGCTTAACTTAAACAGTCACAGAAAAAACCTGGCACACAAAACTGGATTCTGCAGAGACAGCAGAAGCAGAAAAGTCAGTGCAGAAAAGGCTTTACAGAACTAAGCATTAACTCTAAGTGCTGTTTTCTGCTCTACCTTGGACACCCCTGATATGATAATGGTGCTTTTCTTCCGAGGAGACTTCAGCTTCTGCTTTGCAGACTCACTCAGCTGCCTGATGGCTGCTTCTGCCACAGGGTCAGTGCCATTCAGTACCAGCAGCTCTGGAAAGAAAGGATCATTTCAGAGGGGAGAAGGAAAAACAGGGAAAAAAAAAACCAAACCAAAGCAGAGACAGGCAGAGTTTGTCCTTGACTTAAAATTCACAGAAATGGCATCAACACCATAAACTTGCCAATTCACCATCCAGCCATCAGTCCTATTTTTCCCTCCTGTCACCCATTTTTGGAGAAAAGGTACCAAAACGTCACTCACAAACCCCTTCCATGAGAACAAAGGAGGTTCTGGAAGCCTGGACAAAACACCCCATTATTTCAATGCATTGCTACCCTGTGGTGACAGTGGGAACATCATGAGTTACCACAGTCCTGAAGAACCACAGGTTCTGACATGGTACAAGGCTGCCTACACATGATGCCACTTCCTCAGGTAGCTTTTTTGTTATTTTGCTCCTTTTCCAGACCTCCCTGCTCAGCATTTCCAGTTTTGCTATGGCACTGTGATAGGGTGGGGAAGGCAAAGTAGCTGCCTCCAAATCCTGTAAAGTCCATCCCCTTTTCCCCTCCAACCACTGCACAGGAATATAAAACTTTCTGTATAAAATGCTCTTTAGTGACAAACAAGTTTATTTTTAAGCATGGCCCTTTCTGGCTTCTAGGACACAAATACACATTAATCAAATTCATCAAGCTCAGGAACAAACAAGGCTAAGGAAGTCAACAAGACAAAAATCCCCAAGTTTAATTGCCTGAGGTGGACTTTTCTGGCAAGAGTTTGAACAACAACAAAAAGAAGAGAGGCAGGAATAGCACCAGTGTTAACGAAATTGAGCAGTGCCTTTTGTTACTGGGACAGTAATGTAACAAAAGATGAGGCCTAGAATTAAGAATATGTGTGCATGCCTGCACAGTCATCTCAAATCTTGACTTTTTCCATCTCCTCAGCCTCTGCATTAATTCTCAGTGTTGTCATCACTCAGAATTATGGCACAGACACAGCATCTTTTCCAGAGTGCTTCCTGCTATTTTGCCATGATGTTTTAATAACTTTTACCTAAGTAACTGCCATACCAAAAGCTCCTTTGTATTTCTTTCCTTTGGCTTTTGTTCTAATGATTAATTCTTCCTGCAGTACTGTATAAACACTTCACAGAAATCCCCCTGCACTCCCAATAAAAACATTGTCCATAACAGTATGGAATAAGCAGCCTCTAGGTGAGTTTTCCAGCAAGTGTTTTGTGTCTTCAAGCCCATAAACACTTCAGAGAGTCAACTCAGAAGTCTTGCACTATCTTAACATTTCACAAATTGATGTAGTAATACCACACTCCCTCATGGTTCAGAGTATTTCTTATCCTGGAGATGGGAAAAGATCCAAGTGCTGTTACAGCTATTCATGGTTACTGCTTCTTACCCTTCCCCAGATTTGTTGGCCAATACATTTCTGTCTCTCAGAAACCTCCTGGCTGTGCCAGGAGCAGCCCAGATCATCTCCACATTGTCCATTCCCCACTCAGACCTGTACAAAGCCAACTGAACTCCACGCCAGGTGCCACTGGCAGCCACACTGGGTCACATCTGTCACCTCCCTTGCCCACAAAGCCACTGAAAGGTTCAGTGGTGACCACACACAGGACTGAAAAATGTGCTGAAGATTTGGAGCTGCAACTTGAAAAGGTAAATTCCCCAGAGATAAAATCAGGTTTACATGCAATTGAAAGTGAATTTATAATTATTGTCAATGTCACCTGACACTTTGAAGGTGACAGGTATCCAGATGACTTAGGAAGGTGGACAAATGGGTACAGCAAGCCCAAAAAAGCCCAGTGGCAGGACTAGGAAGAGAATTGAGTCTTCCTTACATCAGTCCAGCCTCTGCCTTCTCTTCAGACACAGGGGACTTAGAGGTACATGTCACAGGGTTTTAATTTAGTGCAGCATCCTCTGTGCCTTTATGAAAGGAGGCATCTTTCATTCAAAAGTAAGAGAAAAAAAATTACTTTTGGCTTTTCTGCAGTCTCCTCCCCTCTCTAAGCCACAGCTCATTGTTATTTAATCAAAACCAGTAATTTAAATTGCCAATTAAAACCAGACTTTTACTGCAAGGCTGCCATACCCCAAACCACAGTGCTTTGTAACATAAACAGCCCAGTGCTGCTGACAGGCAGCAGCCACATGGGCTGGCTGTCATTTTATCAGGACATTAATCCCATGTGCAGAACAGAGAAATGCTCTCCTTAGCAGCTTCAAACATTTTTATTACCTGTATCTGAAGATGACAAAGTTTTGCTGACTGGAGCACCATGGGAATGGAGGGCTTCAACAGTGAAATCCTTTTCAGTCACCTTTACTTTAACTGGAGTTTTCACAGGAGAATCTGAGGACCAAGTTTTTTGGTTATTTGAATTGGTCAAGACATTTTTTATTACATTACTAAGAGTTTATTACATTGGTCATGCCTGTTCCAATCATAAATGTTTGAGAATATTGTTTAATAGAAATTCTCAACACATGTTCTGTGGTAAACCTGACCCCAAAAGGCCAGTGAAGTGTGAGAATTTCTTTAAACTTTTTAAAATGTTTAAAACATTAAAGAATTAAAACATTCTACTGTAATCCATTAGACAACACTCACTTAAGTAAAAGATTTGTTTTAACAACTTAAAAGAACACAGATCTTTGTGATGCTTCACACCAAGACTGTTCACGGGTTTTACTTTTATAATTTTCCCAAGAAACATTGGAAAATCTGCTCCTGAAGGACATGCTGAAAATGATTTTATCACCAGGTAACACCAGCCTTCATCAGAGATGATAACACAGATCAGGGTTAGAGGGCACAGGATGGTTTGTTATCAGCAAACCTCTGAGAGTCTGATGTATTTGTCCTGTGAAAAACCACCCACCAAAAATCCATCCCTTCTACATTATCACACCGTGATGAAGATTTAGAGCACATATTAAAAGAAATATTAACTGTTCCTATTGTAAGAAACAAGTTTTTGTGAAAATGAAAAACCTGATTCTGGAGAATACAAACAACAACCCCACTCCAGCACATCAGGGAACTCTGGAAAATGGAGCTTTCCTGCCATCCCAGTGCCTCTCCTGGTACCCATGGAGGGAACACAGGAAGGTCTGACCTGTGCTCAGGGGGGATGCTCTCCCTTCCAAGCGAGGTTTGGTTCTCACAGCAGTGACAGTGGTGACCACAGTCCCGCAGGGCATCACAGTGCGATCCTTCTCGATCTTGGTGGCCAGCACTGGGGAGGAGACCTGCCTTGCCTTCAGCTCACTGGGTTCTATAAAAGAGAACTAAGGAGACAGAAAAACACCCCTCAGAAGCACAGTCAGGCAAGAAGGACATTACTTCTAGCTGGTACTCCTTCAAGGTTTTTGCTGAGCCAAACTCAAGAGTTAATTCTTTCGATAAAACACAAACACCCTGCAATCAGAACAGGCTGCTCTGACTCAGCCACAAGTCCAAGCACGAGATGAGCATTCCCAAGCACTTCCAGAAGTGAAAGATCCACCCCAATTCCCACCCCCAGGCCCAGCAGTACCTCTGCACTGATGGATCCCAGCCCTGGCTCCGAGCTGCTCTCCCTGGCCCCGCTGGTCAGAGCAAAGCTGTGCTGGCCAGAGGGTTGTTTCCTGAACAGGTCTAGAGGTACAGTCACCTTCCCAGATAAAGGACCTGCAAGAATAAAATCAACAAGGTCAGCCCACATCTAAGCTGCCAGGATGTGTAAGGGAGAGAATACAGGAAGGGAGGAGAAATATTCAGGCGAAAAATTGCAATAACTGGTTCTACACCACGGGGCAGAGAAGTGGGATTTTACAGCTTTTTTTCCTATTTTATGTCTATTCCTCAGCCTAGCCTAGTACTGTGTAACAAGAAAGAATGGAACCATGAAATATTACTTATTTAGTGTTGTTTCTGGCCATTATTTTTCTCTTTATATGAGGAATGTCTAGGGGAAAAAAGGAAGGTTCTTGGACAATCTCCATAACCAGTTCCTGCATTGTTCATTTCAGAGGACAATCTGGATTCCTGGTTAACTGGTGCATCACAACAATGATGTTTCTTAATTTGAACTTTAATAAAACTTCAGCAATTCTCTTGCTCCTCTCTCCCCTGACTTTATCAGCTCCACTAGACCAGAACAAATTATTAGCAAAGGTACTGCATGATTTCAGAGATGAAATGCTAGTTTTCTGTGCAAAGCAGAATGTTTAAAAACAATAAATTCCTACACTTTAGTGGCCTTTTGGGGTCAGGTTACCATAAAACACGTGCTGAGAAATTGTATTAAGTGATTTTCTCAAACAGGTACAATTTGTACAGGCATAACAGGTGTAATAAACTCTTGTCTATGCCTGTGTTATACAAGTAGGGATCTACATTACAGTCACATAACTCATTATATCATTAATATGATTCTATTTTTCAGTCTTCTATTAAAGTTTTTTGAAGAACAGCTCAGCAGGTAAGGAGGGGCAGAGGGGGAGGAAGAGAATTGTCAGTGCAATCCACTGGAACCTTTTTCTTCAAGAAACCAGGCTGAAAGTTAGGATGGAGAACATTCCTGGTGGAGTTTGACAGACTAAAGATGCTTAGGTACAGTCAAGACTACATTTTGTCCAAGAAAAACATAAGTTCATGGACTCCATATACATTTTTTTTTAAATAAAAAATAGCATCCATATCAGAGAATTTTTTTAAAGCTTTTGACTTTCCAATCCCTCCAATAATCACATATCATAAGTAAGGTATTGCACAACTTTGTATATCTAGATTATTAAAAATAATTCTGAAACAACAGAATCGAATTGTAAAAATGTTTGAGCCCTTATGTTTTATATTTAATCCAACATAATGAGAATTGGAGTGTTTTACACCTGATTGTGATTTTCATACCTGAATTGTCAGGCAGTCTCTGGGACTTAAAAAGAAGGATTTACAATTAACCCCCATGATTCCCCTTCAGCCACAGAAAGAACTCAAAAGCTTAACTTGAAACCAAAAAGCTTCACAGTGGATCTGTTAAGATGTTTAGAAGATGGAAAAATACAGGATATCAGCACCTGGAAGACTCTTGACAATCTAGAAAGAAACCCAAAGATTCTCTATAACCTTAACCCAGGCCATGACAGAGGCACCTGGTGTATTCTCCTCCCACCCATGATTACTCATGGTGGATCTCACTGTTTCTGTGGGCATCCAGAAATAAAAGGAGACTTCTGTCAACACTCAGCAAAGCTCACACACTGACCATGCAAAACAACTCAGTCTCAATACTTACTATCCAACTTCCCATCTTCTGCTATTTGCAGTTGCAATGCTTTTGATTTGGCACTTAGTTCACTGTGAAAGAAATAAAACCATGTTAGGTGCTTGCAGGCCAAGCAAATTTTGCTTCCCACGTAGTTTTTCCCCTTTCCCCAGCTTTTCTCAGCCCTCTCCAAGCCAAACACTGCACTTTGCAGGTGGGTAAGAGTGACTAAAGGATCACAGTCAGAAAACCATTGCCTGGGTCCCTCCCCCACTTTTGCACAGGTTCAATTTGCTGAATTTCAGAGGTTTTTTTCTTCTCCCCAGGAGCTGACAAATGCTGCCCTCCAAGCTGAAGATGGCTCCTAGTCTGACTGCTACACCACAGCACCAAAAAGCTTTGTTTCTGCTGGCAGGACCAAATTTGTAAGTCAAGATGTTGGAAAAGCCTCAATCAACATCCCTGTCAAAGTAGGAAAGTGTCCTGCAAAAACAGGACAGATGCAAGAAAATGAAAGTAATTAGAGCTTTAAATGAGAAGAGTCAGTATCACTTCTTCAAAACAAGAATCAAGGATGCTGCAAGCCAACAAGAATGAGTTTCTGAATGACAAAACCCAGGTGAACTACTCTCAGAATTACACGTATGGTACTTCCTAAGATGGACTAGACAACAGATACAAACCCTTTCCTCTGAGACACCGAAGTAAACTGGGTACTACTGGTTCCTACTGAGGAACCCTCCTGTAAAAGTTTATTTTAAACCCTTCTCAGCAGGCGTTCTGCCAAAAACCCCAAGGGCATGCAAACATGTATTTTTCATTTTGCTATGTCTCTGTTTCAGGCTGGTGTGATCCTGGCTGCAGACACTCTACCTCCACTAGATGCTGTGGCACATAATCTATGCAGCAGATTTTAAGTTTTTCCCTACCATTTTCACCCTTCCTGCACCCCAAAACTTGGAAAGGAGCACCTTGATGGCACTACTGCTGCTTTGCCATGAAGCCAAAGCAGAGCCTGACACGGTGGTCAGTACAGTGGTGCTCAGAGTGGAGGATATTTTTGGCTCTGAAGAAAGAAAAAGGCAGAGGTTTGTGTGTGGAAACTTGAAAGAAGTTCAAACCCCCTGCCAAAATCCTCATCATTTATCTGTAAAAGCCCCCGAGCTTACCTCATGCACTTCTGAAAAGCAGTGTGGAAACCCCAGCATTATTCCTAGTGTCAAGGCCAAATTCCAGTCAAGTTAATCACATCCTGCCTGCCCTCTCTCAGCCCTTTCATTTGGAAAAGGGTATTATTCTTACAAACTTCCTGTCCCAAACTGCTGGGAACTTGTCTGCTCTGTAACTGAGCACGGGTGCTGTCCCACCAACAGATGGCTGAAGTGGATCACAGACCCAGAGGCTGAAGCACTTTGTGATACTTAATAAAACAAAGTGCATCAGTGACTCCTCCCTTTCATAAACTCATGCACCTCAGAAGCCATTTTTGTTCTGCTGTTAGAAAGTGAAAATAAAAATAGTTTTACACTTTTGACCTTATTTACAGCAGCTGTGTGAATCACAGAATACTGTGTAGGCCGCCTGAAAGTCCCTTGTTTTGTTCTACAGGAAAAAGAAAATCTAGTTAAGTTTTACACTCCCTTTTTACTCATGGCCACCATTCTTTTAGATGGTCAATTTTTTTTGTACATTTGCTTTTTCCACTCAGGGAAGGGAATGGAGAGACATTAGATTACCTCAAACTCAGTTTTCACAGTAAAGTGAGTTCAAAACCTTGCCTGCACTTCTTTTCTGGCACTGCAGGGAAGCCTGAGGTGATTTACTATGCCTGTGACTGCTGTCGTCTACTGGAACCATGTACCCACCATGGAACATCTAGAGATCTGTATCTCATATCCATGCAGAGGGTAATTAGATATCCTGAAGTCCCTACCAGCTCCAGATTTCTCTGAGGCCACACAGAGAAAGGCCAAGAATGGACCTATTTCAAAATGCTTTTCTTCTCTCACACAGTTCAAGAAAAAAGCTGCTTAAGTGTAAAAGTATTCCCAGTAGGTAAGTTACTTACAAGATAAACTCTTCCTTCCAAAAGGGATGTGCAGCATTTTTGGCTACAGAGCTGGAAAACTTCTGCATAGGGTCATTCAACTGAACTATACACACAAGGTCTGTGCTGCCTGTAAGGGCAAGAAAAATCAATAGCCAGTTATTAATGCTCTGTCACCGAGAGGCCACTTACTGAAAAGAAACCTCCTTCCTTGCACGTTGCACTTTTGAACAGACTTTTGCAGACACTTTCTCACCCTCCCACGGAATACATGCCTTCCCTTGGTTTGTACACCGAGGACATTCATGGCAAAGGTCACCATTGCATCACTGCTGTCTTATGAGCTACCCTACATGCTGTGAAACATGACAGCCCAATTTAAATCCTCCCATGAAGCAATAAAATGCAGGCATAAAACGATCCAAAAAGATGGGGAGACAAAGAGTGAGCAGGTGATGTTGTGGGTGTGAGGCAGGGAGGGAGTAAAGCTGCTTTCAGCTGCTTTAAAAAAAACAGAAATTTTCTAAGTTCCTCCTGGCCACAGTCACAGTGATTTATTTGGACGTGAAAATAAGCTTTTTCTGCTGGCAAGTGACTGATGACAGCAGTGCTAATTCACAATGGTTTGTGCACTGTGGTTTTTAACAAGTTTTAAAGCACTGCTGCAGACTTATCTCTGCCTTGATCTCGGAATTCGATAGTGTTGCAAATTGGCATATTAAGAGTAGTTACACTGTGCTCCAAGGGGAAATAGTTTACCAGACTGTTCCTCTTAAAACAGTTTCTTTAATATGCCTTTCACAGCATCAGAAATCATTTAAACCCAGACTTCCAACACATCAAGGAGAGCAACAAAAAGCTCAGTACTGACTGTGTGCAGAGCAAACAAAAGATGTTGCCCCCAGGTCTCCAGAAGAATCTGGGTTTGTATTTGCTCTGAGCAGCTCTCAGTTGTTCTCTGGGGATGCTCTGGGGCCGTGGATCAGGCACAGAGGCAGCCCGGGCCTGGCAAGGTGATTAAGGAGACAAAGCACTGTGTACACACAGCTTATTTGGGATCCAAGCTGAGCCCAGAGTAAGCAGCTGAGCTGCTCTGAGCTCACGGACCTGGGCTGGTTTCTGCTCCCCCAGCCATGTGTCTCTGAGCCTGGTCCTGCTGCCACGTCCCCAGCCCAGGGCAGGGACCCTGCACAGCCCTGCCTGGAAGCAAACCTGAGCCACAAACCAACTGCACCAACAGGGTATTGCAGCTTTTCTGCCATGGACACTCTGCTGTAAACAGTTAACTCCATTTTCCTTACCAGCAGAAATCACTTTTGCCCTAAAGGATTCCCTGTAGATCATGTAGTACAAAATCTAGGGTGATTTTTGTTTACATACACAAACTAATGGAATAAAAACAGGCACAGCCCATAAGGAGAGACCAGTTCTGCCACTGGGGACTCACCAGCTGAATTAAGATACTGACAGGAGAGCCAGAGCTCCTATAAACCCTGTCAGCATCCATCAATCATCCATGGTTTCATCAGCACAGACGAGCTGCCCCTCCCCAGCCCCCTGTGTACCTGTGCAGGTTATCCTGAAATACTGCACAGTCCCAAGGAGCCTGAGTTCCAACAGGGTAATTCATTATTGCAAGGGAGAGCCAGGAAAAGGGAAGGGAATATTAATTAAAAGTCAGCAAGTTATGTCCAGAGGCTAGCACCTTTCCAGCTGTGCAGGATTCCCACTGGATTTCAAGTGCACCAGTTAAACCCCATTATAAAGCTTTATTTCTCATATTCAGTTCCAAATATTTACACTCCAGGAGCTGCTGGGGAACCAGCAAAATTCCCTCCATCTCCTATCAGAAAAGCAAATAGGGATTTTGCCTCCCAACATGTTTTTCCAGAGCAGAGCATATGAATTGTCTCTTTTTCCTCTCATTTTTAGGGAAGGTGCAGTGATTCTCAGAAGGGGAATCTTCTGTGCACTATATGCACACAAAGCTATCTCATCTCATGACTTTTAGAGTGAGGCCAAAATGACCCAATCTTTTGGAAAGTTTAGCTTGCACTACAAAATTGTAGAGTAATAAATCATAGAATGGTTTGGGTTGGAAGGGACCTTAAAGATCAATTTCATTCCAAACCTCTTGCCGTGGGCTGGGACACTTTCCACTAGACTGGGTTGCAGTTGCCAGCATAGTTTTATTGATATAGGACATTTCACAGCCAAGAGTTCCAGAATTGCTTTAAAAATAATTTGTTTTTTTTTAAAAAAAACCAAAAAACCTCCGCAGAGATTTTTAGGGGGATCACTTCCAACGAGGATGAGCAAAGCAGCATTATGCTTTATGCATTACTCTAGGGCAGAAACCTCATTACCTCTAACTGAAAAAGAGGAGAACAGCAAGTAGGATATATTTATCTGAAACTACTGCCTTGCCCAATTTAGCAGCCACAAGCTTCCATTAAAAATACTGTTAGGGAATTGTTTTGTGGCCATAAATAACAGAGCTTCCAAATCTGTATTTCTGCTGACAGAATCTGAGCTGTGCTTGCTCATGCCTCAATCAGTGACAGAGACGTGCCTGCACTTGGAAAAGTCTGAGTACCTGCAAGACAGGCCTGGTGCTGCTTTCCAAACCCAACACTAACTTCACTAGGCAGTGACCTCTTTCTTGGCTTCACTCCCCACTCAAAAGAGGCACCTTCTTCCTTTACCTGCAGACCTATCAGGGGAAAATGTCCTGACAACTAAAAAAATCACCTTTCAAGAGTTTCTAATAAAGAAAGTAAATACAGTTTGAGATGCATCTGTAAACCACTCTAAAGTAAAGAAAAATAAGGTAGCATTGAATCAAGCCAATGTCATTGCCAGCAACTAATGGAGAGTTGGATTTGAGCCCCTCATCTTGGGTACAGCCAAAATGAGAACTTTTAGAAATTAAAACTAAAAGCCAGAAAATAATCAGCCAGCTTTATAGATGTGGTCATTTCAATCTGTTTTCAGCAATGATGGATTTCTGTACAAGAACGAGATCTTTAAATACTCAAATAAATTAATATATGCATTAAGTCAGCACTGGTACAGGTTGCCCAGAGAAGCTTTGGCTGGCCCATCTCAGGGAATACTCAAGGCCAGGCTGGATGGGGCTTGGAGCTGCCTGGAATAGTGGAAAGTGGGATAATGTCCCTGCCCATGGCAGGGGGTGGAATGAGATGAGCTTTAAGGTCCCTTCCAACCCAAACCACTCTGTGATTCTATGAAGTCTATTTCTCAGAATGCAGCAATTTCTTAAACCACCTTTTGAGAGTAGGCTGTAAACCCTGAACTTCCACATTATCTCACCTGAAAGGAAAGGAAAAAAAACCCCAACCCTGGGCCTGCCCAAAACGGAGCAGCAGCACCTGGGCTGTGTTACCTGCAGCACGGAGATCACTCAGCTTCACCTCGATGTTCCTCACCAGCAGCCTGAGCTCGTGAGCCCTCGGAGGTTTGGGAGGACTTGTGCCCTGAGGGAGAAGGCTCGTGTTCTGTACATTCTGCAAGAGGCAACCAGGACAAGGGGCACTGTGCACATGCCAGCACCAAACCCTTGTGTCACACAAGGGAAGCAGAGCTGAGCTGGGCTGGAACACCAGCAAGGAGCTGCACAAGAGGTGTGACCACAAAACCTCCACTGCCATGGGCTGTGTTGTTCCAAACGTGTGTCCCAGCTCGTTCCTGCCACTGGACACTGTTAAACTTACTCATTTGTGAGCCATGGATATATGCTAAAAGCATGAAGCAGAAGGACACTTCTCAGAAAATTTTGGAAGGAATGAGCCTTACCTGAACCTCCTTTGTATCTGCAGGCCTCACACTCAACACTACAGATGGAGAAGCTGAGCTGAAGAGGTTCTTCAAGACATCTCTGAGCGTTTCAGATATTGCACATGTCCCTGCTGTCTGTTCCTATGAGGAAACAAACAGGCTTCTCAAAACTCAGAAGTTGTTGGGGAAAAAATTAATTTGGTATATATCTAAACCACCATAGCCATCAAACATTAACTTTGTCAGAGGGAGACACGTGGTTTCTGTTGCCAACAACAGAATTTTAACAACAGATCATGCAAAGAATTACTTAAATTTCTCCATTAGACATTAAAGGAAAGCTAGACATAAACACTGAAAAATTCATGCTGTTCTGAGAGTTAGGAGGGCACAGCTATTATCCACAAAACCAGAAGTTTCTGTGACAGTTTTTACCTTATGATGGTGTTTTAAAGATTCTGCACTGCTCTGTACTCCCTGAGAGAGCAGATCAGGTCAGCAGATAAGCAGATCTGTTCCACTGATTTAATGGGAGTTATGCCAGCCTGCAACAGCTGAGAAGAAACTAATCCTGTGCTGCACTGAAAAAAAAATATTATAGCATCTCCTGGAGGTCTCCAACCTTGCTGAAAAGAGCAGTGTGTGGACAGAGTCATGCTGCTCTGGGGCACTGAGATGTAGTTTGCTCATAAAAAAAATCTCACGACCATCTGTGCTTAGCACCACAACCTCAGAGGGGTCAGAACACACCACAGAATTTTGTGTGCACACATTGTAGCTTCACATGATTAATTCTAAGGTGTATGAAGAGAGTGAACTGCCCCTGCCCTCCCTGTGCTCCTGGAGAATGCCTGCTTCTCACACTATGCTCTTCAGGAATTTTCTTCTGCTCAGTAACCTACAGGGCACAGATTTTTACATCAAGCTGTCCCAGAAAAGACAGGCTGAAACACAACAGCTCTGAAATCTCGGTGAGGTTTCTTTTCAAAAGGAAAGACTGAAGTAGGAGACAAAGATCTGACCTAAAAAGAGAGGACCCATCCATCTTTTCTCATCTGATACCACATTGAGAGACTTCACTGACCTGCACTTTGCACAACAGGTCAAACAGATTGGGAATAACAGCCCTTTCCCAGCTACCCAGGTGCTACAGAAACATTTAGGGTGCTTCACAAAAAAATCCCAGAAATGCTGTGTACAGAAATCCTGTTGTACGGCCTTCTTACCTAACTGGCCTCTGATGACATGCTCAAAACATACAACAGCATTCATACAACAGCAGTCCCACAAAAATCTGCTGCATTTACACCGTGTGCCCTCAAACAACCACCAAGGAAACAGAAAATACTCATTCACTTCAATAAAGCAAATTAGTAAATTAGCTTCTTAAAGCCTCAGTAACAGCAATTTCATCAGTTAAGTTATTTAAATAAGCAGATAAATTGTGGTTAGTCTTCATTGTTTTGGAGGTAATTTCCCTCCCTTTCTCTTGCTTAAATTGTAAATCCCAGTTGCCTCTCGTGCTTTGCCATCAGCCTAACGTGACATCTGTTATTTAATAGTAACAACAGCAACCTCAGTCACTGGACTTCTGTTCGTAGGTATTTGCTCTTGTTTCCATAGTTATTTGGAAAGGAGATTGATTAAAGAGCCTCCTGTCAGCTCTGCCTCATTTTCAGCCACGCTTTTTTTGGGAAAAACTCTCCACCACAACTCCCTCGACAAGACAAGCCATAGTGGCTTACCTGCCACCCCAAAATGATAAACAGGTTTCACTTTGGGTTTGACTTGGGCTAGGGCTGTACACACCACAGCCAGCCTGGGGCACATCAGCACATGAAGTCACCTTGTGTAAATCCAAACCCTACCAGTAAGCCAAGTTGCCCAACACAGCTCAGGTTTACACAGCCATTACCAAAAGAAAATTGGTTATTATACCCAGCTCGTGTGATGTCAAAACCACTGTGGAGATAATCACAAGTAATTAAAGGTATTTATTTGTACACACAGTATTGCTTCCCAAAGAGGAAAAAAACAAGACACAAAAGCTGACAGTGAAGTTTAGAAGCTGAAGCAATTTCTAAGGTGTAGCTTGCTCACAGGTTTTAGCCCTTTGTTCACTGCCTCTCCTCTTCCATAAGTGCTAATACAAACTTCAAAGTGAAAATAAAGCCCTCTAACGAATAAAGAACTTAACAGGCTCATTCTAAAAATGCAGGCAAAGCAGAACAGGTGCAACTCTGCAGAGCTGGACTTGGGAACCTCTCAAAAAGCTGATTGTGAAGTCCAGTGACTCCAGAGTCTTCTGTGTTTGTCAGGAAGGATTTAATACTTAATGACTGTTCAAATGTGGATAATCAACATGCCACCCCAGCATATGAAGGTCATTTAGATGCTACGTGTGCATGGTAAAACCTATATTAAAACATTTCAAAAGGCTTGTCTGTCTTTAGTTATGAGTTTCACATTTTTATGGACAAAAGCTGTGGTAATAAATTATTACGATTGTAGCTCTCTCAGTACAGGTCTTTAGAAGCAGGTCTACCATAAACTTAACTTTTAACAAGGCCTTCAATAAAGAAAACAACTTCACAAAACACAAACAAGTCTTCCCCCACAGTTGTAAGAAACAGTTAAATCACCACATTTGTGCCAAAAATAAAAATTGTGAAGAGGATGTGCCAAAAAGAAAAAATTGTGAACTCTTGCAGGGGATGTCCCAATGAATCAGTGCTCGTATACAAAGATCAGGTGCAAGTCCAAAAGCATCAAAATATTTTTAGATCATCCTTCATTTCCTTAAATTACTGTATTTTTTACAGCTGTTTCTGATCTATTGTTGTCAGATTTCAAAACTGGTTTAAATTAGGGAAGGAGCAACATTTTAATTACTTTGATGGAAATACCATTTCAACTGGGTTTTTTAAAAATTATTTTAGAAGTATTCTGAGAGAAGGTATTTAGGAACAGACATTTTTCACACTTTGTATTTGGTAAAAGATGTTTGCAAAGTCATTTGTCTGTCAAATACAGACTTTATTTCAGTAATCTTGAGAGGTGTTGCTGGATTTCAGAGATGTAGGGGTTTGATAGATTACTCATGGCAGATGCATTTTGGACCAAAGGGATGGAGACCCACCTGCTCTACCACTACAACAAATAAAACTTACTGACTGACCTCCTGCACTGCTGGCTGGATTTCAAAGTTGATTTCATCGGTGTTAATGAGGAACCACTCAACTTTGACATCTTCTCCTTTGTCTTTCACATAGAGCTGAAGCTGTGGACAGGAAAAGAGTTATTGTAGAGTGTTGTGGTGTCCTGTAAGGAAATTGTAGGTCAATCTCCACACTAAGGATCAGCACAGGAAGAATAGCACCAGTTTCTGAGTGGGTAACTTCAAAGAGACACTCTAAGGAGGCAGAAGCTGCTTAAGCTTTGAGAGTGCATGCCAGTTAAAAAAGGGAATTCTTCTAGATATCCAAGTAGCCTACCCAACATGTTATTTACGGCCAGTCTCCTGAAGAGGCAGCTTAATTTCTGTATTTACCACTTGCCCCAGAGGGCAAACAAAAGGAAGGGAAGAGAGAACAACACTCAAGGCTTTACCTGCAGGTGGACTGGGGACAGCTTCACAAAATACGACTGAGGTTCGGCAGCCGCGGGCGGGGGGGCTGAGACAGCAACGAGGAATTTAACAGAATCTCCCACAACATTGCAAGAAACCACCTGGAGAAAGGAAAAGGATAAGGGGAAACGAAGGGAAAAACAAATTAGCCTTCTGAAGGTCTGGTGAAGGCAAGAAAGAAAATAAGAAAGGAATTCAGGCCAGTAGAATTATGCTGAGTTGCACAGGTGGGAAATTACTAAGTGATTTCATTCATGTTCCCACCTCCTCTGCACATTCTTCTAAAAGCACAAAATTCAAGTGTTCAAATCTGTACATGAAATTGAATACCTGCAAATTATGGCATTTCCCAAAATTTCTTTTGTATTGTTACCTAAGGACAAGGACTCCTTTCCATTTCACAGACCTGTGTATTAAAAGCTCCAAGAGGGCAAAAATGTTTGCTCTTGTTCCTCTTCTGCTCTGATCTAAGTAGCCTACAACAGGACAGCTGATTTACCACACAATCTTTACCTTAGTGGCATCCTACAAATATGAGACTTTGGTATAAACCTACTGCTACAGCTGAGGATTCTGTCTGAATAATTCCTGCTCTCAGTGGGACAGGAAGGAGCAGGAGCCTTTAAGAATTTATTCAAGCCTTGACCAAACCAAGAAAGGCCCTGAAATGTGGTGACAAAGCTAAATGTCTGGGAAAAGTCTGAGTGCCACTTGACTGCAATACACGTTTAGGAGCAGTAATTTAACTTGTTATCACACTGAGTTTGTAAACAGTGGAGAGTTTTTGCTCCCTCCCCCCTCTGCAAACTGAGCGAGCTGCTGGAGCTGCCATGCAGAATTCCTGGAGTGTGCAGAAATTCCTGGAGGATTCCTGGCGGGGCAGGAAAGCCCATGGGGTGGAAGTCAGAAATTATTCATCACACCACAGAGGCGTGTTTGTTTTGCAAACAGATGTGCTGGTCGAGGAGAGCTGCTTGTCACCATCCCTCTGTGGCTGCTGTCCCCACAGCCCCACTGTGGGAAGGACAGCTGGGCTCTCCCGACACTGACTCAGGCAGAGGGAACCAGGTCAATGCAATGCACGGACAAATAACTGCCTGCAAGATTTGTCTGACAAAAACTCTGCATGGTGCTATTAAATTGTGTTTGTGCACTTACTGCTCCACTTCTGGGCACTGGAATTGAAGCTGAAAGCTTTGAAAGGAATCATGTACCTCCTGGAAGATCCTTATCAGGCTCTCTTTAAATACATTTCATCTCCCTGGGCTCTCTGGGGTACATTTTAAGGATGGCCAGGGCTTTATCAAGGGCCTGAGTACATCCATTAAGGTAGAGACTTAATTACAAAGAAGCAGGGGGTGGGGAGGTGGATATGACAAATAAAAATCCCAACCACACCCACAAGCAATAAGATTTGCCTTTTCAGGTTATGTCTTTGCAAATTATAGTTTAGAAGTGGACAAATCAGTTTTCCTCAGCTCTCCCCTTTACCGAAGTCCAGATTCCTTCAGAAGTGATTTCTGACCTTAAACCCACACAAACAACACTAATACCCAGTATTATGGTAAAATATAAAGGATTTTTAATAGCTAACAGGAACAAAGAACCCAGCTGCTTGTTTTACTTGTACTTGAGATGAAACAGAATCACTCCTTTCATTCAAAGTAATTGACACAATGACTCTTTAAAGACTTCGAAAAGGAAAAGGTTCTTCCCTCTTTTTTGAGGGAAGAAGAGGAAAAAGGACAGGTCTGATGCAAAAGCTGCTGACACTTCCATATCCTAAATGCAGAGTTTTATCATCCACACATTTTTTTTTCACACATCCACAGGAAGTTCAGTGCATTCAGAACAAGTTGGACTTGCTGTACATGCAATGCAGAGCCATTCATCTGGAATTTCTGGATGTCCAAGAGCCAAGGTTGCCAGGTACGTGGCTGATTAATGTTTTTAAAAGAAATAAAAGTGTGGCCAGAGAGCTGGAGATGAGTTCATGCGCCACTTGTTTCTTAATCATGTTTATTTCCAAGTAAAGGATGCAAACAGACACTGCAGGTGGTGGAACTTTCATTTTTCTGTCCGCATTTTGTCAAGAGATGCTAAATCAGTTTTTTCGATATTTTTTACCTTTCATTTCAAAGCCCAAACCAGTGGAGTTTGGACTTTTAGTCTCCTTGATTAATTTATTTTCTGCCAATGACATCTACTAAGCTCTACTCCTCTTCTGCCCTCATTTTTTCTGAAAAAACTGTGATATTCACATACAGCCGCCTGTCAATTCTTAATCCAATCATGTTTGCAAATGGAAAATAATATGTATTTATGTCAGGTGAATTTGTTCTGGGAGCAGGATGGGTGATGGAGTCAGAATACTGAGAGAAGCAGAACTCTGGGCTAGAATTTGAAGAGAAAGCAGCTTTGTTTTCATCTGTGATGCTGCCACAAGTGGTGAAAAGGTGATTAAAGAGACTGCAAGTGCTGCTTCCCTTGCTGAGTGACATGCCTTTAGAAGTGCAGCAAGTGAATTTGATAGACCCAAGCAGAAATATGTAGGCCATTTCCCCCATGGCAGGCACACAAAGAATAACACTGAAGCTTCCCGTGCTCTGCTCCTTCTCCCCCTTCCTCACTCCAACCTGCTTCTCCAATTCATTTTCTCTGCACAGATGAAGAGCTGCAGAAGGGAGGGCCAGGCAAAGCACCCCTTTCTGGTTGGCAGGGGGAGAAAGAGGAAGGATGGGTGTCCACAAGAAAACAGAGGAACCTGGACTGAAAGGAAGATAATTCTCCTGCAATTTCATTTATATTCCTCATTCTCTCTCCCACTCCCCTTACCAGAGACATCCCCAGTTAGCAACCCTTTGTGTTTTAGTCTAGAAAACCTGTCACTTTTGTAACAAACTGCTCTTGAAAAATCAAGCCCTGCACAGCAGCTGGGACCAGCTGAACTCCCAGAGGGGTCACCCCCAGCTCCCTCTTGTGATCCTAAGTCTGGACAGGACACATCTCCTAAATTAGCAGGAATAGGGGGAGGTGAAGTAGCAGCACAAAGAAACCAAGATGAAGGTATTTTCTCCCTCCAGCATCTCCCTTGGCACAAACACCCTTCTCTCCACGTGCTTTGGGGATCTCCCATGGAAGGAGGTCCCAGCCCCTCCTCAGGTACCTTTGTGCTCTGCCATTCCTCCCCACACACAGCTGGTACTTCATCACCCCACTGGCAGGGTTATTCCTGCTGTTTCCAGCCTCTCCTCTTCATCCCTGACCTGACATCCTCATGATGGGATGAGCTGCAGTGGCCAGAACTCCCAGACCTGGTTGGGCTCAGTTCCTCACCTGGGAACACTGGTACCCAGCTCCTCTGAGCTGCAGATGCTGTCACACAACGTGCTCACACATATCTAAAACTTACAATTATCCTAAAACCAATTCTCTTCCAGATAAACAAGTGCAGGAACAAAGGAGACTGAAAAGGCACTGTGGTTTGAGCAAGACTGTTTTCCTGAGAAAGCCGAGTGTCCACACAGCTATCGAGTATTTGTGTACTCACAGCTATTAAAACCCTTCCCCTGCTTTGCCCTCCCCCTCTATATTCAGACTTTTTCCCTTTGCAGTTCCTCTGGACAGGCTCCAGAATCTCAGTTTTTTCCCTCCTGAAGTAGCAGCAGAAGCTGCTTCATCTCAAGCAGCACCATAATGCTCCTCACACACGGTGTCCTCTCGCCTGGAGGTTTCAATTTTGGCACTGGCACCCCATTAATTGGTGCATTTCACATTCCCTTTTCTTCATTCTTCCCTCCCCAAGTGCAGCAGCAGGTTCCCTCCCTGAGCTGAAGGGCAGTGACTTCAGGGGGAAGTTCTGATGGGGAACATTTCCCTCACCTTCCCCACTGAGCACACTACATGTGTTTGTAAAACCCCAGCAGCAGGGGCCTTGATTGCCTTCTTTGTTTGTTTTCTAGAAGGAAATTAATTTTACTGCACTTGGTATTTACTTTCAGAAAGAGCAGGTTACTTGAGGTTACTCAGTAGTATGTAAATAATACAAATATTTAACATTTTCACAAGAAAATAAGAATCAACCATAAGGCAGCCACACAGTGAAAGTTGCCTTGATCTCCCTGTAAGATTTAGGACCCTCACAATTTCCCATATGTCTCACAGGGTACTACTATGAGCAGGCTCTTATTTTTGGCATGGAAAACTGATCTTGTCAATGCCCATACAGACAGTTTGTGTGCTCGGCTGAAAACCTCACCACAAGAAAATTTTTCAGGTCAAAACTTCTGCCTTTTGACAGTCATTAGCACTCAGCTGCTCAGAAGAATTTCATGATCTTCTTGGTTACCAGAGCCAATTCCTTCATTTCTTGAGGGGGTTTCTCCACCTTCTTCACCCAAACAATTGACCAAATGACCAGAGCAAATGAAGGGGAGATGACAAATGCAATGTCTAACCCAGGCACAGGCAGGTGTGGATTTTTAGCAGTCAGTACCAAACTGAATTTGCCTGTAAATAAACTGAAAACCTCAGACCAGTTTCCCAAATGGTGGTAAACACCACGGTGAAGGCAGGGTGAGGGATGGACTCAGTCAGCAACAGAAACAAAGCAGAAGTTGATGGAACATGTGAATTTATCCACTCCTTTGAGACCAACACATTCAAATTCAAATAGGTGGAAAAAATGGGGAGTGAGGGAATAAAATAAACAAGCAGTGAGTACAAGGAGACAGGGCAGGAAGAATTTTCAATCCACATAATAAGTTAAAATGAACATCAAACATTGCAAAGACAGGAAGCATTACTTGTATTTCAGAAAGGGGAATACAAATCAATACCAGAACCAGAATTGCTAGTTTGGCCTCAGTATCATGCAAGCTTTCCAAACCATCTGAGACACAGCACAGCTGAAGACACAGAGACCAAGAGGAGACAGAAAAAACCCCGGGAGAGGTTTGCCAGTTTGTGCTGTGGTAGCTTGGAGAATAACTCACTTGCAGAAACAGTTCCCCTGTGTCAGGGTGCTAAGGCTTCCCTGATCCCTGTGCCAAGCTGGCAGATGTGGCACAAGCCTATAGGAGGCCCACACACGTCTGCAGGAGCAGCTGGAAGACACAGAGCCAAACCCAGGATCACCTTTGCTCCAGTGAAGCAAACAAACCCCCACACTCTCCCTCTGACAGGGCACTCAGTTCTGAAGAAGGTTAGATCATAATGTTGTCTTGTTTACTTCTGTAGCCTCACCCCACTAACAATTAATCTTGTACTCCATCACTCTCCCATTAAGGTGAACTGGGATGTTTGAAAGGGAGAGTATAGTACAGTGAGCTGGAAACAGGTTACCAAGGATTCTTTCAGACACCAAACCTATTGCACAGTTGAAGTCCAAAATACCCCAGGAGAAACTTGAAAGAAAATATGATGCTCAGGAAAGCAAGCTGGGAAGTAGCAACATAAAGGAAGATTAGGTCATCACACAGGAAAGCTGCAAGACCTTGAAACGTAGGAGGGGAATGCAATACAAAATACACAGTGTGTGTGTGTGTGTGTGTGTGTAAGAATTAACAGCTACTGCTCACACAAAGGACAGCTTATCACTGAGAGCACCATAGGGAGAGAGACCTTGATGCAACAAGGCACTCACAGTGTGAAGCAGCCACAGGAGAGGCAGATTGGAGCCCAAAACCCCTCAGGAAAATACTTCCAGAGACTAAAAAAAGCTGCCTCCTTGTATTGTGAGACGTCACCTGTAGGGCTGTGTGGCCCTTCAGCCATCAGGTTCAAAAATACGGATTTAATTGGAGCTGCTGCTGATAATGGGTGCATAGGAGAGACTTAGGACAGCAGTGTAAAGGGAGATTTAAGGACCAACTTAGTAGGCAAGCTAAACAAAAGCTGGAAGGAAATATAATCCCTTCATAATACATTTACTGACAGCAAGCAACATGGAAGAAGTCAACACATTAAGAAGAATGGATTGTATTAGTGCAAAAACTTAAAAAAGCCAAGGAAAAAATCTCCATGGGTCATAATTCCAACTAGGCTTGTAAAAAAACCCCAGTCATTAAAGAAGCAAAGATATGGCATGGCTTTCAAAGCCAAATGGGAAGTTAAAAGACAACAGGAACTGAACATCACGGTCAGGGTAGTTCACCCCACCAAAAATAATCAGAAATAAACACACTTACATAACTAGGAATGGTCCCAGTTAGGAGTGCAGCAGTGACACTAAAGGAATGGCACTCTGAAGGAATTTTACCCCTTTCCTTTTGAGCATAAAGCAGAAAAAGAAGAGAGACTTCTGTCACAGCCTGCTCCATCCAAACCCTCTGTGCCAAGACTCCAGCAAGAGAATCTTCTTTTTTGTTGCCTTTTTTGTTGCTGTTTCTGTTGTTAAGTTCAAGTCCTCTGGAAATAGACTGCACTAATGGAAAGGCTGGCAGTAAAAGCTAAGGCTAAGAATATTTCTAATGTTTACTTTATTAAACCAAAACAACCAATGCCACACAATGAAAACAGGCCACTTCATTCTATATATTTAGGCTCTGGCCCAAAATCGGAGTGAAGGCAACACACAAATGGAGGCTTTATCAAGGGGCAGTGTGGTGTAACCTTCAGCCACAGAGCAGCTCTGTTCCTATCACCACAGCTTGGGCCAAGCTGAGAAGCAGCAGCATTCCCACCATGTCTGCAGCACTGCACTGTGCAGCACACACCAATTTCTGTCAGAACTTTGAGTTTGGGCAAGCTGCAGAGAGAGGTTTTCCATTTCACACACAAACATTAAGAGTTTGAAGAGGACAGGGAAAAAAGAAAACACCAAAAAAAAAAAAATCCAAACAACCAAACAACCTTGGTATTACCTCAGGAAATACAGGACACAATTATCATATAAGAGAACTCCTGAGGTGTTTAGAGAAAGGTATGCATTTAAAGCAGAAGGAAAAGTAGCTACCAGACTGCCATTCTAAGGTTATTACACCCTGTAATTCAAATAAGTAATCAGGTTGTACCTTAACAGAAGGAATAAGAATGATTCAGAGAACTTTTTCCAGCTGTGGACAAGACTATTGAAATGGGTTTTGGCCCAGTTCAGAAGAACACAGTGTATGAAAACAAACCTGTTTTATTCCAATAAATTTTAAAATGTGCTTCTATTGGTCTAAGCTGTTTTGAAACCATGTCAGATTTCTGTCTGCAGTGTAACACCTTGACTAAGATGCCAGAATGGCTCAGCCCAGCCCTGCCTGTCCCTTCCAGCAACATTTTAGACACTGCACTGCGAGACACCAGTTTTTTGTGCTGTTATTTGCCAACTTTTATTTCTAACAGCTCTCCCTCAGGTCCTGGCTTCACACATGACACAGCACATCACTTTCAGACCTAGCAGTGCCCTCTCCTTACAATTTCCCATCGTGGCATCTTCCAGTGGCACAGAATAACATTTGTGCCAACCCCACAGCCCTACCAAGTCCAGTCTCTCCAGCCCCATTGCTGGGACAAGGGACCACTGGCACTGAAATAAATTCTTTAAAAAAGGAAGAAAATAAGTACACAAACAGCTTTACATGTTAACAATCCCCAGCTGCCACGCAGTCAGGGTGTGTCACTAAGTTGTGTATCAGGCAGATAAGCATGCATAGTTTTCAAAGGAATCATAGTAGAGCTGCTTAGCATCTAAATCAGACGAGCAAAGCAAAATAAGAAAGCAAAACTAAAAGAAAAGCATTAGCCTAATTTGATGCAGGTGCCAGTACTTACAGTCACTAGGACAAAAATGCAGGAGCTATCATTGCTAATAAACATATATAGATTTTTCCCCCTTTTAATGCATTTTTACTGTTCCAAGAGCCACATAGTTCTGCCTTATTTTAATTTCACAGGCACTGATTCACCTCCCAGTGTTTGTAGTGGGAGAGGAGGAAAGAAATCACTTGCTCCTCACTGAATACAGGGTCCAGCAGATCAAGACTTCACCCTCAGGACTCTGCACCTGTTCCACTGATCCTTACTCAGCTCCCACTTAGGAAGCAAACCTGTCATTAGCCACACAAACAGCAAGAGGCAGACAAAGATGTTTGCCTGTCCCAGAAGACAAATTTCTTTCTTCTCAATGAAGTTCCCACTACACACATCAGCAATAGGATGGGGAAGCATCATCAGGACTGTGGAGGTGGGGGAGAGGGCGGCTCCATGAGCTCATTGAGGGCGTAGCTATAAACTTGGCATAACCGTGGTTATTGTGCATTTGGTGGAAACCCTGGAGCACGTTCTGCTCACAACGTGCAAAAGAAGAGAATCAATGCAGAGAGTTTGCACAGGTTCTTTACAGAGGCAGCCTCTTACCTGCCTCGACAAACACAGGTCAAGGGTACAGATCTATTGACAAATAAAAGTTCCACTGATACTAATAAAACATTTCCTGACTCGAAGTACACTGAAAGGCAACAAATCCAAAGTTTACCTTCTCTCCAGCTGACTTTACAACACTGGTAACTTCTTTAACTGCTAGCTCAAGTGGTTCTGCTGGGTCATCTTCCTCAAATGTGAGCAATTGAGAATCCTAAGAAACAAGAAAAAGAAGAAGCATCATTAGGTGATGAGCCCATCAGTTGAAAACAAGTGATAAAAATGCACTGCCAGTCAAGTCCCTGGAATTGCAAATGTATGTCAAAACTTCCATGTATTAATTGCATGACACCTCACTACATAATACAGGGTAGAGCCTGAAAACATATACTTAGGACATAACTATGGGCCTAATCATAAGTCATCCTTCCCTGTAGTAGAATATCAAGGTACACAGTGCAGAGCCAAGTCTGTGAACAGCAACAGGGTTCAGCAAAACTGCTGTTCTTCAGCAAAGATTTATCAGTGCTGCAGTTTGAAACAGCGTGTTTGGTTTGGCCCACTAATACAGCTGCAGCAGGCCACGCCAAAACTAAGAAACTCCAAATATCATCTTGCAGAGGTGAGGAAAGAAGCCTTCCCCTGCCCAGCCCTCCTCATCAGCGAAGGCAGACAGTGATGACAGACACTCAGTCTTCACACAGACAGCAAGGCGAAGGCAGCCTTTGGGCACTGAGGTCATACCTTCAGAAGCATCAGCACCGCATTCTTCACCTGCTACCCACACCGAGCGCTCAGCCCCGCTTCCCTCATCACCCGAGGCTGTTTTGCACGCAGGAATTTCATTAGCTTCGTGCTGCTGACATTGTTTTGGGAGGCTGACAGCACACTGCAGTGCCAGGCGCTGAACTCCTGGCTCCCTGCTCATCTGGGCAGGGAGGGTGTGCGTGTCCCTGACCAAGGGGCTTTTCCCTCTGGTCAGGGACAGGAAGCTGCCACTGGTGTCTGGTCACTTTCCGTTCCCAGCACCTGTGTTCAAGCTGTCTGGACCCTTCTCTTCCACAAGTGCAGGGCAAACCAAGCTCTTCTCTCTTCTCAACCGCACCACGCAATTTGAAAGGGCGGACAAAGTATTTTCTTTCTGCTGCCCAACTTACAATGATATTTGGAAAGTGTTAATTTTTATTCCTTATCTTTCACACACACATGCTGCCCCACTCTTCCTTCTTCCCCAGCCTGCTCCCCGACACGTAAAGAAGGAACCTCTTGGTCTAAGACGCACGAAAATTCAGAGACCTGGGGACATACCACTTCCTAGAGTTTATCTTCAGCATTCTGCACTGACACGACAAGGGTTCAGTCCTCAGGACAAGGAAATCAGCTTGCCACAGCCTCACCTAACCTCCTCACCTCACATACCATTAGACACCAACGCGCTGCATGCCACGCTGCGCCTTTTTCAGGAAGGGCAGGTTAGGATGGGAAGGAATGCCACGTTTAGCGCATCCTCCCTGACCCGGGTCACAGACCAAACCCTGAGCATCCCATGCACCATACCGCGGGCTCGGAGGAGCCCTTGGAATTCCACCACACACACACACACACATCGGTTCAGCAGGGCCTGAGGAACGACTGGGGAAGCCCAGCTCTGGGAATTATTTGCCGAAGGACGGGCCGCAGGCCCAGGCCAGGAAGTTTCCATTGTTTCCTTCTCCCCACGGCCGAACAATGTTATCGGCGGAGCGAACCCCTGCCAGGGGCTGCGGGGGTCGGGGCTTTCCTTCCTCTCCATCCCTCCCCGCTCCCACTCCGTGCCTCTGGCCAGCTCCCTGCTAAGCAGCCACCAAACACGCACGTGTAAATACACATGGAGGGTCAGGAACACACCCGGTACATCCCTGCAGCAAGTCCCGGCGTCCCTAGAGCCGCTCCTCGCAGCGGGGAGCGCCCGGAGCCGCGATGCCCCACGGCCGGGACGCGCTGGCCCCATCGCGGCGGGCGTGGAGAAGCCGCCGCCGGGCATCCCCCGTCCCTTCCCTCCCTTCCCTTCCCTTCCCTTCCTCCGGCCGCCCATCCATCACCTGCAGCCCGGCACTCACCGCCCGCTCCGCCGCCTCGGCTCGGAGCGCCGCCACCCAGGCCCGCCGCCACTGCCGCCTCCAGCTGCCCCGCGACAGCGCCCAGGCCAGCACCGAGCCGCCCTCCTCCAGCAGCTCGTCCCGCTGCTCCGCCGGAGCGGCGGCCGCCGGCGGCGCCGGGCGGCCCCTCCGCAGCGCCAGCAGCGCGTACTGCACCAGGTACACGGCCAGCGTGGCCAGCGCCGCCACGAAGAGGGCGACCAGCGCGCCCCAGCGCAGCTCGGCCAGCCCGCCCGGCAGCCACGCCATGGCTGACCATAATGGGGCCCCGCCACTCCGGAGCCGTGCGAGGCGCGCCCGGCGGGGAGCGGCGGCCGCAGCCCCGCGCAGCGCTCGCTCGACCCGCGGGCGCCGGCGCAGGGACCCGACCCGGCTGCCCTGGGACGCGCCGCGCTGCCCCGCCCGCCCGCGGCACAGTCCCCGCCCCGGGGCGGTGGAGAAGGGGCCCGGCCCCGGCCGCAGGCACGGCCCCGGTGCCGGCTCTGGCTCCTGCCCAGCGCTGCCGGCGTGGGGGCGGTTGCTCGGCCCGCCGCGTCCTGCAGCGTGGCGGTGATGGGCACCTGGTGCCCTCGGGGATACGACAAGGTCATGATGTGCTTCTGGTACTCTGCAGTGAAGGAGATGGGGATGCTCGGGATGGGCACCTGGTACCCTGGAGTGAAGGAGATGGGGATGCTCGGGATAGGCACCTGGTACCCTGGAGTGAAGGGGATGGGGATGCTCGGGATGGGCACCTAGTATCCTGGAGTGAAGGGAATGGAGAGGCTTGGGATGGGCACCTGGTACCATGGGGCAAAGGGGATGGAGAGGTTCGGGATGGACACCTGGTACCGTGGGGTAAAGGGGATGGAGATGCTCGGGATGGACACCTGGTACCGTGGGGTAAAGGGGCCCAGGGAGCTCCTTGTGCCCCTGAAGGCAGAGGAGTTCAGGGTGGGTGCCCCGTGCCCCCAGGCTTGGAGTGGAGCGGGTGCACCTCAGAGGGTAGGGGGGACACGGAGGGGGCACCCAATTTCCCAGCTCCCAGCCAAAGACCCTCCCCTGATATTTTTTCCCAATCCACATGCTAGAACAGCCCTTGATTACGTTATGAAAGCTGGTTATGCAATGTCATTGTAAGATCTTGCTCCACTTGGCTTTCAGCCCCTTCAGAGCTTTGCCTTAAAGAGCAGGAGCATATTTTCCTTGCTGGAAACTGGAATTCCAGACCATTGCAGTGTGTGCCATGGACCACAGAGGGGAATTCCCGAGGCTCTTGTGGTGCTGGTTCTGCTGTGCAGGTGCAGGTGACAAGGTCCCAAAGCCGTGTGGGCTCCCAGAGCAGACAGCAAAGGCTTCTTTGCTGGACATTCCCAAGCACATTCCCAGCTCGAAGCAGAGGCAAGAAGAAAAGGGAAGCGAGGAGCTGACAGAATCCTGGAATGCTTGCAGCTGGAAGGGACCTGCACAGCTGTAAGAGCCCATGAGGGAGAGATGCCTCTGCCCCAATGAAGGTGCAAAGGAGACCATATGAGGACAACATACAGATTTTATTTAACATGGATTTTATTTAACAAGAGAGGTACAGTGGTAGAAAGAAATAGGAAAGATATCTCAGAGAGAGAGCAAGAGATAACTAGTTGGATTTAGAGGACCTTAAGGTCCTTCCCTTCATTCTGTGGTTCTAGAAGATATGTGGGTATTTATTTTAATTTGATAATATTATTTACTTCTACAATTGTTTCATCTTCTTCATCATCAACTTATTTTTACTACTACTTCTATTTATTTTTTTGTTCTTATTCTTGATATTATTGTTTTTCTTCTTATTATTACTACTACTATTTCTCCTTATCTTCTTATAATTCTCCTTCAACTTACTATTCTTATTCCTTGTTCTTATATACTACTATTATTTCTTCATCATCTTATTCTTATTCTTATTCTTATTCTTATTCTTATTCTTAATCTTATTCTTATTTATTTGGGCTTTTTTTTTTGTTTTTTTTTTTTGTTTGTTTTTTTGGTTTTGGTTTGGTTTGGTTTGGTTTTTTGTGGTTTTGTTTGTTTGTTTGTTTGTTTGGGTTTTTTTGGTTTTTTGTGAGTGGAGAGGTTGCGGTCTTTTTTTCTTACTACTTCTGTTTCTTAAATTCAACCTTCACTGTTTTGGAAGAATGATTTGTGTTGCAGTCCTGCAGTGACATCTCTGGAGAAACACCTCCTGTGTGCCCATTCCTCACGGGCACAATCCCAAAGGACCAGAATGTAATCCTTCCAGGATAATGTGTGCCCATTCCTTTGGGAAGGGCACAATCCCAAAGCATGTAATCCTTTCAGGATGAGAGAAAACGGCCTTCCATTCTACCAGGGGAGGTTCAGATTAAATCTTTGAACAAGTTTTCCCTGACACAGTGGTCAGGTACTGGAGGAAGTTGCCCAGGGAAGTGGCGAAGTCACTGGCTCTGAAAGTGTTGAAGAGTTGTTCAGATATGGCACCTGGGGATGTGGTTTTGGGGTGATGATGGCAATGCTGGGGTGCTGTGTGACCATCAAGGTCTCCTCCCACCTTGACGATTCTCTGGGATTCACCCCTGAGCCACTCTGCACCAAGTGCCCCCCACGGCTGCTGCTTTGGGGCTGGCCACACCAGTAACTTTTGGCCTTGGGGGGATTCCCTTGGGAGGATGCAGAACAGCTGGAGATTGCTGAGCCTGGAGGGATGTTGTTGTTGAGATAGCTGTTGAGATGGTGCAGGTAAAGAAGCAGGAAGGGCCTTTGCAGGTGTTTCACAGAAATGTTTATTTCAGCCACGCGTGTGCGCAGTGCCGGTGTTCAGAGGAAAAGGCACAAGGCTGGGCTGAGGGGCTGGGTTAAGTACATGGGGGTTCTGGGGTGGGGGAAGAAGTATCAGAGACCAATTACCAGGGGACATGGGGGTGAGGTTAGGGAATAGAGAGCCAACGGGGAAACAGGGTGGGAGTGACTGAAAGGCTGAGGGGCAGGGAAAGAGCAGGGAGCTGACCCAGGGAACAGAACAAGAGTTGCTTTGGCCTGGTAGAACAGGGCTTGTTATGAGAGAGGGCAGCTGAGAGAGGCCTCTTGCGTCTCTCTAACTGGGAGTGCCTTTCAGGATCTCCACAAAGGGACACATCCAGGCAAAGGCAGCCCGTGTGACACCGGGCAGGCTCTGGGACGGGCATTCCTTGGGGAGAGCCGGCTGCTCCCTGAGGATCTGGGCTCATGGCTGGGAAAAGCACAAAGTGCAGCTGAGCAGGACAGACTTCATGAGGTTCAACAAAGCCAAGGTCCAGGTGCTGTGCCTGGTCCGGGGCAATTCCCAAGTCCCAGATTCATCAAGGTTGGAAGAGCCCTTCAAATTAGTGCTGCCTCCCCGGCCACTCCCAACCCTGGAAAGTGTTGGATCTGAGATTGCCCCAAGTCCCATGTTATAGAAATAAGCACCATAACTTATAGTTATTCATAGTTAATTTAATTATAGTTATTTAATTAATTTCATTTTTAAAGCTGTGAACACAGTTTACAAAAAAGAAAGGGCTATGTTCAGTCACTGCAATTAAAATAACAAATACAAAAGCAAATACATTGCAAAAAGATAAAATGAACTTTTCCCAATGATTCTCTTCCTCTGTGCTCCAGAGTCTATTTTCTACACATGAAAGGAAGAGAAGGTTCATAAGAGGCCATACATGCAGTCTAACATGAGGTTTGAAACAAGTGCTTCGTCAGGAGAGTGTAACAGTGTAAAATGTGCTTGGTTTGTCAAAAACTACATATTGGCCAGCAGAGCTTTTTGTAGCATTCTAAGACACTATGTGATGCCACCCTTACCTGCCAGGTGGCTATAACCATGTCTTTATTGAGATTTTATAGCCTCAGCCTGTGGTGGAACCACTGCACACTCCTCACTGACAGCTCTGCTGGCAGAAACAGACCTGGAAATCTTAATTCCTGAAATGTGATCCCTCAGCATGTTACACCTCGTGGAAGAAGGGACCACTTCTTCTTTCACATGAGCATTTCAGCCTTTCTCCCAGAGACAGGTAGCAGCCCTGTCTGTCCTGCCTGCTGGCTGTGGCAGGTTTGCTCAGGAGCTGTGGGGCCAGGAGAGGCACAAAGCCAAAGCCAGAGCGCTGGTCCCCCGTGTTGTCCTGCCCTCATGTGCACTCTCCAGTCTGTTTAGGTGAGACTCAGCACGTGTGACACATCCCATCCTGTCTGAGTCAACCTTTGTGACAGCTATTTGAGAAGGAGGGTGATGGGTGTGCAAAGACAGAGCAAGGGCCAGGTGGGATGCCCAGGAGCCTCTCTGCAAGGTGTTCAGCAGCCTGGCACCAGGGATGTGCCACCAAGCAAGTTTCCATAACTTGGAGCTGGTGTGGGGACGAGGAGGCTGGCACACATCTGGCTCTTGATCTGGAATAACCCTCCAAACTCGTGTCTTCCAGAGAACATCCTCTTCTTAATGAAAGAGTCTTGCTCCATACAAAAAAACCTGAGAGGTGATGACATCATTAGACCTCCACTTCAACTAACTGCTCTTATTTTCAGTTCATTTGCAAAACCAGGAGACATCTGATCTATCCAAACACCAATCTCTGTAGAAGAAAAAGTAATGTGTACACCATGACCTCATAGCAGAAAAACTGCAATTCATTTAAGGTCATTCATTTAGTTCTCTGCCCAAATGCCTACAATCTCTTAATTGCTTAAGAAGACACACTGCCAGGAGCTGAGTGTTTCATTAGGTGAGAAATTAGCTTTGTTATTAAAATACAGGTCTGGTCTTAAAAATGTCTTGAAAAAATCACCATACCTTATGAATATAATTGTTGACAAATTGGCTAAGTTTCAGAGGAAATGGGTCACAATGTTTTATTTTGACCAATCATAATTTTGAATTATGTATTTAGATATAAAGCAAAGCTGCAGAGCCATGTTTCAATTCTATGTGAATTGACCCAAGTTGGTTCACCCTGGACGCTTGTACTTGCTTTTGAAGCCCTTCCTGCACCAATAATACATCCTGTCATGAGGTCATGGTTTAATCCAAAACCAGAACACAAGAAAAAACAACAGACAAATAATGGCAGCATGGTGTTTGTATTAACCATAGGCCTGTATACCACCTGCTAATTTTATGTGTCATTATTATAACAATAATTTTGCTTTTCCTTGTAGGATTACACTTTTCCCTTTCTCCAAACCTGGCTTCAAACTGAAAGATAGACAGGTTTAGATTAGATTTTAGGAAGAAATTCTTCCCTCTGAGGGTGGGCAGGCCCTGGCACTGGGTGCCAGAGCAGCTGCCCCTGGATCCCTGGAAGTGTCCCAGGCCAGGTTGGACACTGGGGCTTGGAGCAGCCTGGGACAGTGGAAGGTGGGGAATTGGATGGTTTTTAAGGTCCCTTCCAACCCAAACCATTCTGTGATTCCATATCTGATAATTAATCTATTGCGAGTGGTAACAATTTTGCAAAAGGGACAAAGGCTAACAACAGGCATTTTGCTTGGAATGTACCTGGCAGTGCAATTGAAAAAAGGAAAATTATTTTTGGGACTATTATTTTTACGATGATGATGACTCTTCAAAAATATATTGACCAAAACTTCATTGAAATATCCCGAGTTTTTAGAAAGGAAAACACGCCAAGCTGTTTTGTTTGTTGGTTGGTTTTGTTTGTTGGTTTGGTTTGGTTTTTTGTTTGTCTTTTTTGTTGTTGTTGTTGTTGTTTTTGGGGGTTTTTTTTCCTTTTTTTTTTTTCATTTTTTTTGTGGTTTTTTTGGGTTTTTTTCCTTTCCTCCTTGATTTTCACTGCTGGATCCTGCTCTTTTCTCTCCACCAGAGAGCGCCAGGATCCCCCGAGGTGCTGATGCTGACACTTCCCAGGGATGTGCGCTTCTCCCGGGCAGTACAAACACCCGTGTGCCCCTCAGACAAATGCCTGGGGACACCCAGACCAGCTGGCTTTGGGAATGTGGGACATCAGAAAGAACTTGGTAAGTAGCAAAAAACATCTTCACGTTTTAGACTGAGAGCAGCAGCACTTCAAGGAATTTTGTAGGAAACCAACAGGCTTTGAAAAATGCCTTCCTCCAGAGGAACAGTGAAAATGCTCCAGTTCAGCTGGATAAGAAAATCCAAGGACCTGTGCACGTATTATAGCGAGAGGGCTTCACCTTCAGCGTGGTGCTTTCGAGTATGGCTCTTGAGGTGCCTGTGACGGTGCAGTCTTTTGTTTCTGTCTCCTCCTTGATGCCTGTGCACAGCATTAGAGGCACACAATAGATTATAAGATCATCTCCATAAAAGAGATTCTATGTGATTCTCCCTCTCTTAAGCCTTGTAGTAAATACTTGGTAAAATACACCCAATTTCAAATCTCATTTTAGTGTCTGTGAATCTCTCCAGACTTAGAATTTGATATTTTTACAGGTTTTTTCCTCACGCTTTTAAAAAATGCATTTACATGTCTTTACAGACCTCTGTCAAATTTCTCCTGAAACAAATAACCTGAATGTGATCTAACAAGGCAAAGTTTTCTTCTTGTGGCATTTGGCTGCTCAGATGATTGATGTGTAAAGAAGCAGCAGCAGCAAATATTGCACAGCTGTGTTTGTCACACCTGGGGAAGCCCACAGGATGTGCAGTATTTAAAGTCTGTTCCAAGAGCACCAAAACTTCCCCTGGTGCAAGACTGTAGAGGAAACATTATTAAATATATTTTGGGTAAGTTTTTTTTACCCCCATAAACTGTTTCATAGACTCTATAGCATAAATTAACGGATGACAAGAGTAATGGATGCAGTTTCTGTTTCAGCCAAAAAGGGTTAGAGGTGTCACACCCCAGGAACACCTCTTTCATTAGGGAAGAAAGGAATAAGTGGGAATCAGAAAGAGCCATATTAATCACAAATGACACCTTAAAATAGAGGCTGGCTTTTTTTTCCTTGCTGTTCTTTATGGCAGGGTCACAGCATGCTCTCTTCTGTATCTTACATTCTCCTGCTGTTGTCATTGTACTTTCTCTGACCTCTTCTTCTGGCTCGTTGCCCTTTGTTCCTTCAGCCACCTGCCTGCAGAGCCTGCAAACCCCAGCATGGTCTCTTCCTTCCAGCAGAGGCATCCCTGGATGTCAGCAATCCCAGCAGGTTTTTAACACCAGTGGACTTCACTGGAGAGACGCACGTGGCTGGGTGAGAGCCTGAGCCCTCAACTATCAGCTCAAGCTGATGACTACAACCAGGGCTCCATGATACTGAAGAGCTGAATCCATCCCAGATCCTGGACTGACAAGACATTAATAAATTGTTAAGGCTTTATCAAAACTGCAGAGGCAATTTAAAACAAATTCTTTGTCAGCAGAATCTGACGTTCCACGTAGTCTTTCAACATATGTAAAATGAAAGGGAAATAAAAGTTGTGTACATTGCTTCATTGCACCTTGAACATTTTTATTGCCAAAGTATTTCAGGACTGCAAATAGAAATATTAACCTTGTTGGTCTAATAGTAAGGATGGTCCTGTGTTTGTCTACTGAATGATAGATGGAAATACCCTATGAATGGAAAAGTAAACATTGCTGGATTTGTTTGCAGACCAACTGTCTTAGAAGAGGACAGCTGGAATTAGAACAAAAATAACCACAAAACCAGGTGCAATGCTCATGGCATTATCAATAACTTTTAATAATTTTGTTTCTTGAGTTTTTATGTCAAGCACAGGCTTTTTTCTGTAAACCATTCTAGCAGAGGTCAGTCTGTGCTAAAACAGTGATGGAGAAAGGACTGTGTGTCAATGTTAACTGCATGCAGGAAGATCTGGAGTTCCTATCTGAAAGGAGAGAGTTAAATCTTTGGGGAATTAAGACTTGAATGGGTCAGAGAGCAGCTCTCCACCCTCTCTTTGCCTTTTCCACAGCTCCCCTAACCTGTGAGGAGCAGGGATACCCCAAAGAGGGACAATCCATGAGCCCTTTGTCCCCATTTTCAAGGAGAGGCCCAAATCCTCCTGAACTTAGAGTTCATTTTAACCCCTGATCCAACCATTTGGCAGAGCTGGTCCTTCAGCTCTGCCCTGTGTTCCACCTGAGCCATTGCCCTGCTCCCTCTGTGTGACTGTGGGTCAGTGCACACACACAGTGACAAGTGATGGGGTAAAAAGTGCAGGTGAGTGCTCAGCACATCCTCTGTGCAAATCTTGTCCTTCCCATCAACACCATTCCTTGACACCCAGACAGGGATTTGCATGAAACTTGTGGGACGTTAACTCTTGAGACCTTGTCTCCTCTGTTAAATGTGGGTGAAACTGGTCAGTGGGTCCAACCACACTGCACAAGGCAAAAATGGCAAAAGACAGCAAATGTGGAGTGAAAGAAGTTGAGAAAACTGGCCCAAGTATTCTCAAAGACAGGTCACAGCTAGTGTGAAGAGAGGAACTGAGCAAACCCCATTCTCAAAAGATAAAAAGATCATTCTCTGCTTTATGGGAATCCACACACTACATTCCCACACAGGGGGTTTTGAAGAGGGAAATTCATGCAGTAAAACTTCTTTGGATGAGAGTACTGCGAAACACCAGGAACACTGCTGTGTCTTTTCAAAAGTCTGGCTCAGTCCAGCTTTAGATGGAGACACTTCCTTCCACAAATCACTGATTGCACACGAAGCAGGATTTGGGCTGTGCTCAAGTTTTTAAGAGATTGTCTGGAGCAGTTGGTTTTCCTGTATTTTCCAGTAAAAGGTTCCACTAGTGAGGCATTTACTAAAACAAACAAACCCCCATTATTTTAGTAACCTACAAGTAGAACTTACATCCAACAAACAGAACAAAAAATGCTCTTTTACAAACTCACTTCCTACTCCACAGACACAATGGTTTGTACAATAACACCACCCTCTGCCAAGAGATTTCAGTAGAAGACACAGTGACTCAAAAGAAACAAAGTGTAAGTTTATTGGACGTCAACATTTCTTAGTCAAGATCTAAGTAAAGAAAACACACTGTAGAAAAAGTTGTACAAAGCAGCAATGGATTTACATTACATTAAAGAAAAGGTTGCCTTAAGCTATTAAGTCTCAGTCCTAAAAAAAGTAAAAACCCATCCTGGTATATTGAACAGATATAGAATGTGTAAGGTATACAGGATTATAAACCCAGAGTTGCTTGTCTTACCTCTATAATCCTTTAAAATGACAAGTGATTTTGTGTAACTAACCGGAAAACTCTCTAGAAAATATATTGGATAATTCCAATTTCTAGTAGGAAACTATTCCCCTGTACCCAAGCACTTAAAGTGATCCCATTTTCCTGCTTTTTAAAAAGGGACGCTGTCAAGAATAAGCCTTAAAACATGTACTTTATGTGTATTTTGCACTTAACGCTGCAAAAGAGGGTTTGTTCTGGTTTTCTGTACATATCTGAATTAAAGCTGCTGCTGCAATAGCGGGAAGCTTGTGTCTTTAAAAGGTCATGTGTATCACTGAGAGACTGGAAAAGGAAAAAGAGGATTGAGTCTTTTATTCTGGGATAGTGAGAGTAAAAGCAACATGAAAAATCAGCTCAACCCACAGAATTAAGTTACATTTTTCAGATATCCTCACAACAACTGAGGCTGCTCATAATAGGATTTTCACGCCCAAGCAGCTCAAGTGTTATGACTCAATTTGTTTTCAAATTCTTCAATATTATTAATATAAAATATTTCTAATATAGGTAAGTCCATTTTTCTGTATCCAGCCTTTCTCTTGATAGTGTCCCTTTTCATAGAGCAGTTACAGTACAGTTTTTCACAAGTCATTTTAAATAAACAAGAATCAATAACATTAAAAATACTATCAGGCTGTGTTCAGCAACAACAGAAAAAAAAATTTTAACACTGATTCAATAACAGCAATACTAAAAAACCCCCACCAAAACAAACAAACAAAAAAACCTCCAAGAAAAAACAACCCCCTAAGCTTGTTTTGATTTTTATCTAAATCTTCTGGTAGGAAAATGTAAACAATTGTATTGAACAGCATAGGCACATGCCAGATTACAGGCTCATGCCAGATATTTGCACCCTCACTCTTAGAGCCAAGAAATTAGGCATAGTCTGTCCTTATCCCATGGGAGGAACTCATTTTAACACTGGAAGCTTAGAACAGCAACAGAGAACATGAGAGCTTTTGGAGCAAACCCACATGTCCCGCTTGGGGGAAAACAAACAACATCAGGCAAAAAAAAACCTCCTGGATGTTCCTGCCTAAACAGGAAACACAGGCCAAGCCTCTTAGAGCTGTCTGGTGTCACTGATAATGCAAAATCTCGTTTTTTAAACAGCTCAGACCAAATTCTGGGGTCACCCACTTCACCAGGTCATCTCCTTCATCAGCTGTCACAGGGTGTTTCACTCTCCCTTACCAAAAAACCCAAAACTAGAGACAGCTTCGTTACTGATTCCTGGGTTTTGCTGCCACTCCTCACTTACAAGGTTGGTCATGGTCCCAATTCAGCAAAGAACTTGCACAGAATACTTAAAAAAAATAAGATAGGCTTAGAGGCTTTGCCAACACAGTGCCTGAAAGGAAAAAACAAAGTCCCAAACCAAAATACATTTCATGGCTCAACGCTGCTCCCCTGAAATGCAACACTAGTTTCCACTCCCACTGAAGCAGGATAGTTCTCTGAGATTTATCTGACAGGTTACAAAAATAGCAAAAAAAGGACAGAATTATAGAGTCTAATCTATATATTAAAACATCTGCACATTTCTGTCACAAATTTTAGAAAAAAAAGCAAAACACTTTTTTATATTTAAACACGACCTCTAACTTTGTGTCACTTCAATACACAGCTATAAAATTAAACAAAATATGATGAAGACAGGCTTTTGTATCAATAAATTTGCCTTTTATTTTGGCTGTGGCCAAACTAGACACTCTTCAAAAGACCTTTATTTATAAACAAGCAACTAACATTTTTTTCCCATAATTTAAATTTTAAGACATATATTAAAGTTATATAAGTGGAAGCATATTTATTCCGTATCCTCCAAAATAAACACTTCTATCAAGGGCTTTTTAAGATACTGTATAAAAGCTAATAGAAAACCAGAACTGCTATATAAACATCTCATATTTAAATTTTAGAGATCCTGAATTCCTTTACTAAACAACGGAACCAAATGTAAAAAAAAAATAAATCACACAGAACATGCTCAAAGTGGAAAACAAAACTTTAAACACCCCCCCCCCCCCCGCCCCAAAACCAAAGCAACTGAAGAAAAACTTAGGAGGCTACTTAGACCCAAAATATTTTATGGATTCTTTATAATACCTAGTACACTAGGAAAAAGGTCAGGGTTTCTTCAAAGATGTTGCACAAGGTTTTGATTTAAAGTGTGTAGAATTTATCATCATAGCACAGAGCAGAATCCCAGCTGGAAGTGAGATGGCTGTGACCCAGATGAGCTGGTTGCCACCTTCCTTCAGAAAGCACACTGAATTTTAAAGGCTATAGCTCAACTTTCAGGCTGTTGTGCAGAAGAATCACTGGGGAAAACTCAGGAATCATTCTACAAAAACACGTTCGTATTTTATACAGACAGATTTCTTAAATATATATAAAGGGTACTTAGCAAGGCTTTATGTTTTTCTGATTTTTAAACCAGGTTTAAGTGCAATAACCATTTTATTCTGAAATTGCTTCTGGTAAGAAAGAAATTTATAGTCTTATTAGGTGGAATAAAAAAAGTAACTGGAAATGTCGCTATTAAGCAAGTACCTTGTTTTAACTGCAATGCCACTGAAAGAGTTTAACTGATACACAAGCAAATTAGCCTAATCATACTCAGCCACAGTCTGCCTGAAAGAGGACAAAAAAGAACAATATGTTACTTTTAGAGGTATCTAGTAGCAATTTTAGGTTGTAGTAAAACAAAGCAGAAGAGGCTTGAAACTAACATTGCAACTTTTTTGGTAGCTGAAAAAAAATCAGGGGTCCATCCTGAGCTGATTCTTTGAAACTTCACTTACAGGAAAAATAATTAAATATCTGTTGGGAAATAAAAACGGTGGCACACTTGGCTTTCACTGAGAAAAATCTGGTGTGTGCCTAAGGGTGCCCATCCTCAGATTTTTAGGAGTTACACTTGTGCTTGATTTTGCAGAATCTCAGCGTCAGCTTGCAATTCTACCTTTTGAACTCAGGATACTGAAAAAACAGTTACACACATGGTTACACAGGCAATTCAAGCCTCACTCCTACTCCCCCTGAAACTGGTGACCAAACTAGTGCTGGTTTCAGTGGACACAGACTGGGCTCTGACTCAGCAGTGTGGAATTACATCCCCCTTCTCCCAACCCTGCAGGGGGAAAGTTGGTCAGGATCATAAACACTGTTTGCATCATTTATGTTCACTTTAACCCACCACCCCTCCACCAGGTTTAAATTCTAGCAGAAGAATTTCCCTCTGTTGGTTCACCTCCTACTTCTGGGTAAATATTTCCTTGATTTACATAAAAAATTGGACCCTTACTACAGCTCCTGGTAAATACGTGTGATCCTACTTACACTAAATGCTCCAGTTGCCATTTGAGGTAAAATAATGGAACCACACAGAATATCTGCAGCCCATTATTACCACAATTTTCAACAAATTGGAAAATTGCAACACAGTCACATATGATAGAAAGCGGCAGAAAGAACTACTCTATATGCATTGTATCCATAAAATGCAGTGATTGTAGTGTGATTTTCTCCTCTGCTTTCAGCTGGATATGTATGCTTAATACAAATTTCAAATACATACTTCCTCATTTATACAGGTGTCTATATAAATATTTACATTTTTACGTTTTGTTAAAACATATCTTTGTACTCATGGCTGAGCTTATTACTTGTGTTTTGAAACACAACTCATCTTCTGTCCCTTAAAGAGCTCTCTCTTGATTTAGTAGTTATACATTCCTTTGTAGTTAAAATTACAAACAGTTGTACAAATAGTGGAAACAAAACTGTGAAACTTTTCTAACATCCATTCAACCTCAGTTCATGTTATAAACAGTACCATTTGCATTATGATGGCTGTTACACAATGACTTCAGCTACCCAAGTATCCATAGGAAATTAGTCTTTGGGACATTATATAAAGCGAAGTACCCCCCTCTCTCAATTTTCCTTAGAAAGTTATAATTAAATGGCTGAAAGCAGGCTTGCTGCTACTTCTTATATAAAATCTTAGTAATAATATTGCTGACTTTAGATTCTATTTTAATTTGCACAAGTTCCATACAACAACATAACAATTCTATGTTCCCTTAAAATAGCAAACATTCGTATCCAATAACATCAGGATTACTCAAACATGAGGTTTATTTGTTATTGCTAAAGGTTTCTAAGACCTAGGTCAATACAGCAAGACACTCCATCCACTTCCTCCCAAACTGCCAGTGCATGGCAACCACTTACATGGAGCTTGTGTGTGTTGGTTTCTTTTTGAAAAACAAATTATGACATTGGTTGCAGTATTTCACAACTATAAGCTCACAGTTAGAATCCAAATTGTTGTTTTTCTTTCATTTAATATATAACTTTATATATAATACACACGCACACACCAACATCACGGGATGAAGATCCATGCACACAATCCAGATGCAATTGTATTTCAGTGTCAAATGAAATAAAATAAAATTTATTCTGTTACTATTAGATCCCAGACCACAGTATTTTAAATTACTCTGCTTTCTACCTACTAACCAAGTAATAGTTTTCCCTACTCTCCAAATCTGAGCAGCATCCAGATTTTCCAACATCCTCGTTTTGATCCTCCTAAACCTGTAGTCTATGTGGCAGGCCTCTGAGATCCCGAACACAGCCCCCCCAAACCAGCCCTGCATGGGTTCTGTTAAAGCTAATTGTGTGTCTGTTCATGGCTCCAGAGACTGAAAGCCGTCTTGAAAGTCCTGTGGCAGAGTTTGCACATGTATTGTCTCTTGAAGGTGATTGCTGAGAGTGGGGGGGCGTGGTAGAAGAGCGTGTCCGACTCCTGCGGCACGAACAGCTTCTCAGTAGTGCTGGAGCTTTCCGGCAAGCCCGTGGGGCTGTCGGGCTCCAAAGGCTGGATTTTGGGGAGTGGTGGGGGTGGGGGTAAGGGTGGGGGTGATGGGGAATTAGCTGGTGGACATATCTCAGGCTCTTTATTTGTGGACTCCTCTGCAGCCTGGGACATGTGAGACTGGAAGTGGCTCCAGAGGCGGAAATTCGTTCGGAAGGCCTTGTTGCACACGTGGCAAATGAACGGCTTCACGGAGCACAGCAGCTCCTGGTGACGCTCCAGCTGCTTGCGTAGGGTGAAAATCTTCCCACACTTTTCACAGGGCCACAAACTGGGATCTTTCTTGGACACTACGTCCTTAGGTTCCCTGCTCGTTTCAGTGACCTCGTCCTCTATATCATCTGCAGGCTCTTCTTTGATCTGGATTTTAAACTGCTTGGAGACACTTAAGTCTTCAGGCAGACATGAAGAGTCTTCAGAATCAAAATTGATTTGTTCTGACGAATCACTGAACACACCATCCTCCTTTGCAGCAACAAAATTGTTCATTTTATTGGATTCCGACTGCGGAGGCAGCCGTGACGAACTGGTGATTTCTCCATTGTGATCCATGAGAGGCAAAGAAAAGTTCTCTGATGGAGCCATTGTGTTCTGATTGTGAACTTCAACCTGATGACGCCAGATACTGAAGGATGATTTGAAGGTGCGCATACACTCGAGGCAGGTCAGCTTCTTGTACTCACACTTGCTTTCATGCTCGTGCTTCAGCTCTGGAGAAGAAAACCTAAGGCTGCAGTAAGGACAGACAGTGGCGTTTCTACAGAGTCGCTCATGGTTTCCCTGTTCAATGAGTGAGGAGAGCTTGGCATTGCAGAGACGGCACTGATAAACCTCCTTGTTTTCCACTGCGTTTTCAATATGAATGTGATCTTTCTGCTTAGGAGCCTTATTTCCTCCAATGGGTTTCTCCCCAGGGTGCATTTTTATGTGCTGTTTGAACTGGGAGAGGAAACGATAAGCTTTCCCACAGTAGGTACAAATATAGGCTCCTTTGGTTCTCGACCTTAAATTCCTTTTGATGACTTGTTGTGCTTGTGAAGCAGACTGGCCTTGAAAGCTCTGCTTGCCACGTCTCAGTTTCACAATCAGAGCTTTTTTGATTTCTCTCTCCCTCACTATATCAATCAGTTTTCTTTGGAATTTTTCATCCAAAAGGGTGTGTGAACTGGAAGCTGGTGAGGGATTCTTCACAATTCCATGTTGTGTCTGGCAGTGCGTCCACACTTTGAAATTGGTGTGGAATCTCTTGTGGCATATGTCACAAGCATAGGGCTTCTCTGGATTGTGATACATGTTAACATGGCGATGAAGACCTGCTGTTGATCTGAAAATTTTAAGGCAGTGTTTACATTTAAATTTTTTATTTGGTCTCACTTCTTCCATCTCGCTGTATTCATCTTTACTGACATCAGAATCAGGGAAATCGGCATCAAGGTGCGTGGGGCTCGAGCCTTCCTCAAAGTTCTCTTCTGAGCCAGGAGAACCCTGCTCATCCGCCTTCAGCTTCTTGAACGGTAGCCTCCTGTCATCCTGGAACCTCCTTTTCGCTGGAAGCCTGCTCGGTTCCTTATGGTCATCCTCTGTTTTAAAAGCAAAGTCTTTGTTTGCTGATGCTGAAGCATCACCCACTGTAACTCGTATGATGTCAGCAGGATCTGAGAGGGGACTGCTGGGCTCAGTTTTGATCCGCACCTCCGAGAGAGGGGAAGCGACCTCCCGATCCGTTGACTGAGAGGCACTGAAAGACCTAAGGCGATGTGGGTGTACTACCTGTGGCTTCTCATCCGAGGAGGACTTCTCCAATGACTCTTTCGAGGATGACTTTTGGGATGCAACATTAAATGTCTTCTGGGAATCATTGGTTCCTGGTGAGGAGCATGAGGATACCTGTGCAGGTTTTAGGTCAACAGAAGGTGAGTAAACAGGAACCTGGCTGTCCATGGACAGTGACCTTCGAAGGAGACTTTTTACAAGGGGCCCACTTCTGTCAATACTTTGGTTTTCTGGGCGAGACCCACCAGATGGGATTACCAGCCCTAACTTGGAGTAGTAGAGCAAATTCCTGTCTTCCCCTTGACCATTTCCTTTTCCTGCCTCGCGCAACAAAAACGTGGATTCTGCTGTCCCACGCAGAGACAAGACTGGTGGACGTGGCCTTTTCAATGACATCTCTGCAACTTTTCCTCTCAGAAGCTGAGCGCTGCTTCCTGGATCGCCGCCTGCCATTTCTTTCTCTGCTAAAGACATCTGAGGCAACACCATGTTCCTTTTCACTAAAGCAACTCTGCTCTGATCCTCCACATTTCCACAAGTTTCATGAACCTTTGTATAGCTCACAGGGCCTTCTTTCAGCCACCTCCTTTCAGTCAGTGATAAGTTGTGAAGGGTTTCAGTTGGTTTTGTTACCTGTGGTCTGCTGCTAGCTTTGACAGCCACAGAGGGTGAAGGTTTAGGAGTATGGCTTAAGTCATGCTGTGTTTGATTTACGCTTTTCGCTTGTGCTTCAATTCTGTTCTGACAGACGATGACACTTCTCTTCTGAGAACTACTTTCATCTTCATCTTGATAGAGTATTTTTTTAATAGGACAAGAAGGAAAAGGAGCTTGAGGACTCTTGGAAACAATGTTTGTAAGAAAAGATATTCCAAGACTGTAGCCCAGTTCTTGCACAGCTGCGAGGCTGCCTTTCTCAATGAACAAGGATGAAGAATAAATGTAGTTCAACACATTATCAAAAGCATCTGGCTCACAGAAGTCGAGCTGAAACACTGACTGAGACTCATTCTCCTTATTTGTGAACAGAGTCTGGAAGTATTCACTGCTGGCTGCCAGAACATTCTTATGAGCTCGGAATTTCTGGTCTCCTACGATCAGCACAACGTCACACAGCTGTCCCTTGAGACGCTCCTCGTTCAGGGTGCTCAGGAGGGAAATGGCATGTGCTGGATTTATGTAATGCAAGAGCCCCTCCATGATTCTGATGTCCCTGAAAAAGAACAACAACAACAAAGCTGTAGGTTGCCTTATATGAACTGTTAGAGACAAAGTAAACACATCTCCTGTACTTTGTAAACTGCCTAAACCACCATTAAACAGCGATTAAAGAAACAGCTTGTGTGGAGGAAAGGTTTGGGAATGAAAACACCACTGGTAGGTCCAAAAAAGCACAGGCATGGAAGAACCAGCTCATTTGCCCACTTTCAAATATCCTTTTAATTGCTAATCTTACACCAAGAATATTAGACCTAACTAACTGGGATGGATGGATGGATGGATGGATGGATGGATGGATGGGTTCTGTTCTCCTCCCGTCATACTCCTCTCCACAGGGAGGAGCAGTTCAATCATTTCACTCTTGATCATCTCTTTTTCTGCTTCAGCTTTATGAAGATCTATCTTGACAACTGCATTGATAAACTCTTGGATCAGATATCTAAAGCTTAGTTATAGCAACTCACCTTTCTGATGCTAAGCAACCCTGACAGTCTCCTGCTGACTAGATAAATTAAGGGGGTTTTGTTGTCACTTTCAATAGGATGATGGAAAAGGCACTAATACTGGGAAGGAAGAAGGATTATTGTCTGTAATCTAAATGCATCATATTTACTTATGCTTAATAAGTGTTGTTAATATCTACTTCTAACTATATCTATCACTTAAAACTGCACTGGCAGGATCTGGTTTCTGGGAAATGTCAGTTTTCACTGAAGTATCCCTGCATTGCTTTGCTCAGGATGAAAAGCAATCAGAGAACTGAAATCCCTGTTTCATTCATTAGCATTAGAGCCCACAATCTGAGGAACAGTTACCTTTGGCTGCATCCAAGAGTAAAATAAGTAAAAAATTAAGTAAAAGAAGTCAAAATTAAGCTGCAGTGCAAAAATCTCCATGATCCATATGCTTCAAAACAGCCCACTCCATACTGCAGGATGTCTTGATAACTCAATATACTGCTCCTGATGAGAGCTTAACAAAAGAAGATAACCAGAATTTCTGTGGCATTAGTTGCAATTTATATATCTGTGCACAAAAACACACATAGAGAAATCAATAATATTAAATTCTCTTATTTTTTTCATGGACACTCTCTAACTACCTCCATGGTGGTTATAAAACAAGTCAATGATTTATCTGTTAAAAGCAATTATCTTATTTTTACAGCTTATTTGAGAAACTACTTTTTAGTTTCATTTGTACATGATGTATGCTACTACAACAAAAAGATTTCACTGTTCATCAGCTTACAAGCAAAACTGTAAAGTTTATTAAAATAAAAAAACAATACTGAGAAGCTATAACCCCATGGTTAATAAATGAGAATGGTAAATCTTAAAACTAATGGGTATAAATAAGTGATCAAATTGTTATTATTGAGAAATGACTTAAAGGATGCTGCATGCAGTGTCTCAGGGCACTGATCATATCAAGGACTCAGCTACCACTTCTACACCTAAAAATACCAAATGAGTTCATAGTGACATGGCAACAGCAAAACCAGAATGATGTTTCCTCACCAGATCAGTCTTTACTGAGTATTTCAGTGTCATTTCATAAACACTAATTTATCCTTAAATCACCTTAGATAGCTGTAATGCATAATTCCCCCACACCTCCATCTATAAAAAGCAGTGCAGTCAATCTTAATTTGAGAAAGCAATCTGGCTTGTTTTGCTTTCAATGTTTTACTTAAGAATACTGGGAGGATGGAGGTGGTGGTGTGAGGATGGTGGCTCATTACTCTCCTCCTTTGTGGATGCCACTGCAATCTGAAGTGGCAGAGTGTGACTGGCCCTAATCCAGTTTCATGGTCTGAGCACCCATTAACAATTACAGAGTTGTAAGTGCTCTAGGAAGGCACCTTTCTCTTTCACTTCACCTGGAAGAAAGTGAGTTTGCAAACTCAAGTGATTCCTCTGGGATGCAAGCTGAGAAGGTAAATGGAGGTAGAAGATCAACAGAGCTTAGGAAACTTTAACTGTGGTATAGAGACACCTAATAGAAGCTGCTGCATAACCCACACTTCAATGACACAATGGAAATAGAGTGTATTAGTCAAATGTTTTGAAATACTTTAAGATCTTTCATTTTAATCTGCTTTGCTCTTGTGTTTTTAAAACTGGTAGAATAAACAGCATGTAATTACTATGTGTCCCTCTGCCCACATAACACAGCAATGCAGCATAACCAGTAGCAAGTGGTGTAAAATCTGCAGGACTAAAGCAGAATCAAACAGCCACCCATCCTTCTGGCCAGTTTCCTTCTTCATTCTACAAAAACTTCAATGCATCGCATTAAACACCACAGACAGAAACATCCCTCCCTGCCAGGCTCAGAGCACAGGAAAGGAGGCTCCGGTGCAATGTAACTCTGTCACTTTAACAGTAACCAAGGCAGCAACGTACACAAATGGCAAAGGACCAAATCAATCCTCCAAAGGCAGCTTTAATCCTGGTATTTCCTAATTCAAGTGCTTGACTTTCAGCTTAATAGCCTTTAGAAAGAAATTTAGGCAGAAATTAAACAAACCATAGTAAGAAACACACCAGAACTGTTTTGTAGAGCCATTTAAGATGTTTAGCCAGATCATGTGAAAGCCTGAAACACTTAGAAGTAGGGAAAAAAAAAAACCCAAAGAATACCTGAGTCAGAATACAATGTGTTAGAACTTCCCTACATGAACACTTTTCAGTAACAAAGTTGATCCAAGTCATCCCCGCTCTCTTGTGTTCATCTTACCTGCACACTGCAGGTCACTCCTCCTTCAGCTGTGCCAGTACAAATATTTGCAGGCCTGTATGACTTAGCAGAACACACAATAAATAAACCCCCAACATAATTTATTTTCAAATGCTGGTCGGTTTTCATAGTAAACCACATCAGGAACTACTGCATTGGCATAACTGAAGAGGCAGCAGTGGGAACAGCCATAGGAGGACAAGAACTGGCTCCCCGTGGCACCATGTGTAGATACACAACTCTGGCAGTCTCCTCTAATACCAAATTTGGTTCCAGGGGTTTGGGTACTCCTACTTCTGAGCTGTAGATTGTTTTGTGATTAGCTACCTAAGATCTTTCCTCCAGATAATCTGCTTTTATTCTCTAACCTTTTTCTTTTTCCAGCCACCTTCACTACTGACTGGAAACAAAGTTTTCTTCTTTTCTTCCATGATGTTCAGGTGACATCATGGAAACAGCAGGAGCACATCAGAAAATCTCCCACTGTTGTATGCAGGTGCCTCATGCCACAGCAGCTTCTGGTCCTCAGGTGGAAGAGTGACTGAATTTAGACTCCAGACCCAGGAAGGGCCAGTGTAGCAGGCCAAGAAGAGATTGTAGTGTCAGCCTTCACAGAACCACAGGATGGGTCAGGCTGGAAGGGACCATAGTGGCTCATCTGCTCCCACCTCCCTGCTCAAGCAGGGTCACCCCAGAGCACAGAGCACAGGATTGTGTCCAGATGGTTCTGGAATATCTGCAGTGAAGGACACCCCATACCCTCCCTGGACAATCTGTCCCAGTTCTCAGTTACTGCAAAGGAAAGAAGTTGTTCTTCATGTTCAGGTGGAAATTCCTGGGCATCATTTCTGCCCATCACCTCCTGTCCCGTTTCTGGGCACCACAGAGCAGAGCCTGGTCCATCCTCTTGACATCTCCCCTTTCGATATTTATACACATTAATGAGTCCCCTCTCAGTCATCCCTTCTCCAGGCTGAGCAGGCCCAGCTCTCTGAGCCTTCCCTCGGAAGAAATGTTCTAGTCCTCTAATTCTCTCCTTCAACAGCCCTCCACTGATCTCAGAAAACTAGATGTCAAAAGCCTAAGTACCATATTTGGTATAAGATTGGTTTTATTTTATATTTTTAACAAGGATAGAAAAAGATGCCTCCACTATTTCAAAGTAACTTTTGTAAAATAAAAGAAATCTCAGGAAAGTGCTTCACAAGGGAAGAGTGAAAAAGCTTAATCTTAGGACAAACAGTTCCTTGATCTTCAGCAGCAACCTCCCTCTGAAGTGGCAGTTCCCCTGCCTTTCCTCTGCTCCTTACTATCACATCTCCCCCTCCCAGCTCTGTGCCCCTTCCTTTCACCAGCTCTGCTGCTCATTTGATCTCCCAGTGAGTTGATTTAACTCCTTAAAATTAAGCAGGAAACAACAAATAAATTAATTCCAGAGTTTTAGATCTATTTGCTATTTTCTAGGATAGGGAGCTTAATCAGCTCACTGAGAGGTCAAATGAGCATCAGGGTTCCAGAAAGAGAAGCCATGCACCTGCCCAATCTTTGTCAGGAAGTTGTTCCATCAGCTTCCTCCATCTGAAATTTCACCTTTAGAAACAATGGAGCCACCGACTTTACAGCTGAAACTTTACAGATAGAATCAGACAGATATTTCTGTGTGGTTTCACTGTAACAGCTACACCCTCAAATACATGAGAACTAAGAGACATTGATTGTTGCCTTCTAAATTCCATAAGGAAATCACTGTCAGCTAAAGCTCCATTAACAGCGTGCTGGGGGGCAGTGGGAAAGATGATGTTCTGAAACCCTCAGTGAAATGCAGTATTGCAGCAAGGACGTGCCAGGGCTGTGAGAAAGTGCAGGTGGAAGCAGAGAACATGAGGATGGAGGAAGAAATACACAGAAGAGACAGAGACTGAACAAGGAAAACGCACAAGAAGCATGGCAGGGACAAACCCACAAAAGAAAGCAAAGAAATATGGATTATAAGACTAAGCCAAAGCATACAAGTGACCTCCTGGAGCATCCCCTGGAAAATGCAGGAATATTGCATTCATTTGAGTGCTTTCTTGGAGATCTGATGGCTCTGACAATTCCGGTGCTTTTTCAGACACCAGAAGAGTACAAAGTTCCCTTACTTGTTGTAAGTCCAGACAAAAAAGGAACCTACACTGCTTCAGCTTCTACTCGAGGACCCTATGCTGGATTTTATGATTTGAGTTTGACAACAGTTTATAAAATGTCTCTTCTCCCATCAACAGCCTTTGCAACACAGATACTCTCCCATAGAACACACAGATTTACACATCCCCCTATATACCCCCAAAACCTGTAGGTAAAAGCTGCAAACCCACATAGGAATATTGTTTACATTTCTATAAGCTTTTTCTATCAAAATACTTGAACAATCTCTTGCTGCAAGTTTGGAGATTCTCTCTTCCTGGGTTTAATGAAATGAGATCTCACTGCTATTGCTATTTTCCACTGCAGACAGCACTGTGAACTTTCCCCATGAAGACAAACATTTCTATTTCCAATAGGTCAGCAGCACAGAGAGAATCACTGGTATGAAGACAGGCATAAAATCAGATAAATAACATGCTTGATAGTGTGTGAAATTGATGGACTAATTTCTAGGTATTTATCCTCCACACATATAAAAGCAGAAATTTAAAGAGAGAAAAAGAAGAAATTTTATAATCATAGAATCACAGAATGATTTGGGAAGGGACCTTAAGGATCATCCAGCTCTAACCCCCTGCCATGGGCAGAGACACCTCCCACTGTCCCAGGCTGCTCAGAGCCCCATTGAACCTGGCCTGGGACATTTCCAGAGATGGGGCAACCTGTGCCAGTGCCTCATCACTCTCACAGTAAAGAATTTTTTTCTAATATGTAATCTAAACCTACTCTCAGTTTGAATATTCTACAGTTTATTTTGCTCTACACTACAGACAAATAATTAGCAGTTACCCTGACACAGACATGAAGTTCACTTAGAAATCAGAGGCTACTATTCACATTCAGATCATACCCTCAGTTTCACATTCTGACACTTAAAATAGCTCCCCCTGACGTGCAGCTAACTACAGAATGTCAGAGTACAAAGCTCCTCTTGTCATTCCCATTCTTGTTTACAACCCAGCAGCAGCTCAGGGTGCAATTTCATCTTACTCGGAGCAGTCTAAGGAGGGATTGCTCCTGCAAGGAGCAGCCCGTGTCACCTCCCCCTCCGAGGAAGGGCTGCCTGGAGTCAGAGCAGGGAGCGGATCCAGCTACAGGATGCAAGGGACAGGACAGGGAAATGCTGGCTGGGAGCTCTCAAAGTTCTTCCTGAAACATTCAGTGAAGATTAAATCACATCAAACACAATTTGATATTTGTCCTGGTCTCCATGCCTCGACTGAAAGGTGTGTAACCCAGCCTCCAAATTGCTGAAAACTAAATCAAAATATTAAAAAGTTTAAAAACACCTTTCTCTAGGAGTTCTTCATCTTCCATTCCCTTGAAATGTTTGTTTTGTAATGCAAAATACAAAGCAACATTTGCTTTGTAATGTTGCAAATAAACTCTGATGGGACAAATCTGAAAGGCTTGACAGCCATCAAATTTAAACACCTACAGAAATCTCATCCCCAGAAATATTTATTGTCATTTTTTTGGTAAGAGATGCATGAAATTTGAAGAATTGCAGACCAAATATGTACACTTTTACTTTTTCTACAGGTTGACTTTATTGTTTTATTGGCAATGCTGAGATATATTTATCAAATGGAATGCCATCTGCTTTACTAGATGAGACACATTAACTGGCCTAATTCACAATAAAAACTTGTGTACATATTGCTTTTAATTTTGCTGGTGTAGTAAAAATGACATTGTGGTCATATTTCTATTACTATAATGGTGCTTTTTTCAGGCACAGTGTATTTTGGGTGCGAAGAAAAGCCACATATCCATGTAAGGTATTTTTCTATCAACAGAATAGTGTTTACACTAAGGTTTCTTTAAGAAAATGAGACATGAGGGGAAAAGGGCATACATTTAATCTGGAAAATGCAGAATATAAAAGCTGAGCCTAAAAAATTGCCAAGTGAGAAAGTTATGATTCAGGTAATGCAGGTATCTTCCTTCCACTGAAGGGATCCAGAGAAAATGTCATTCAGCCATCACTGATACTGGGAAGATGATAAAGGAAATACAACAACAATTTTACCTGAATTTTACCTTAAGAGATTTACAAGCTCATGAATAGCATGTGGAAGATGTTCAGTTAACTCTAAGTCCACAAGCAATTGAATGTAGGCTGTTTTACATAGTTTAAAAAAAGATTAATTTAAAAATCCAGCTCCATGAACAAGAAAAGTATTTTCTTTACTCCTCAAAAGTATTTATGAGAATGGAGATGATCGTATTTTTACTGGAATTCCCTGAAATTTGGCCCTCAACCTCAACAGCTCAAGCACTGTACTCAGTTATGTCTTGGTACAGAAAAAACAAATTCCTTTAGGTTATGACAGACTGAGTGTGGCAGTGATTAGAAATCACGGTAATTCTGCTGCTTTTCCTTTCGTGGTTCTTAATTTATATTAAAAGGGGTTTTGGGAGGCATATTTACTGTCCCAAGTACACTGTTTGTAGAAATGCTCTGAAGATACTCACACCTGTGTCCAGAGCAGACTGTGAGGGGTGACACACACTGTGCCCTGTGTCAGAACTGTCCCTGCAGTAACCACAACTTGTCAGGGGTTGATGAGAATGAACTGCAACCTAAATATTACTCACACTGAGGTAGGATAAACCTTGGATAAAGAGACTAATGCTCCCAGACAAAAAAGGGGAAAAACATTTCTTCCTTTCCCAAAGAATGCAACTTAATTGTATACAAATTACTATCAAAGGAAAAGGTTTGCAGCATTAAAAAAATATATATATATTTGGCCAAAGGATTTTTCATGTCTTTTCAACACAGACTGCATGGAAAGAATCTGCACAAGAAAGATGTGGTGTTTCACTACATCTCAGAGGGAAAACCCCTCAACAATCAGGACCAGGGGATTTTAAAACTTATGGTGGACAGCAAGACTGATGAACTGATGGGGGTGGAGATGAAAGGAGCTTATGAAGATTGAAGACTTGCTCAACACTTCCTTTCCTTGCACATAAAATATGCCTGAAATGTTCCAGAACAGCAAAATACATAAAGTAGCCAATAAGACAACAAATTTATTTTTATTTCACTGCTGATTGAAAGAAAATATAAGAGGACCGATGTCTTTAATATTATCAGTAGGGAAAAAAAATGGAAACACTACAGTACAAAGACTAATTATTAAAGTACAACAAATATTTGGGAAGGAAACCTCCCCCTGCACAGACACCTATTTTAAAGCAGAGCATATTGCAGTCTTTCCACTTGCAGCAAATGACTTTGCTGCTTTTAAAGACTTTTTTTGCTTCTTGAGGATCTCAGATCATTACATGACACGGATTTCAAAATGAAGGCGCTCAGTTGCTCAAAAGTTTAACGACAGCTGAAATTGTTGCAACTGCAGCATGTGACTCAGAGCACAGCCCCTCCCAGTGCAGAACAAACCCTGTGCTGATTACAGCCCAACTTCCTCTCCCCTCTGAGTCCACTCTTGGTCACACGCTGAAGTTATCACCATTTTGCAGATAAAGTGAATTTCAAAACCCTGAAAGCTACAGAGAGTTGGTTTTTAACAGTAACTGCTTCACACTTCCTGAAGTTCAAAACAACTTCAATACAGTAAGAAAACTCAAGGTTTTCTGTGAAGTTGTCCTTTTAAATCCAAATGTTGACCTGTCCCTAACTGTAAGGAAAGTGTGATCAGCCATCACTACAAAAATGATCAGACGTGTGCAAGTATTCCCCAGCATCACACACGAAAAAATACCCCATGTGCTCAGAAAATCTAATTTCTTAGTAATACCCAGATCCTACTGACCCAGAGGGTGCTCAGAGTGAGGCAGATGCAGCAAAGTATCACCCTGGCACTTGGAACCTACACAGCAGGAGGCACAAAAGTTCACATTCATCACTGAATGTACACCACAAAAAGGACTTTGGGAACTTCTTAAAAGCTGCTGCCTGTTCCATATTCAGTAAGAATACTAGTATGTGCTAAAGGATAAGTTACTTTGAACATTAAAGCAGAATCAGGTGAGCTCAAAAGTGGTGAAATCCCCAAGGAATCCTGGTCTGGCTCTGCAGCTTTAAACTCCAGAGGTTCTAATTTGTGCCATCTCCCTGCAAACCCCTACTGAGAACATGCAAATGACAGTTCTTGAAATGGTGACCATGCAGTCAGGGTGGGTGGACTTTCCACAGGTAAACAAAATACTCTTAAGAAATTACAACTCTATATATCTGAGAGAAAGGGATGCTAGAACCCCTTTCACCCAGGAGATGGCCACATAATTTGGTTTTTTTGATAACAAGGTTTATAAAAACAGTCGCTTAAATTTGCTCCAAACTTCCACTCAAGATGATCAGCATAACGCTCGTGGAAAACTTTAGTCAGAGCACTTTTGTCAGTTTGAGCAAAGTCAGAACAGAACACTAAACTTACATATGAAACAGTACTAGATTTACCTGTAGTGTGTGCATTTACTACTCCTGATTTAATATCAAAAGTCTTCCTGTACAAAGACACATTTAAAAAAATGTAGTTTCACATTAACTTATCTAAGGATAAAATATTAATTTTAATTTAACTACAAGATATTCCGTGTATTCACAAAAGCTCTGTGATTACTTACTTCCACTGGGAGTCCAACTACAAAACAAAGGAAGAACTACTAATGCAATTACTATTTAATTATTAAAATGAGCTTACTCAGCACATACACATTCCACAATTATTTCCTGCCTAATAGTAATTCCTTTAAGTTTTTCTCCTGTTTATTTACGTGAGCCTCATCCAGTCTGAACACAACATCAGCTTGGACTTTATGGAAGATTATAGTGAAGTTCTCTCTGACAGCTGTGACCAGGTAAAACACCTTCCACAAATTTCTGCAGGCACAGCTCAGCACTCAGGACTTCCCCACCTGGCTGTGTAATGTGCTTCATCCTGCCGATGAATAATCCAGTCCAAGAGTTCTCGGACCAGCAAAGCCACACTTTGTTTCCAGAAACACAAAATGGGTCAAGCTGGAAGGGACCATAGGGGCTCATCTGCTCTCACCTCCCTGCTCAAGCAAGGTCACCCTAGAGCACACGGCACAGGATTGTGTCCAAATGGTTCTGGAATATCTCCAGTGAGGGAGACTCCACAGCCTCTCTGGACAATCTATCCAATGCTCGGTCACCGCACAGGAAAGTTCTTATGTTCAGGTGGAATTTCTGTGCATTAGGGTCTGCCCATAGCCGGGCACCACGGAGCAGAGCCCAGTCCGCGCTCGGACACCTCCCCTTTCTATACTGCCAGACATTGATGAGGTTTGGTACCTGCCTGCACTTACACGCGGGGACCTCGCTGGGGGGAGATGAAACGCGCTCTCCCTTCCAGACACACCGGGGAGGAGCCGTGTCACCGAGTCACGGCGCTCCCGGCGCCTCTCTCGTGTTTTAGAGCTCGGATCGGAGCCGGGGGAAGAGCCTGGAGCCGCCGGCGAAGGGGAAGCGCCGGACCACCGGTCCCTCACACCCCTCGGGCGGCCGGTTCTTCTCACCACCGGTGCCTGCTATCCCTCACACCATCGGTCCCCAGTGTTCTTCACACCACCGGTCCCTCACGCCCTGGGGCGGCCGGGCCCTCGCGGCCCTCACGCCCGTTGCAGCGGGTAACGGGCTTCTGAGGCGCCGCAGCCCAGCGAAGCTGGAGGTCGGCGCGCCGCTTCCCGCACCCCTCTCTCCGCCTCTCCCCGCCTTCCTTCCTTCCTTCCATCCATCCATTCCTCCATCCTTCCTTCCTTCCATCCATCCATCCCTGCCGGCCGCGCTCATGCGCCCTGAGCGCTTCCCCCGCGCCTCCCCCTCGGGGCTCGGGCCCAGGCGGGGCGGGCGATGTGGCGGCGGCCGCGGGCACCTCCCGCCCGCTCCGGGCGCCTGCGCCGCGCCCCGCCAAGGCGCAGGGGGGGAAGAGTTTCGTAACCGGCGCATGCGCGCGGGAGCCGCATCCCCGCTCGCTGGAGGAAGGGGGGGGGGGAAGGAGGAAAGAGAAAAAAAAAAAAAAAAGGAGAGAAAAAAAAAAAAAACACCTCAGAGTTACGTCAGGAAAAGACGGATTTGTGCGCGGGGAGACCCGCGCGGCGCGGGCAGCCCCCGGGACGGGCGCGACACGCGGGCGCTACTCACCCTGTCCGCAGCCCCCCCCTGCTCGCCCCCCTCGGCGCCTCCGCTCAGGGCTCAGCCCGCGCTGCCGCCGCCGCCGCCGTGATTCCATCCATCTTGAATTTGACGTCATCCCACAACCGAGGGATGAGGTCATCGCGGGGAGCGCTCGTCACGTGCGCGGCGCCGCGATTGGCCGGGCCGGGGCGGGGAGCGGGGGGCGAGGGGGCGGCGCGGCAGGGGAGGGGGGGGCACGGCGGGGAGGAACGGGGAAATGGAACCGGGGACGGGAACGAGGATCCCCCGCCCGCCCGACCGACAGCCCGACAGCCAGCCTTCCACCGCGGGCAGCACCGCCCGCAGCGCCCCGGCCGCCGCCCTCAGCCCGCCCCGCCGCAGGAGGGAAACTGAGGCAGCGGCCGCGCGTGTGGGGGGTGGCCCGGCAGCGCGGGGGGGACACACACGGAGGGACAGGTCAAACAAACCGAACAATGGTGGGGGTTCGGGGGGTGCCGCTGTGGTAACCCGCGCCCACCGCCCCCCCCCGGCCTGTGTGCTGCGGGTGTGGGGGGGACCCCGCGTGCGGTGAAATTTGTAATTGTTTCGTCGTGAGTTTTTATTGCGGTGATTGTTATTATTTTCATGTTGTGGGGTGGTTTTTTTTAAGTGTAAGGCCCAGTGTGGTGTGTGAAGAAGCGCCGTGCCTAGTGCCACCCGCTGTGTGCCTCACAAGCCCCCACCCACCTCTCACATTTCCGTCCCCCTCAAAAGCCACCACTGTCCCCATCAAAAGCCACCGAGTCCCCCAAGCCACCCACTGTCCCATTCACAAGCTACCTATTGAACTCCTCACAAGGCACCAACTCTCCCCCTCAAAAACCACCCGCTGTCCCTCAAAAATCCCCCCATTCCCCTCAAATACCACCCGCTGTCCCTCAAAAACCTCCCCATTCCCCTCAGAAACCACCCACTGTCCCTCAAAAGCCACCTACTGTCCCTCACAAGCCACCCACCGTCCCTCACAAGCCACCCACCGTCCCTCACAAGCCAGCCCACCACTCCCCGTTGCCATCAGGCACACACATGCCCAGATCCCGGTGGGTTCTGGCTCAGTTTTTGTAACTGCTGTACTCTCTCGTCTTGATGTGATTTGAAAAAAATTGTAATGGCCATTATCATCGCTTTAGGCTGGCTTCTCGTCGTGATTATCCGCTTGGAATTAAGTACCTGAATAGGGCTTTATGTGTCAAAATGCAAGCATTAAAATAGAAATTAAGAATTACAAGATTTCTCTTGTTTTTGTCGAAAGCTAATCTGGCGCCTTATCTTTTCATTAAGGACAGCTCTAGAGATTAGCATCTAATCCCATACATGTTTTCAGTGTGCTTTTAGATATCCCACCTAAGTCACAAATAGTCCGAAGCAGCTGTAGAATCCCTGGAATGTGTTTAGGGATGCGTTCAAACCTTTTTTGACAGGGTTTTGTTGCTAGTGGGCTAAAACCCACGTAAGGGAAGGCGATGTAGCTTACTGGGTCTGGCTCCTTTATTCCCTCTCCGGATCTTGTGGGTTTCTTTTTTTGTCATTGCCGGCTCTTTTGGTAGCTTTGGAAACTTGGGAAGCTGCTTTTGAAAGATTGGGGTTTTTTTTGCTCAGGGACTCGTGCCCTGACACGAGTGTGGCTTTGTGAGCCAGCACAAAACCCCAGCAATGTCTTTGGTGCTGTCTGGAAGAGTTCCCTGGTCTGGTTTGCTGTGTTTGTGGGGTGTGCAGACAGCTGCTCTGGCACAGGGGCTGCTGTGGTGATGAGAATAAACAACTGGGAAAGCAGTTGCATCTGTTCCCATAAACCAGTTTGTGCAGTGATTCTGGCTGTGCTGCCTGGGAAGGATTTGGGGAGCTAACCTGAGCTTGGAAATCAAGGCCCTGATAACTTTTTTTTTATTCTTTTTTTTTTTTTTCTCATGTGTACTCAGTTACTTCTCAGCCAAGCAGAAACTGGTCTTGCATAATTCCTCATCCGTGCTTCTCCAAAAGGGCCTGTGGCACAGATGGAGGATCTCTGTCCCAGAATTACCCTGCTGAAAGGTGTTCTTACACATGTGTGTCTTCCTGTGCAGGTATTTATTACCAGTATTTTTAATTTATCAGGTTGTCTAGTGAAAGTGCTGCCAGTAGAACAGAGCCCATGCAGTGGCTTGTATAATTCTGTTGGAGTGAGTCCAGAAGAGGCCACGGAGTTGATAAGAGGACTGAGGCACCTCCCCTGCAGAGACAGGCTGGGAAAGTTGGGGTGTTCAGCCTGGAGAAGAGAAGGTTGTGTGGAGACCTCAAAACACCTTTCACAATCTGAAGAGACCTGCAAGGAAGCTGAGAGGAGCTCTTCATCAGGAACTGGAGTGACCCAAGAACAAGGGGGAATGGGTATAAACTGGAAAAGGGGAAATTTACTTTAGATATTAGGAAGGAATTCTTCCTTGGGAGAGTGGGGAGGCCCTGGGATTGCCCAGAGCAGCTGTGGCTGCCCCTGGATCCCTGGCAGTGCCCAAGGCCAGGTTGGACACTGGGGCTTGGAGCACCCTGGGACAGTGGAAGGTGTCCCTGCCCGTGGCAGGGGTGGGATGGGATTATCTTCCAACCCCTTAACATTCTATGATTCTATAGTTTTGTTCTTACAAACAGATTATTTGAGAAAATTGTGAATGCAATCCTCCAAGATTCTGTGATTCAAAAGACATTATCTGACTGTATTTCATGACCAAGTCTGATTGGCTTCATGTTATTAAAGGTTATGGATGTCTTATATCCCTGTAAATCAGATTTTTCTTGATTCTAATGAAATCTTGGGAAAGAATTCACTCTGTAGAATTATTGGGAGTTTAAGTTGTCTCTCAGTAGGTTTATTTTGTCAAATGTACCATTCCCAATTATTAGAATGTATTCTGGTTCTTCAAGATTAGCTTGTTTATGAACATATTTTCCAACATTTCTAATTTTAGATGCTTTGATGGGGGGCTTAGTTTGATATATTTTTCATCTGTATGTGTAGTTGCAGCTGTTATTACCAGGTGCATGTTTGTTCTCCATTTGGAGTATCCAATAACTGCTCAAATTAACTTTGGATCATACTTGCCAACAAGATTTATCACTGGAATTTTATTAAAAAAATGAGCCCCTGCAAAATGTAGAATGTAAAGAAACTTTAAGAAAATAAAGGATGATTATACATGGACATTGTGAGCAAATTAACATGCAAAAGCTAAAACACTTGATTGAAAATTATGAGAATTACTGGTTTTTGTAGTGTAAATATTGCACTAAAGGGCAAAGTTGTGTACTCTGAATAGTTCAGTGTTTTTAGTACTAACATTTTCAATATAAAAGTAGTTGGAATAAAGTAATATCCTGGAGCTAATCTATCTTTTTTTAGATTTGTAGTTTCAGCTCTTTTACATGTAGAGACCCTAAAATTTTCTTTAATGAAGATTTCGACCTTGTGTGATTAATTTAAATCTAATGACATCAGGTTCTTTTCCTGCAGAGCCTTAGAAGTAGCTGAGATACCCTGAGGCACTCCTCTATAAGCAGCTGGGAAAGAGTTTTGCAGAGAGGAGTTTGGTTTTGAAGGGGAGAGAGATAAGGACAGAAGAAGCTGCTTCCTTTCTGTGGGAAAACCTTGACTAGATGGAGATGCTAACATTTTTCATCTAGGTAAATTTTCTTTGAGCCTTCTGCCCATGTAGAGAGATCTGTTCTGTACTTTGGTGGCTTTGGGAGTGTATCCTGCTGGAGCACCCTGTCCCCTTTGGCAATGGGGCTTTTCCAGCTCCAGGCTTCTCTTGTAACCCCTGGAAAAGCAGAAATGCAAAACCCCAGGCACAGAGTTTTGTCTCTTTTCCCTCACCAAATCCTCTGGAACTGATTATTGCCAAGGATATATTACAGAAACTGCCTCTGTCTTTCTGGCCCTGAAAGTCTTACCAGTGGAGCAAATGCTCTTGCTGTTACCCCATTCCTTCAGGTACCAGCTTCTATCCCAGAACTTCTGGGATGTGCAGCACAGTTACTTGGGATCACAGAGCACACTTGAATGAAGCCATTCCTCTGAATGCAGCAGATGTTCCTGAGAACTCCAGAGGTCTCACTTTTTGATTCCAAATATTCTGCCAAAACTTAATGACTTGCCAAAATGCAAACACAGAATTTTCCAGCAGTTTCTCGTTGCTGACAGCTGTGCATGGAAAAGGGTGCCTGGATTTTTATTTATTTCTTCTCATGTGTTCAGATCACACTTCCTATAACAAATACTAGTAGGTAAGTAAGGAATCTTAGCTTTTCTAGTTAAAACCTGTCATTTGTCATGAAAGTAGAGACACTTCCCAGTATTCAGAGGGAAAAGCAGACACTGAGATGCAAAATGAGAACATTAAAAAAATTGCAGTATTTCCATTAGTGGTGTGATACAAAGCACACAGACAAGACTCTTCCTGAAGATGTAAATTTTTTACCAGGAAAATGACTATAATACAGAATAATGTAAAACTGCTTTCATTCCTGGTATTGCTTCTGAGTGCCAAGTCTTGCGCTTTTTTAGCTGTCAGCCTCATTCTTCTGCAAATAGCACAATCTAGTTAATATATTCCACTTGGAGTCCACATGCAACAGCTCGGACAGGTTCAAATAAATGGTGCCAGACAGTGACTAGCTGGGTGGCAATATTAACCTAGAAAGCTGTTAAATAGCAAGAAACACATTCTTATTTTAAAAGGTGATTGTTCCACAGGTTGGACAATAATTCAGAGACAAATAAGCCACAGATATTGGTGTGTGTTTTCTCTAAGTGGGCAGACAGTCACGGGTCACTATGCTTAAAGCATAAAAAAATCTCATTTGCAGCTAGTAAGGGGTTGCAAATTTGTGGGTATTTCTAAAAAACACGTTGATGAAAATCTGCAGGAGCAACTGAAATAGAAAATCTGTCACAGCACAGCAGATACTGTGCAATTTTGTGTTAGCAGCTCTCCCAGCTCTGTGTAACTTCAGCTGGAGTTTGGTGTCTGAGCCTTCTAAAATTAAAATCCTGAGTATTCTGATTACAGTCGAAGTGTGTAAGAATATTAAAAAGTGGCTTTGGTTTCCTAGTTACAATGTGTTCATCCCAGCTCATTGTGCATGTAAAGAAATTCAGGAAAATCCAAATGGAGAGATAGATGATATGGCGAGCATTTTCTGTAATTCTGTCCAGACAACAAGTTCAAGCAATGAAAAGCAATAAAAAATAATTTTCTGATGCTTATTATAAAAAAGGGAAAAAAAAAAGGAAGGCTTATATTTTGGTTCATGTTTAACAAAGTTAATTTCCAGGAAGAACAAAGGGAATGATAGTGCAAAATTTTGCTTTAGTACAGTAATGCTGTTAATGTCCTGCTTTCCTGTAAATGTGGCTTTAGGGATCGAGTTTCTTGGCAGAAAGCAGCGTGGCTGTAGCCTCAGTTCTTGAGAAGGTTCATGTAAGTGAATCAGAGAGAGCACCAAGGAGCTATTAGGGCTATGGTACACTGGAAAAGTGAGCTTGATGCTTTCATTGCTCAGTATCAGTCACTTTGGCCTCAAATGACAATCTTCTGGGGTAAGAGATTCCACGGAGATGGACAGCAATTTCCCAAATTTCAGCGAGTTCATTCGTGTTCATGCACTGACGAGATGCTGGAAAAGCGTGGTGTTTGTGGTGTATATTTTTCTTTTCAGCAATTGTATCCAAGTGTTAGAGGTGATTTGTGGTAAGTTCTTGTCTAGTAAAAAGTGCAAAAGTTAGGCAGTAAAGGTATTGGCTTGCTGAAAATATATGTTTTCATTTCTTTGTTTCATCAGATAGTGCCAGGGTGCTGTTGTGTCACTAATTTAATTTCTGATGTTAACATGTTGGTTCTTAGATGACAAAATGTGTATTTCAAGGAGAATTTGCAATTTATAACAACTTCAGACATTCTTGTGTCCTTCTGTGCACTATAAAGACATGTCCATGGCGTGAGATGAGGAAATAACACTTGCTTTCAGGTCATGAACAGAAGTTCTGCCCTGTGACAGCTGAGGGTCAGCTTTGCATTTCTATGGCCTGGGCACTCTGACTGATGTCATCTCCACATGGATTCATTCATTATTGAGGGGAAAGCTCAAGTGGCATAGCAGAAATAGCCAAGATACAGAATTAGTGATGTCTTTATGTTCAGGCTACTGACTGAATTTATTGTCGATTCTGGACTATAAAATTACATTCTATGCATGATGAATTCAGCCCCCAAAACAGAATGGGGATTTATTTAGTAAGTGTTGCTTTACAGTTCTGAAGGATAGAAGCAGTGTACTGGAAGAGCCTTTTCGCCTGACCTGCTTTTCTGTCAATTTAACACTCTTTCCCCCAGTTCTCTGTGACATTTCATTACACAAGAGCCAGTGATACAAGGGCAAGGGAGAAGCTGATTGCCTCTCCAGAACCAGCATCTTGCTGGGGACCAAACTGGCTGGAACATGTTTTATTCCAGGGATTTGGGAGCTACATGTGCTTACACAGCCCTGTGTGTACATACAATTTTGAATGCTGAATGTGAAGAGACAAAATTGTCTGTGCCATTACACAGTTGGCTTCTCCTCTTCTCAATTATACGAATTGCATCTCTCCAGTGTTTTTCTCTTGGTTATGTTCACAGAGGTCATAGCTCTGGACCACCGGTGACCACTAAAAGAAGAATATGTCCTGGAGAGCCACAGCACAAGTGTTTCTGTTTGAAAACCACCCTGATGGTCAAATCCCACGTATGACCTGCACTGTTTGGGTTGTCAGACCCTTGATGACTTCTTACAGCATCTTCCTTGGTGTGTCATGGACCTTCCTGAGGGGAAAAAAACCCACAAACTTTAAAAAAAAAGGGTTTAAGGGCAGAACTATCCAGATCTACCAAGAGCTAATCAGAGTTATTGCACAAAGGATAAAGCAAACAAATCTGGCTTTAAGCTTTTTTTTTATTTTTGTACTTTGTGATGTTTGTGTGGCTGAATCATTATTGTCTGTACTGCACATTTCACTAGTTGAAAGAGCTGATAACTCAGGACTAGGAAAAACTTATGTTGACATTGGACCTTGGGTTGAAATTGATTTCAAGTTTAGCAAGGTGTATTTTGGTGCTAGGTTAAAAGATTATGGCACTTACCTGGCCAATTAGTGACTAATTAAAGCATAGAAAATACTGAGAGTCTCAAAGTGGCATGGAAGGCCTCAGCCGTGGCATTTCAGTGTATGTGGCTGTTCTCTCTCTTCTTGAGGTGTCCTCCTGTTTCCAGACTAGCACAAAGTATTAGTAAAGGTGTCTTTAAATACAAAAGGGAAGTTTCCTGATTGAGAGGACATGGTGAAAATGCCAATTTCCCATTGCATGTGGGCCATGAAGTGGGAAAAGGCAGAGGGTGTCGTTCTGCAAGGATGGCATAGAGGGGAATTGCAGCTCACAGGAGAAATTTGCATTTTCCAGGCTAATGTAGAATAGTTGAGGAATCTGACCCCTGCAGTTTTGTCAATGGACTCTCCAGTTACTGAAGGGGCATATTTTTTCCCAGGAATCTGCAGAAATGTGTAATGTACAACATAAGTTCTCTCCTCTCCCCTCTGACAGGTTTCTCAGCTGCCTGGATATGGAGTTTTCACCCCTTAAGCAGGAGATTTTTTTCATTTAAATCAGGACTGTAAAAGTTCTGTGAATATGTAAAGTCTCTTCATTGGGGACTTTTTCCTCATTGCTTCCCAACTGCTGCAGACCTGAGAGCTGCTCTGGTCTAATTTTATTTATTAGGACTACACTAGAAGACAGAAAGGGATAGTGGGACCTGGTAATTCATGGTTTATTTGACATCCTATTAAAAAAAAAAGATGATAAACAGATGTTTTGATTTATTTTATATCTTTAGCTGGCAGTGTCACTCTTGGAGATGGGCTGGCATGTGTGGTACTTTGGGTGTTGCCTGGCCTTTGTGTCTGAGACCTGCAGAAGGGCAGACATGTCCATGTTAGATTTTAAGAGATAAATTCTCCACTGTACCTGCATAGAGCTGCAGTAACCAACATTGTCTTATAGTTTCTGTTGGCCAAATATTTTTGAGAGATTATGTCTGGAATTATTTTGCTGTAAAAGCTAAAATGACACACTTTGTTCCCTCGTGTGTTTCATCATTCCCTCTATTTTAGGTCAGATGATTCATCTCTGCAATACTGGTTCTGCATTTCCATTGCCTTAATTGGTTCTTTCAGAGTCATTACAGTCTGTATAGAATTGTCAATGCTATTTCTAACAACATACAGATTTCTTCCTTCCTTTCATTCCTCCTTGCCATGGCAGGGGATGTTGGAATTAGATGACCTTGAAGGTCCCTTCCAACCCAAACCATTCTGTGATTCTTATCTTCCTCCCTCCTCTCTTCTCTGCTTTCCCTGGTGCCCCCTCCTCATCTTCCTCACTCTCAGGTGGTTTCTTTCCTCCTGTCTTTGCTGCAGCCCAGCTTTTCAGGGATGGTTTCAGAGCTGGTTTTCACTCACTCTCCTGCTGAAAGGTGACTCGTTTCCTTTAACCACAAGTGACTCTTGATGCTGTTTTAAGATACAACCAGGTCTGTACAAAAATCCTTGCAGGTAAGGGCTGCCCTGGACCAGCACATTTACTGATTATTTCAGATACTACATCAGCAGTTATTCTCATTTTCAGCAGCAGGTCCCAGCACATGGGGAGTGTCATGGTTGCTTTTCTTCTCACCCAGACACCAAGAACAGCCCCCACAAGTGTCTGCCAGCACTTGCTTCTGTGTACAGTGATTAAGAGATGGGCTTAACCTAATTGCACCTCCATATGTCAGTAGGGTGCAGCTGCTGGGTGTGGAGAGACCATGGCAAGTGCTGGAGTTAACCACAGTTTAACAGATTATCACTGGCCACCTAAACTGAAAAATCTGGCTGGAAACATGTTTTTAGCCAGTGGTGAACAAAATAAGATACTAAGAATACATTTAATATTTAAAAGTGCCATGCATGAGGTTTATTTTTTCTTAGATTTGTGTTCAAAGGTGCTGTCTGAAAGGAAACATTTGAAAATGAAGAAATTTGTTATTGCTACTCACAGGGAAACTTTCTGTTTGGGATTTTAAAAGCCTGAAGTTAAAGAGGACAATTAATTATGATCATGTAATACACCTCTGCATGTAAATAATCCTCATTAACCCTGCACTAAATGTATGACTTCTGGTAGAGCTGTGCCTTTTCTGCCTGCTTGAAAGACTTGAAACTTTCAAAGTCATCTTCGTTGCAATTAAAACTTAGGAAAGAATGAGCATTTGCTCTCAAAATATTTCAAGCAAAAAAAGGTAATTAATGTTAAAGTTTCCAGGACTGGGAGCTATAAATTCAAGAAAAAAGGAAAAGGAGGGTTATTTTAACCGTGAGGATTATTAAGCACTGGAAAAATTTGCTGCGGGATGTGGTGGCTTTGCTGTCACCAAGACTGGGCTCCTATGGAGGGTGTGCCACAGCTGCTGCCTGTGCCCAGCGTGTTCCCCAGGTGTGGTGCTGTGTCCAGAGCCTGTGGAAGAATTTCAGCAGGGAATTTTTCCCCCACAGATCCCCTGGAAGCTCCAAATGGGGCAGCCTTTCAGGTAATGCTCAGGTAAGATTTCCAGGTAATGTTGAGTGGGCACAGCCAAACTCTTAATTCCTGCTGAGCTGCCTCCTGATGGTTGTCACTCAGTAGCTACAGAGTTTGGTGAACTAAGGAGATTGGAGTTTCCTAAACTGCTGAAATTACTGGACATCTGTTTATCTTCAAGATTGGGCTCACTGGAATAAAACCTGAGTGAAACTTTTGAGTTGTGTCACTAATGGATGGCCTAAAAATAATAAATTCAGGGCATTCTCTCAAGATAGAGCAATAATTTTCTGTTGCCTGGCAATGTCTCTGGCACCAAATACAGAGCTGGGAGTTTATTTTATGATGCTGTGCAGAAAAATTTGTTTACAGTTTTCCACTGTGATTCCCCCAAGAGGAAGAACCCATGGCTCATACAGAGAGAGCAAACATTAATGACACCTTCTATTCATCTTGGCAAATTTATGACCAAGTTTCCATTCCTCCTTCTGTATTTCCAGAAATATTTATGCAGAGACTTGTGTTGTCTCAATTCATCCCACTTATTTTCAGTGGGAATTAGTTTGAAACTACTCTGAACAGCTTATTATAGCACAATTTACATTTTAGTTGATTTTTATGTACTCCTTTTTTAATAATCCTGTCTTCACATGGCAAGAAAAAACCTTTTCCCATTTTTTTCATGGAGGAATAAGGAATTTTCTAATGTATTTCTAGATGACATTTTATTAACCATACAGTATATTTGGTATGGTTTAAAGGGAATGTTTTTCACCCATGATGTCCCGTGCTTGATAGAAGAATCTGAAGACCCAAATTGCATAATATCCTTTGGGCAAGTAAGCTTCTGTATCCCCCCCAGACAAGAGTATTTATTATCACTTGTAGGACTGGGATATTTTTGTGACTGAATATAGCCTCAGCAACAAAAAAAGCTAAATTGAATGTTTGGGGTTTTTTGGTTTTTTTTTTTTCCCCCCTCCTGGAGAATACTGCTAATAGTGGGACAGAAACCTCCGTTGGTTTCTTGGGCTGGAATATTTTTTTCCTATGACCTGGAGTAGACCCAGCCTGCATTTTTGGGGGAATACATTAACATTGGAAAGAGGCTTGTATGAACTGACTCCATAACAAAGTTCATGAAATAAATCATCCAGAGCTGTTCTGATGACAGTCACCTATTGCACATTTAGAGAGCAAATGCCTGCTAAAATCAACAGTTTAAAATACTCTGAATTTCTTGTCTCCATTGGTATTTTAACATTTGGTCAATCCTTGTGATAACTGTAACCCCCAAATCTCCTTTTACGGTCAATTCCATCGGAGAGGATCCTGCTGATGGAGGGAGAGATGATCAAAATTAGGCTTGGCTGGTGATGAGCTCAACAGAGATTTTGTTCTTGTTTTCCTTTTGTTTACATGGCAACTGTCTCTTTCCTCTTGCCATACAGATGAATGTCATGTAGCACAGCAGAGATGTGCTGCCCTTTGCCTGCCAGCAGAAATTTCTAATAATTGAATCACTGGAACGCTGAAATTTAGAGGCAAGACTTTTCAAAGGAGAAAAATATCAGTGTGCAACCAGTTGAACTTAGTGGCATGTCAAGACCACCCTGTCACTCCTACATCTTAAAAATAATGAATTCTTTTCTTCTTGTGGGAAAGGTGATGAAGTTATCTAAGTCATCAAAATTCACTGTTCAAGTCACAGATTCTTTTGCAGTATCGTGGTGGTTTTAAGCATAACCTCAGCAGCAGCTTCTTTTTGTGGTACAGGAAAATATAATTCAGACATCAAACTGATCCTAACTCAGTCTGCTAAATACTTTTTGAAGAGGACAGATTTTGAACTGTTCCTTCAACACAGGAAAACAGAATAAGTTTCATTTGTTTTCATAGCAGCTAATTGCATAATGTGATTTAGCTTGAATGCAGAGGGCTGGAAAGAATAAACAACTTAATAAGGTGCTGTGGGACTTGCCTTTATGATGCACATGTAAAGACTTGTTAAGGACAGAGCATTAAAGTAAACTGATAAAAGCTTCTACAGGGTGTTTACAGCCTCTAGCTCAGGCACCCAACGTGCAGGGAGCATTTCCCTCCTCATGGATTGCACACAGTTACAACCCATTGTTTCTATTTCTTTTTTTTCATCCTAATCATATTTGCTTTCAGTAAAAAATGTGATGCTTAAAATATGTAATAATCGTGGTCGAAAAGTGGGGTTTGCAAGATCAAGTTTCAACAGGTTGATGCAGTTCCATCATATTAAATTTAAATATTAACAGTGTTGAATCAAACACAATTCCTCTTACAAGGGTTGTATCTTTGCATGGATGTGTTTATCCTTGATGCTTTTTTTGTGCCTATATGTATTTGTTTAAATTTACAAAGCACATATGTTTGTATGTATGAATATATACGTCTAGACATGCATGTATATAAAAATAAACGTGTATCATGGCAGAGACATGTAAAGGAACAAACCTAAGCAAAACATTAATCTGCATTTAATATTCAGACTGATAGAAATGTAAAAAGGTGGAAGACAGAAGAGGGCCCAAAGGCAAATGAGATGAAAAAGTCCTTTCTGTTTAGATAATGATTAGTGCTGCTAGTAGGAATGCGGAAGAGATTTTCCAAGTGGACACTGAGTTATGTGCATAACCCTTGCCCTTTTGGGAAAACAGTCCTCTCACATTTATTTTTAGACAAGTCTAGGTAGAAAATCAGCCCATTTTGTTCGGGACAAGGTAGTTGCATAATGTAGGCATGTGATTCTTCAAAATGTGGATGCTTGCGTTCAAAAAAAATGAAGCTGGGCTTCCCTTTTTTTGTTTTGGGTGCAGCAGAAGGAAAGGGAATACAGGAATTAGTGGAATTTGACTTTGCCTACTCTTGATCATGTCTGCCTTGGAGTGTGTTTCAGCAGCATCTGACAAGCAAAAATGTTCTGACTAATCCTTCTTTTCTCTGCCTCAAGGAGCAGAGAATTACACACATTTTTTTCAGGTGTACATCATCCTTTGTTATGCATTAAACTCCAGGTAATTTGCTGAGTTTTTTTGCTTCCTGGCTCTTGCTGCAGCTCTTCACAGTGCAAAACTGCCTCAGCCATGCCAGGTTGGACATGGAAATGTTGCTTTAGTTGTGGATCACATGAAAAATCCTTTCTTACTGGACCCTTGTTATCCACAAAATATCCTTGTTACCACGAGGATACTTTTCTCTGTCCTTCCATACCGTGAGGTTTCCACCTTGCTGGAGAGGAAACAACTTCACCACATCCTGAGGAAGCATCAAATACCAGCATTGACATCAGGCTGATTTTCTCAGACTGATGATTAAGGTTTTACCCATCTGCTGCTGTTTACAAGCCCTCAGGGCTCATCCTGTGAACTTTTCCAGTGCCTAAAATTGTCCTAAGTATTTTTGTCCCTTTTGCTTCTGGAAGGATAAGATCTATCAAAACCAGATCTTTTGCCAGCAGGGAATGATGTTGCCTCTCAATGTTTTTCCTTTTGGTTAAAAACAAGGCTATTTAGGCAAAGTGTTCATTTATTCTCATCATCAGCCAAGCTTCTGCATTGTTATTTAAGAAATAAATTGCAGCAAAGTCATGGAAGTTTCCTAGACTGTCCAAATGCCTTTTGTGACTTTGCCAGGGGGTCCCAGTCCATCCATCCCATCACATCTCTGAGAACAGTGAACCAAAAAAAAATGTTGTAGATGCAAACATATTTCATTTGCTTCCCACTTTTCAAGGTATGCACCTCTCTTATCTCTCATTAAGCTGATTTCACTGATTCGGGTAATTAAATCAGCAGGGTTGATTTTTGGAGGAGGCTGGCACACCCTGGGCTCCCACCTTTCCATAAGAATTTGAGGCCTTAGATCAGTTTGTGAGCTCTGTCTCTCACATTGGACAATGCTGAGTAGTTATTAAAATATGATAGAAACTAATTGCAAAGATGGAGAGCGATGAAATATGTGTGCTGGTATTTATACTTGGCATTTTAGTGATAAATGAATGTTAATCACAGCAACAGTCATGCTCTCATCATCTTTCAGTGGCAGCATTAGCGTTATTGTATCCATAAACCGAAATTCCTGTCATTTTCAGCAGCAAATAACAAAGAAAATCCTCTCTGCCTCAGAGGTCTTGCAGTCCAAATATCACAAAGGACAGGGTTGTGTGTCTCCTTAACCAAAGCCAGATGTTTGATTTCAAGGAGAGAATCAAAATCCATTTTCACTAGGGATTTTTTCTCATGCAGAAGGTCAGCATGGGAGAAAGCAGGCAGGAAGTTCCCCTACTGGTATTTGTGCTAATTAAGGATGCAGAACAGATTCAGTAAATAACCCACTGCTTTCCCAAGCCAATAAACATTTTGAAAATCATCTCCTTGTGAGCTTTAAATATCAGCTCTCAATATCTGACAAAATAATATTTGTTGTGGAAGTTGTTTTTTTTTTTTTTTCCTTTTAGTTAAAGAGTGAAATAATTTTAGTTGGGGTTTTTGTGGAAAGAAAAATTATGAAAATTATTTTCCTCCTGTTTTACACTGCATGACCACATATTTCTCTTCACGTGAGAATGCCAAAACCTGGTGTGAAGTCTCTTGGCATTCCAAACATGGAACTTCCTTGCCAGGCATCTCTCCTTTTTCCTGATTAGCTTTGCAAAAGAGGTGATCAATGGTTTCTTTTATGGTTTAACAAACCAGTGATGCAATATATAATCTTTATTCTGAAGCATTTACATTTCTGCTTCTCCTTTCAGCAGTCTGGTATCATAAAGAAAATGCCAAAGTTTGTGTCAGCACTTGATGCCATTAGGAGGTAGGAATGATTTTCTTTTCCTGAATACCTGGCAAATCCAAGAGTGCTGTCTAACTGAGGCACTTTGGAGAGGGTGTGGAGAGAGCAGGAGATTTCTTGGCATCAGAAGTGGAAATATCAGTGCTGAGAAACTGCTGGGAGGCAGAGGCTCTTCCCCAGCGTGGTGTGAAACTCCAGCTCTGAGGATGGAGCTGCACATCCTGGGGGTGCCCTCCAGGTGAGAGACCTGTGGGCTGGTTCTGGGCTTCCACTCTTCCACTGCTCCGTTCCCAGGTGCTGATGGAACAAACCCTGCGGGGAGCCCTGTGCAGGCTGGAGCTCTGCCCTCCTCTGTTTGTGCAGCAGCTTCAGCTCAGCAGATGCTTCAGAGCAACTCGGTGGGTGAAACCATGGCAAATGCCCACATTTCCATAAGAAATGTGTCAAAATGCAGAGTCAGAGCAGCAGCAGGAGCCTCCTGCTGCAGAGCCATCCCCAGGGTGGATTAGCCCAGCACTGCCTTCTGGGCAAGGCTGGATTTCTGTTCAGGCTCGGCTTGTTCCTGACAGACACCTGGTGCAGGGGTTCTTACAAGGAGTTTGCAGTCTTTATCTGGGGGAAGGGAATGAGCAAGGCTGTGGAAAACACAGAGATGCTTTGATTTTAATTGCATGGATGATTTAGTATCAATCTAAAAAAAAATAAAAAATTTCAAAGCAACAGTTATACTTGACAGCCAGCCAGGATTTTCTTAAAAAAAAAAAGAGAAGAAAAAAAGCAAAGCATTTCCTCATTGTGTAAAGTGAGATCTATAAAGCCACCAGTGAATTTTCTGTTTGTTCAGAATCCCCTCAGAGACATGGATTTGGGTTCATAACTTGTCTGGCCATTACATTTTGGCAGAAATATTAAAACATATATTCCTATCCTTGCAGCCTAAGTTACCCTGTACCTCAAACTTTCATATAATATTGGTTTTAATAATTTGTTGTTTCAGTCATCTGGTGTTTTTCTGCCCACTTTAAAAGCTCCTCACTTCCTTTGTACTGAGTAATTCAGTATTTGTTCTGGATTAGTCACAATTACAGGTATGAACACGGAGGAAAAAGGAAACAATACACCTCCCCCAAACAACTTACTTTGCTCCTTCTTCTAAACAGATCTATTTAAATGTTAGTATCTTTGAAACATGTTAAAATGTGCTGGTATTTTTCAAACCTGACTGACTTCCTTCCTCAGTATTCACACAGTAGAAGCAGGATGCTATCCCATACCTTGCCTGTATCTTAGGATCCCCAAATCCAGTGTTTCTGCTTTGAAGGGCTCCTCCTCCTTCTGCTCTGCTTTTAGTTGAGCTGGCTCAGGAGCACACACAGCAATAGGTCCTTCAAAATGAGAAGCTTCCTATAAACTTTTAAATTTAATGCATCAATAGAAGCTCTGACACAAATTGTGAAACAGGTTCTGGGGTTTGGATTATAGATTCACCTCTGAAACAACTTAGCAAAATCTCTCATCAGAAATGTGTGCTTGGGTCTGTGCCTATGTGTCTGTAACTCTTAGCTGGCAGTGAGGGTTAGATCTTATGTTGACCAGCAGCAAAAAGCAAATTGTATGTTTTGGTTGGTTTATTCTGTACTTCAAGTCTGCTGAACAGAGGCAGGTTTTGCATCTGTGTGCAGGAGATGCATTCACAAGTGGAATTTCCAGTTGCGTGCACAGTCCTCTGTCCCTCCCATCTGCATCTCAGCTGTATGTCAGATAGGATTTGGAGGGATACAAAAGGTGGAGTCATCCTTTTTCCAAGAGGAGCAGCAGGTGCCTTCAGTGAAAAACAGGATCCAGGCAGCAGCAAGGGCACAAGCCAGTGCAGCAGGGCCAAACCTTTGGGCTGGTCACTGGTGTTTGCTGTGAGCCCTGTGGCATGGGGTGAGCCAGGAAGTGGGATTGGTGTCAGTGCCCATTCCCAGACCATTCCTGCAGGGATGTGATGGCTCAGCCAGCGAGGCAGGGCGAGGAGGGGCTCAGTCCCAGCGGCAGCTGCTGACACAGGCAGAGCCTCACCTGAATCCTCCAGGTGGATTGGCCCCTGTAACACCTGGGGGGTGCTGAACAGGAGACTCTGACTCTTCTCCCTGTAAACCTCCATAGCAAAGGACAATTCCCCCTCCCGGGCTGCTTTCCCTCAAAAACTCCTGGGTTTATAGCTAAAAACAAGAAGCAGGCTGTGTAATGTCCGGGATGGGATTTACTCCCCTGCAGCACCACTAAGTCATGGATGAGGTGTGATCACATCTCATCTCCTGCCCAGCTGCTGTCGGGGATGGGATCCTGCCCTGGAAGTGCTGGAGGGAACAAGAGCTTCCCTGTGCTGGGATTGCACAACCTCCTCTGTCAGAGCAGCGGGGCCAGGCAGAGGTTCAGCGTGACCCCTGCCTGACTCATGTTTTTTCCTCCTGTTACCAATAAGAACTTTTTCCTCATGAGTCACTTTGAAACAGTTTGTGTGTGTTCAGGGGAAAAAAACAAAAAACAACAAAACCCAAAGATTTTCCCGAGGAACAGTTTGTTGGTGAGACAGAACAAATCACTGGGTACTGTCAGGGACTGTTCTGCCTGCACAGTTCAGTTAATGAGCTCCTAGGGCTGTCAGAGATTTTTTTCTTTTTTAACTGTCATTTGTGTATGTCCCTTCACTTTAATGTTTTCTTCTCTGAAATGCAACAGTGAAAAACACAAGTGCTACTCTTCCACTCTTTGGATGCCTGTAGCTCAGGGAAACAATGATCCTTTCAAAAACTTGCCAGTTTAGCTGTGCCCATCCTAACCCAGACCTAAAATATGGCAAACTGTGCTTGTACTCTTCCACTTTCTTCTCAGGTACCATAAACGAAAGCACATTTATAGTATTGTAGCTGTGACTCTTAAAAGGTCTGAAATACTGGGATTTCTGCCCCCTCCCATCCCCATGGCTTCCTTGCAGTGGCAAATTTGACCTGTGTGGCTCACAGCCCAAGAGCTCTGTGGCAGTGGCAGGGAATTCAAGTCCCTGGAATCACAGACAAGCATTTTAACTCAGAGAGCTGAATGGTTCCTGAGAAATTATTTTCTCTGTAGGAAGTAGACATTAAGGTGTTCACTGTATATACTCGTTTTCAGAAGCAGGAGTAAGTTTGTGTCCTGATGGCAGGAATTATTTGATTTTTTTTCTATTTGGCTGCAAAAAGGTTATTTCTGGCTAAGTCAGCCTGTTCCTCTCTTCTAAGACCCATTGGCCTTGCTGATTGATTTAAGCCAGTTTTGACAGATCAGCTGCAGGCTCAAAGACAATTAAGATTCTGTGGTTTTTGTGAAGTTTAGGAATGTAGAAGAGGGAAGAAACCTTAGCACTGCCCCACTAAGGGAAAGACTGGCTTGAGCTCAACCCTTGCTAAACATCCAAAATGCCACAGCAGCATCAGTTTTAAGACTGCCTTGATGGTGAGACAAAATCCACTGGGCACCAGAAAATGCAGTCATGGTGCAGAAATCAGACGGAAATCAGGTCTCTCATCTGAACTGCTTGTCACCTTCACTGGCAGCATGGTTTTGTCTTTGCTTTCCTGTCCTGGATTTGTTCATTTCCACAGTGAGATCTTCAGGACTGGGGAATGGACTCCATCCATTCCCACAGCCTGCTGTGGCCATAGCCTGGACTTTCTCAGACTGACAGGCTGGAATCAGGCTGAAACTGGGTGAGCCTGGTGAGGTCTCTGAGTGTTTGCTGACAGCTGATTTTGAGTGGTTTTTGAGTGTCCAGAAGGTGGAGAGAGGTGGTGCTGCCTCTCTTCTCTGCCCTCATGAGACCCCACCTGGAATGCTACACCCAGCTCTGGGGTCCACCACATTGATAGCAGTGCTGCATATTAGTGGCTGGCTTCTTTTTTTTTTTTTTTTTGCTTTCACTCAGAGTCAGGATTGAAACTCAAGAGATGGATTTTTTTTGTTCAGACTTAGTTGTTTATTAAGTTTTATCTATAGTATAGAGAGTTCTGCAACACTTTTACCTAACAAGCTAAAAGCGAGAAAGTGGAGGTGTATCTAGTTAGCTACAAGGTCTTTTAAAGGCTAACTATTTAATTAAACTCTAACATTTACATAATTTATACTTTTGACCTAATAACCAAACACCCGTGACCTGCACTGCGGCACCTTCTATCCAACCAAAAACTATTACCTGAAATCAAGAAGAAAGACAGAAGGAAGAAGGAGACAACATTTAAGGACCTCTATCTTGTCCCATACCTATTACTATATTCTAAAACTTCAAATTCAAAACTCTTCACCATGTGAAATCACACACTTCTATTCCAACTGCAGACCAGTGATTCCAACTCCATCACTCAAATTTGGAAGCCTTCCCCAAGGCCTCAAGTCAAAAGCAGTGTTCTTTTGGGGGTAGTGTCAGAAAGCACAGGAAGTTTAAAACTCCCAGGCTTCAAGATTCCCACACCAGGTAAGAAGGATGTGAACCTTTCAGGATGTACCCAGAGGAGACACAAAGGTGATAAAAAGGCTGGAACACCTCTGCTATGAAGGCAGTCTGAGAGAGCTGGGGTTGCTCATCCTGGAGAAAAGAAGACTTTGGGAAGAACTTAGAGCACTTTTCAGTGGCAAAAGGGGCCTTATGAAAAGGAAGGAGATATATTGTTTTATATGGCCAAATAGTGAGGGGAAAAGGGGAAATGCTCTTAAACTGAAGGAGGGCAGGTTTAAATCAGATATATAGAAGAAATTCTTTACTGTGAAGGTGGTGAGGCCCTGGCAGAGGTTGCCCAGAGAAGTTGTGGATGCCCTGTCCCTGGGAGTGTTCAAGGCCAGGTTGGATGAGACTTGGAGCAATCTGGGATGGTGGAAAGTGTCCCTGCCCCAGGCAGGGGTTTGGAACAGGATGAGCTTTAAGGTTCCTTCAGTCCAAGCCATTCTGTGATTCCGTGATTCTAGGTTAAATGATTTAATAGTTCTCAAGCTATAGATCCTATTCATCTACAGGAAGATGTGTTGGCTTCTGAAGCACAGAGCAGTTTTTGTTATATTCCCAATGATATATTCCTCAAATATAAATTCCCAATGAGCCCTTAGTCCTGTTTCCCTTGTGCATATCAATCTGTCTTGAAATGTCATGACCATTTTCTACATCTGAAATAATGATTGCTTTATAGACAAAATAATACAAAGCAAGAAAGAAATGTTCCAGCAATGACCTTTCTGTGTCAAACCCCTTGCCTAGAGAAGATCAGGATCTTCTAAGTGGCTAATTAAATCAGAAGTGAATCTGTCTGAAGCAATAAATGCTGAAAAAGTATGATGAGAAAGCCTGCTGTCAGCCACAATATTTCAATTACTGATAGTACAGTCTAGGAGAGTCAAATCCCATCTCCAAAAATCTGCTTCTTGATCCTGTAACATTATCCACAAATGGATTTCGATGTGGCTTTTAGCCCTTCCTTGTTTAAATGGCAAACTTTAGATCAGTTTAGACATTAGAAATGTAACTGCAGAAAGTGTAAACAACAGAGCTGGGAGAACTGATGAGCTCCAGATGACTGTGCCAGGAGGACTGGGATGAGCTCGTTCCAGGCTGCAGTCCAGCTCACTTCCAGCACCATACAACCAGGGCTTTTATTCTGAACATCTCTTTTTCCTTCTCAGTTCCTCTCTCCACTTCCTCACCACCAAAGGGAGAGTGGGCAAATCTTCTGCTGGTGTCCTAAGATAGAATCACAGAATCATTTAGGCTGGAAAAGACCTCCAAGATCATCCAGTCCAACTTTGACTGATGCCCACCTTGTCCCCAGCCCAGAGCACTGACCTTCCCTGGACACCTCCAGGGATGGGGACTTCAAACCTCCCTGGGCAGCCCCTGCCAATGCTGACAACTCTTTCAATGCAGAAATTCCTCCTGATGTCCAACCTGAACCTCCCCTGGAGCAGCTTGAGGCTGTTTCTTCTTGTTCTGTTGCTTGTTCCCTGGGAAACAGACAGCACTTAAAAGGAATAAGAGAGAAAAAAGCAACAATTTATCTGTGAAATGACGGTAACTAAAAATGTGCAGTCATCCATGTGTGTACAGATGTTCAGTTATCCAAAATATTGATGAATCTGCACTTTCCCTGCAGGAGACTGTGTTGGCTTGTGCTGAGCAAGTGCAACTCATCACAGTAGCACAGAGAGCATGTGCTGCTGCAGGGGGTGCAGGACATAATCTTCAACTTGCTGCAATTAATACAGGACAAGAATGTGGCTGGAAGGTGTGAAAAGAGCTGCTCAGGACACAGGATACATCCTTAATTGCCTGAGTGATCTTTTCCAGTGTCTTCATTGCTAAAAAAAGTAAATTGCTGTGAGCCTAACTGATGGTAACTGAAGAAATAATGCTGATGTAAATCAGAACCTCAAAGAATTTGCAGATTGTGAGGTAAATACACATTATTTTTGTATCCATTTCTTGTTTGGATTAACCATCCACTGACTTTTCTCAATTTTTTATTTGAATAGGGGGTTCTGCACATTCTATATTTAGGAACCATTATAGCACTACTGCAGTGGAGTTCCAACTCAGATGCAATCCAATTCATGTGTCAGTCTGGCATTACCTATATTTGAAATTGGACAAGACATATACTTCTTTATAAGAGTGACCAAGTAATTTCTAAGGGCTAAAGGGCTTTTGTCAGTGCTAGCAAAAAAATTTCAACCAAGATATTTTCCCTGAAAATTTAGATAGTTAAAAAAAAATACAGATCGTGAAGAGAAATATTTATATTTGAACATTGAATTTCATGAACTTAAGGCCTCTTTCTTCTTATTATTTATTTATTAGTGGGTTTTTTAAGTGAGATGGAATCTTCTGCCCAGCCTGCAGCCAGGGGCTTTTTGTTGCCTTCCTGACAGGAGATGTAAGTGGTACATCTGTGGATAGAGCCTGGCAAGGCATCTTGGTGCTAAGGTGCACATTCTCCTTAGAGCAGAAATGTTTCCACATAAATACTTATTTTCTTTAAAAAAAAATTTATTGAAGCATTCTACAATACTGACATTATTTTTTTTCCAGGGCAAGCTTTAATTTTCCTTTGTTTTTCTTCCTTTTAATTTTCTTTTCCCCTTGATGAGCTTGATATTTGATCTTCCAAGCCAGAAGAACAGCTCACAAGTGCCTCAATGCTACACAAGGCCCCAGCTCTGCTACCTGAACATACCCAAATGAGAGTGGTTCCAGATCCCTTTCATCCACGTGAAATTGTCTGCAACACTGTGATATGTATTTAAGTGCTCCTCTGAACATATTGCCTCAGCTCTGAGAGCTGCACCTGTGATTTTCCATCCTTTAGTGTCAGCTCATAAAATATCATCTTGTGTTTGCTCCTTGTCTTTGCCTGAGCCAAGTGGCATTGCACTGAAGTTATTGTCATGTGTTGTAAAGCTGCAGGCACATCTATCTTGGGAATGTGCCTTGATTATTTAGACAATGAAAAAAAAAAAGATTTTTCGTTTCTCAGACCTGATTCACGCCCTGCTTAACAAGGTTCTTGATTGCCTGGCATTGCTCTGTCTTAGGGGATGCCGGAATTGCAGTGAAATGAGGAGCACAGGGACAGCAACTGGACAAACAGCCTAAACTCAGGAATAAACATTCACATAGATATTTGCTATTACCCTTACTTTTCTTTCAAGATACAGAATTAAAGACCTTCAAAGCAGCACCACCTGATGTGTGGACTGGAATTGAATTCAAGATCTTTGTACCTGGTACTTGAGGTGTGTAAGTTTGGCTCCCAGATGTTGAGTGTTTAAGGTGTGAGAGGGAATAAGTGCTCGGAAGGATAAATAGGGCCTAAACCAGCAGTTGTAAAATGGCTTTTCTTCAAAGTCAGGCCAGGAGAGCCAAGCAGAACAGGCAGAAGAGGCAGATTCCCCAGAGAGAACACGAAAGAGAGAGAGAACCAGCAAAATTCCCAGCAGAGCATCTTTGTTTCTGTTGCCAGCAGTTATCACCTCCCTGCAAAAGGTAAAAAAACCCAGAGCACTTTTTCCCCTAATCCAAAAGCCTACTGTAAGGACAGCCAAGCTCTGCCACCTTGGAGACAAAGGGATAAGAAAGCTTTATCCAGGATGGGCCCTACAATGACCAGGATCACTCTTATTTCTGTTCTCATCCTCTGGGCAGCCACGCAGGGAAGGGGAGGTGAAATTACAGGTGAGTGATGCAAACCTGGCCAGAGAACATCTCAGTTTGAATGCTGGATAGATATTTCATTGGAATAAACCAGCCAAGGTGGCCACTCTCCAGAGAACTGGAAATGTCTCAGTGACCATTTAAAAATCCTCTGTAGATAATTGAACAGAGAAAATCCAGCCAAGCAAAAACAAAACCTTTGTCCCCAACCTTTCATCTCCAGGCCATATCCTTGTCATTTCCTTTGTGCCAGAAATGAACAAGGAGAATTTCCGCTTTGTCTTCAGTACTGTGCAAATTTTTATGAAAATTGTCTTTAAAATAAGCTTTAGCAGGAAATGATGTAGTAATGTGCCTGGCAAATTCCTAGGGGTGCATAAGATGAAGCTGTAAGACATAAGACATGCTTAAATTTCATCTGTGTTATGGGCTGTAATTTTGAAAAACCCTAACCCAACTCTTAACTGCTAAATGAACCCCTAATTTACTCTTTGTTTCTGGTTTGATTCATTTAGATGAGAAATACTGTGATTTTTGAGTGCTCTTCATTGCTTTTCTTTACTTAAGTGGTTTTGTGAGTCTCAGTTAAATATAAACCATATTTCCTAGAACCTTGCAAACTTTTCTGTTATTCTGTCAAAGCCACAAACTGAAAAGAGGTTTGCAGAGATTAGGGGAAATAGAACTTCCATCCTAGTGCCATTTAAAGTAAATGGTGTTGACTTTAAAATTTGGAATTTGTAGAAAAATCGAGTCTATAATCCATTTTTTTCATGTTTTGGAGCATTTGCATTTCAAAACTGAGCTTGAATCTGCCCTTCATGAATCTGTTCCAACAGTTTATTTTTAAGGTTATGTCAAGACAGGAAAGAGGCTTATCTTGCAGTCTTACTGCTCTCCAGTGAGAAAAGATTTTGCAGATCCCAGCTCACAGTGGCTCCTGTGGCACCTGAGAGGTGAAGTTTTCAGAATTGCAGCTCTGTCTGTGATACAAATGCTATGAAGCATTTATTATTGCTCTTTTTTTGGTCATGCTCTCAGTTCTGATCTGGGTTTAACCTTGAGTTTCAAGGAGTTTGTTCCTGTGCAGCCTTTGCTCTCAGGCTTTCCTCTCTGTGTTTGTTTCTATTAATAAAACATTTGCTTTAATTGTTTATGCTCTTCCTTAACATTAAAATAAAAAAAAAGGAATTATATTTTCCCTGATGGTGCTGAAAGCTGGTGGTTTCTGAGACAAAATTCTCAAATCCAGAAATTATAGGTGTGACATATCCATTCTAATGGCAGGTGACTGCCTTCTGCTGTGCCATTCACTTCAGCTTTGAGTCGCTGAAAACAGCAGCCAGTTCATTTTAATTCCATTTTATTGTGCCATAACCCCATAGATGGGAGTAATGAGAACAGAAAGCCAATTTGCTAAAGAGCCCAGATTGATCCAAGCCACATTGCTCAGCAGCAAACTGCTGTCAGCAAAATAATTGAACTCCGTGAGTGTCAAAGCTTGTTTTGAATGGTGTGGAAGTGATGGATGGGGCAAAGGTTGGTGGTGCTGCACCTTTCCCTGACACTTTCAGTCCAACTTCTTGCACTGAGGGCATCTTTTTGTACCACCACAGCCTTAACTTAGAGCTTCTCTTTAGGCTTTGGCAGCCTCATTCTATACCTAGTGTATATGTGTATATATATATATATATATGTACGTAGTATCAATGTTTAAGTATGAAATATGACTTCATATCTGCTCTGACAGCTGTAGCTTCCAATTATAAACTGTGTCTAATTCTACACCATCTTATTCTCAGTTTCATACCTGTATTTATGTTGCACATTGCTGTAGAGACTAAGCCAGCTCAGCTGACACTGGAATTTTTAGCTTTCCAGTGCTACAGCCTCAGCTCTGCACGGACAGCACGAATCCTCAGTGCTCTCCTTACTCAGTTTTTCCCTTCCAGTCCCTGCTTTGCTCTTGCCAGGCTTTATGTGAGCTCTGGAGAAAAGGAGGGATCACAGGGATGAGGAACAAGGCTGAGCTCTTGCTTCTTACCTGCCCTACTCCACTCTAACCTGATTTTACACTCTAACAGTCTGATTCCTTAATACAGGAGTTTCTCTTCCTTGTTTTCACAGAACAGTGTTTGTCCTGCTCCTGCCTCCTTCCCTTCTCACAAGAGATTTTTGTGCACTTTCTCCAGGGAAAGGCTATAACAAAAATTATTTAGGTATTAATTCTGTTCCACTCTGGTTATTTAGCCATTCAGGTTACAAACTAATTTAAGAAAAATAGAACAATAAATAAAAAAGCAGAAGCAAGATTTCCCCCCCACCCCACACCTACATGCCTAGAAGCATTTGCAGAGAAAGGTATTCTTGGAGCAGTCTTAACACATGGCTAGGGAATGCTTTCCAAAATGCAATGACAGCTGCCTGCTTCTTGTCAGGCACTTGTGCCTCATGTGAGGTGTTAATGGATCAAACTCACTGAATAAAAAGCAGCCCTTGATCTCTGATTCCTGCTCCAGAACCCACTTTTGTTTTCCTTCCCCATTCTCTCAGAGCTATCCTAAAGTTAGCCAGAGGGAGAGGCCACCTTGCTCTCTCTGGCTCACTTCTCCTTCCATTTCCTCCCGCACAGCCATGTCCTGGTCACATCCCGGCCTTTGGGATCCTCTCCTGGCTCAGGCAGGTCTGGGCTTGAGCCAGGCTTTGAGCCAGGCTGGGTGTCCCTCTCGGCCACCTCCTTGCCCTCCCTGCTTAGGGACAGAGAGCAGCCCTGGTGCCTGCCAGGGACGTGGAGACCTCGCAGCCACTGGGGCAGACAGAGGTGCCCTGCTGGAGGCTGCCCAGGAGGAAGAAGCAGACACTGGGGTTTCAGTGATGCCCTCACTCTCAATATTTTCCTGCTGCCCTGCTCCAAGCAGCAGCACAGATTCCCTGGAGTCTGCTGGGAGCTCTCTGGCTCTCACACGCACTCCCTGGAGCACAACCCGGCATCAACTCTGCCTTTTGCTGCAGGAGGTAGGCACAGATGAGCGAGGCAGAGCAGGGCTGGGCTTCCAGAAGCCATTTCTAGACACCAAGTCTATTCCAGGTTTTCTTCTGGACTGTCTCTCCCCTACAAATGGATCCTTCTCTCCAAAGCTCTTTTCCTAATCTTGCTCAAATTGCACAAATGTCTTTTGTTTAGCTGGAAAGCTAAATGTGATAAAAGCACAGGATTCCTAAAAGCCTGACAATTCTTTTTTCTTTCTTCTTGAATTGTTTAAAGATGTTTCATGTTTTCAGGCAGGAGATCAGTTGTACAAATAAGATAAGCTGTAAATGTTTTAATTCTATGCCTGTTGTGTATATTTTGTTAGCTTCAGTCTGCCTGTTGGCTGACCTTCGTGCCCCCAGAGCTCTCAGAAAAAAAAACCCCAATCCTGTTATATTTGAATCTCCGCAGCTAATTCATATTTATCCTTATTAAAGTTTCTTCTGCTTTGGCTAGAGGATGATACAGGCATTTTAATTCCATCCGATCTGCTTCCCAAATGGGACACAGGGTGACTCAGCCCCTCTGGCTTCTGTAACATCTCATTAGGAGCCAGCCTGATGTCTGTCTGACATGACTGTAGGTTGCTTACTGCTAATTCTTAAACTCCATCTGCTTTGGTTGCTGTTGTTGGGGTTTCTTTGCGTTGTTTGGTGTTGTGGTTTTTTTCCCTATCCCTGCTGAAGGATTTCAGTTTTAAGTAAAGCACATAACAAACTCGCTCCTCATCAGACCTGGTTTCAGAACTCTGGAAGCTGAGTTATGTTGGAGCCCTGGTCACTGAGAATTTTACTTGCTGTGCTGACAGGCACTGACCCCCAGGAGAACTCTGCATTTGACCTGAGGCCGTGGAGAAGCTTCCAGAATGGAATGATAGAACTGGGATCATGGTGTGTAGTTTGAATAGAAGTGTGCAATATCACATGGTGGAAAACACAGAGTTTAAGGTTTTAGAATATAGTAATATATATAAAGCAAAATGGAGGTTTTAGGGAGGAGGCTTAGTCCTGCTTCTTCACCTTCTTCTTCATGGGTTTGGGTGATATTGTGTGATTGAGTAGGAAAGTCCACATTGTGGGCCATGGGTGGTTGGTCATTGGGATAAAAGTAAAAATAATTTAGGTGGCATTTCATAATTGGACAATTTACCCTTAAAAGGTCTTGTAGAGAGAGAGACAGAGCTCTATGCCCAGACCTGTGTGAAATGATGCAGTTAATGACTTTATCACTGACTTTGTTTATACTCAAAGTCAATGAACCACTGCAGGTTTGATCAACAAGGTCTGCTATAAATGCAGAGAGGCAGCACAGGATCTCCAGGAATACCTTGTGTGTCAGATACCTGGAAATGCTTCCCAGTGATGTGTGAGTACCCAGCTTTAGCCTGGGGTGATGTCTGAAGGATGTCTTATTCCAGACATCTACTGTGACTCATCTGCCCATGAGTTCCTTGCTCTTTGTTCCCTTTGTAGTCAGTGGAGAGCGATGAAGGCTTTGGCAGCAGGAGGCTGGAGTGGGCTTTTAAACTACTTGGATGACTCTGCCCTGGAAGTGCCTATTGTGCTTTACTGTTAATTTATATTAACATATGTAAATTTCCTTAATATTAACTTGAGTTACAATTGCCCCTTTTCCACCTCAAACAAGAAGGCACCAAGAATTCTTTGAATTTTCTGCCAATCTTCCTCCTTTCATGACCAAAGTGATGCCTATGACAAGCAGTCACTGCCAATTCTTTCTTGTGTCTGTTTTTTGAAGCGATGTTCTACCCAACATCAGCCTTTCTGAAATCATTCATCTGTGTTGGTTCTGTCACTGCTTTCTTCTAACACAGTTTTTCACTGGATACTGCAGGGAGCTTCTGCTCTGGGGTGACAAGTTAATGCTGATCCCTTTCTTTCCTGTTTCTATTTCCTAGAAAAAGGCCTCTCTTTGCTGGGGTACCATCTGTGCAACTACACCCTGACCAGAAGTGTGTTTAAAATGGTTGCCTACCAAAGGTCCTATGAGAAGAACACGTCCTGTGGAGGGTGGATCCCGTGGATGGTGTGTCCCCAGACACACTACAGAACAGAGTTTCACACTGTTGAGGTCCCTGAAACCATCACCCTCACAGATTGCTGTGAAGGATATGAACAAGTTGGACTCTACTGCTCTCTAGGTAAGTTTAGTCAGATTAAGAGAGGAAATAAATGCTTCTTATGGAAGAAGATTCACTTCAGCTGAGATGTGTAAAGGTTTCATTCAGTTCTGGGCCATAGGATCCTGTTCACTGAAATAAATGGGCTTAAAAAATGTACAGTAAACTTTTTCCAACGTGCCAAGAAGTAGACACAGCAGATTAAAGTTCCTGCTTCTTGCTCTTTGCCACCTCTAGTCACAAATTCACCAAACTTCCAGGGGAGCCTGAGGAAGGCACCTGCTTGTTATCCCTCAAGGGCTCATTACCTGGCCAGCTTCAGGCCAATATCCCTGGCCAAGAGCAATAATTCACTGTCTGGTGCAGTGTCTGCTCTGAGCCTGCCTGCATTTACACCAGGAGCTTTCTCCTCAAAAGTAATTCAGGATGCACTTGGGATAACATCTCCTCTGATGTGGAGCAGAGTCTGTTCCCAGAATGCAAACCCAGTTTTGGTTATTATTTAAAACAACCTGTGACCTCAGGGCAACTTGATACCAGGTGCTTTCCAAGCAAAATTACACTAGGACCCATTTCCTTGGTTACCTATGACTATGTGGGAGCTCTGAGGAACTTTTTGGTGGATCTGATCTAACACCTGAGTGTTAATAAGATTCTACACAGGAAGAATTAATCACCTTTGTCTCAAAATGGAAGCTTTTCCCCCTTCCCGCATCAGGGTTACCAGTTGTCTATCAGAAATTCCCGGTTTTATCAGAACTTGAGACATAGATGGAGGGGATTCCTTGGGGATAAGGAACTTTCTTTTTCCAGTGGATAAATTTATATGCTTTTAAGCTGAACAGGCATCTTGAATTATCTAAACCAGCATTGAACTGTTCTGTCATCCAGAAAAGTTCTGCAGGACATAGTTTTGTCTCCTATTTTCAGTATGACATTGCATTTTCTCTATTTCCACTTTTCAGTATGGATCTGGGCATGTACATAATCACACACAGGAACAGCAGATTGAAAAGAAAGTTCCTGTTGCAGCCCTGGCCTTTGTTTTGGGTCATAAGACTTGTGTGACTCAGATCTGTGGGAATGTCCCCAAACCTGCTCCTGCACCAGATCATATAACGTGGCATGAGGGGGATGAGCCATATGTCCTGTCATGGGATCTGTCAAGAGCAATGTGCTCATCCCACATTTAAGTTGCTTCAGAGCATTGGAAAAAGAATTTCCAAACTTTTTTTTTTTCCTCCCAGGTGTTTTCCCCACAGTCACAGGTAGAATATTATGTCTAGCAGGGTTTTAACAGAAGGATGGGAACACAAAAATGGTCGATGTGTTTTACTTGTTCGTAAAATGATTTGCTAGAGAAGAGAAATTAAAGCATAATTCCTAATTTACTGTTTCCTGCTGGTGTTTGGCTCCATGGCTGTTGTGGAGCCCCAGCAAAGCAGAATTTGAGCTGCAGGTTACTGTGTGCCCAAGCAGATTTGTCAGACAGGTGAAGGATCTGCTGCTGATCATCTCTGTTTTCCAAGCATCAGTTCCACGCTGGGGAAAATCTCCAGCACATCTAATTACGGTTGAAAAGAAACTTCAGTGAAGTCTTTTGGATATACAGACATGTACATACCTGTGTGCCTGTAAGTGTCAAATGGCAATCAGAGAAAATGGCTTTTTAATTCTGTAGTACAAGGAAAGAGCTGTGCCAGCTAAATGTGGAAAAGTCACCGTGGTTGTCACTGTTGCACAAGAAATTCAAGTGTTTCTGAACCTCTGAAAATCGAGACCATCTTCTTGTGTGGAAAAAAAACATCCTGGTAACACTTAAAATATTTTTTCCCAGTATAATTCTGTCTCTTAAAAGCATCTCTAGGGATATTTTAGGCTTGAGAGCTGTTGCTGATTCTGTTTCATCTAACATGAACAAATCTGTAAATCTCTTGTAAAGCTTAGCTGCAGAATTTCCACCCTGCCCTTGCCATGTTGTTGATGGGCATTCTGGGCAAGTTTGTCCATGAAATACTGTGGTCACCCTGACACTTTTTCCTGTCAAAGTTAATTTGGGAATACTTAAAACCATTTAAGGATTTGTACGGCTTCTAGGTGATTTCCATGTTTACATTATTCTGGTATCTTTGCTTTTCAGGGCATTAGTCATAAATTCTGTGAATGGTAATGCACTGTCTAGACACAGTCTTAAATAAATGATGAGAAGAGAAACTGGAACTGCAGAAATTACTGCACAGCACGCTGTTGAACTACTGTTATTTTTTTCTTGACGTTATCCATGCTAGCGTGCTCTCCATCCTGCCAGGAGTGGAAAGGTCTCCATGACCTTTCACAGCAACCTGTTCCTTGCCACTCCTCACCTTCTCTTCCTCGAAGGAAAATATTACCCCTGCCTGGGATATGGCAGGCCCTGCTTTTATTATGTCTTTACTGTTGGGAAAAAAGTGTTTAGATCACTGGTCAAGGTGCTCTGGTAGTTCTCACTAGGTGTGTGTCTGTCCATTGGGATAGTGTTACAGGTGCACACAAAACCGACTTAAACATTTTAAAATAACAGCTGGAAAGTTAAATATCTAAAAGTTAGGAAGGGCTAGAATTAATTCTTAAGGCAGAATTAAATAAAACAACCTTTGTTTTTTCTCTTTTTGCCCATGCATGCAGATCAGTGAACTCTTAATTACCTGATCCAGCATTTCCCAGTGCCCAGGGTTGATGGAGCCCTCTGAGGAGCTCCCAGAGTGTGCCACCCTGACCTCCACATCCAGTGCTCTGCTCAGCCTCTCACTGAGTAGAGAATTATTTATCACCTCTTAAGGTGAATCCTGGGGGATTCACAGGCAGCAATTTGTCTTCACAAAGGCTGTGGGAAGTGAGGGAGCTTCTGTGTCTTTCACACGTGGGCAACTGAGCTGCAGAGAAACTGAGACCAAACCATTCTGTGTTAGTTTCAGACCTCCTTTCAGAAACCTTGGATGCAGTTTTAATTTTTTCATAAATTTATTCTGATTTTTATGGTGCTTAATGCTGCTTTTAACAACTTGTTTGGTTGGGGCACAGGGCTGCAGGTCAGGCTCTTGGACCTGTGAAACCCACGGCTCTGAAAGGTTGTTTCACCAGCCAAAACTCCCAGCATCTTGTCTTTTAGGCAGAGATAGGATCCAGTTCTCCAGGCTTGTTTCCAGCTGCCTGAATAGATGGTGTGGTTATTTCTTCTGGTGACTGGCTTGTTGCCCACTTTCCAGCATAAGATGAAACCAGAGAGCTCCTTATCTGCCACCTAAGCCTGCCTGATGCCCAGCTAGGGAGGGAAAGAGTGCATCAGCATGTGATGAAGGCTGGCTTTTAAGCACTCATGTACAAAAATACCTTGAAATAAGAAGGCCCAAGACAACTTTAATAGTGGAGTTTCTTGAGAGCACTTGATCTGCAATGTTAAAGTCGTGCTTTAATCAGCGTGCCTCATGTGCACAACTTCCAAAGGTTTTCAGAAAAACAACTACAAAGTAAAAAAAAAAAAATTGCTCATTGTAGATGTCCAGGCAGCTCTCAGCAGGGCTGGGACCTTTCAGAGCTGGCATGCAGATGTTCCCATGCTGAGTGCAACAGAGCAGCAGGAGCTGGGGCACAGCTGTGCCTGTGCTCATCTGTCACAGGAAAGCCAGGGCACAGTGGTGTCACATATGGGCAGCACTGCAGCATCAGCCTGGGCTGGGAAGGTGCCAGAATGTCCTGTGGGACCTCACCCAGAAGCAGGTGGCTCTGGCTGCCCTGCAGTTTGTGTCCCTTGTGAGCCCCCAGAAGCTGCAGAAATGGGATTATCGGCATCCCTGCCTGTTCCCTGCAGTGTCTGCTGATGGGAATCCTGTCTGGAATTGATTTGTCCTTTCTTGAGCCCACTGAAGCTGTCTGTCTCCATACCCCCTGTGCTGACAAATTGCAGAAGTTCCCTCCTGTCTGGGTAAAGAATCAAGTTCTTTCACCCATTTTATTATTATGGGCTCAGGTGAAAACCAGCTCCACCTTCACCTTGCCCCCTGCCTTTGGGATTTTGTAAACTTTGATCACCTCCCCCTCAGCCTTCTCCCCTCCAAGGCAAAAGCAACACCCAGGATGTGTATTAAATATTTGTCAGATGCTGGAAATCAGCACAAATCAGCACAAATCCCAATTAAACCCCTGGAGAAGCAATCAGGATGCAAAATGTCCACCTGAGCAAGTAAAGCCTGCCAATGCTCAAAGACCCCAAACCCGGGGTTGTATGATGAAAACTGCCAGCCTGCTTTTGGAACAGACTTTCCCAGGAGCTTTCTCTGTAATTTCATAGATTTGTCTCCACCTTCTGATACCTGAGACAAATGCAGGGCGTTGATCCCTGGCTCTGCCACACCCTCTGAAATAAAGAATCCCTTCCAGATGGAAGGAGGGAGAGGAAGGGGGTTTTGGCTGAACTAATGCTGTTCCTCAGCATCAATCTCCTGGCAGATGCCCCATCCTGCAGTCACAGCAGATCCAGCAGCTGTCCAGAGGCAGGCTGGCAAGTGACCTTTGGTTGCTAAGCTGCAGTTCTGCTTCCATACATTTATGTAAATAACGGAGGAGAAAAGCCTGTACTTCATCCAAATGACAGAGGAGTTGGCTGACTTGCTCCTCACTGCTTGCTTGGGAGGTGACTGTCCCCAGCATGATTGAAGAGGAGGGCATAAATTGAATTTCCAAAGTGCATCTGGTACAATTAGGCAGAAATGTGAAGTGAATCCATCTCTGTTTCCGTTGATCTGAAAACGATGACCTTTTGATTTCAGATAAATGGCTACTGTGGCATCCAGCCAGGATTCAATAGTGTTTTCTGAGATTGCATGTGACTCATTAAACCATTTACACTGCAGTTAAACACACCAAAAAAAAAAAAAAAAAAAAAAAAAAAAAGAGACCCAGGTGGGAAAAAACTACTTTGAACCTCAAACCTGCTTGAACTGCACCTGAATCTCAGAGCTGAAGGAATTTCCACGTCTGGATCCAGCTGGCCACGATCCACCTGGTTTGAACAGTAAGGAGCACTGGAGAATAGGGAATTTTCTAATACAGGGAGATCCCTTGGTGCTTCTGATTGTGCAAAATCCAGTGTGAGAGGCTGCTTAGCTCCCTGCTAAGCAGGAGGCTGAGTGAGAAGGAGCAATCACTTGAGGCTGGGAATATGTGTGAGACTCAGCTGAGGGCAACCGAGCCTGTATCAGACCTTAACGTGGCTTTGAACATCAAGAGGGATATTTCTAGGAAAAGGACCTGCTGGGGGGAACCACCTGTAGTGCCAGCCCCAGAGAGAAGAGGACCTGGAATGTGCATGTGGCAGCAAGTTACACAGATTTAGTTTAAATCTTGGTTAATCAAGATAATTTCCCTGGCTAAGAACGTTACTTTGCGGAGGCCAAAAGTGCTAGATTCAATATCCCCTCCTGCTTCTCAGAAACCTCACATTTACTCTCATCCAGAGCCTTGGGATAACAGAAATTGTGAACCCACAGAAAAACTGACTGTTCATAATAAATTTATAATTTGCTGTGGACCTTTCACTTGCTATGGGCTTTATTACGTCAAATGTGGTTTTCCTGTACCACAACTGTTTCTATTGCAACAATCAGGTTTATTTTTCTCCTGGCTGAATTGAATTGCCCAGAAAAGAATCAAAAACCTGGAGGTGCAAAACAAATGGAAAAGACATTTCTTTCAGGTTGCTTAGAAAGACCAGAGCTGAGCATTACTTGGAACTGTGTGTGAGAGTGTGGGTAAAGAAGTGAGTTTGTAGGGCTTGGAAATATTTTCTCTTTTCCTCCATAGAAAAGATTTTGTGCTGGCACTGACCCAGAACCACTGCCCTTGGCTTGGGAAGCAGCAACCTCCTGCCTCATCTGCCCTCTCTGCAGGGCTCTCTGGTGTGGGCTACCAAACTCCTGGAGTGGCCAGCTGGAACAGAATTACTGCAACTAAGGTTACATTTGTGCCACAAAATGTTAAATGAAAGTTCTCAATTTCTGTCTTACACAGTACCTGCTTTCTTTGATCATTATGTGTTATTTGGATTAGTCACAGCTGACATCAGTCACATTTTCTGTTTCCCAGTGCTTCAGTGTCTCCACATTTAGAGACTTAACTGTGAGCCCATCCATCCATAATTATTAATGGAAAGTTAGAAACTCAAAATTTCTGTAACAGAAATGTCATGGACAAGAGAAAGATCTGAGAATATTTACACTCTTGAAATGAAATAATGAGATTTTAGGCTGCTGTTTTCTTCCCATTAAAAACTCAGAACAGACACGCTTCTAAAATGAGGAGGAGGTGTTTGGTATAAATTAAATATCACCATTTTATAGAAACGACTGTCTGTATTTTTGTTCTCAGAAATGTTTTTGTTACTTAGCACTCAATAGATCCAGTGTATTTGCCTCAAGACCTGGTATTTGTCCAGTGAAGGATATGGAAACATTTGATTTTCCTTGCACGTTCGATACTGAATGTCCAGGGCTGAAAAAATGCTGCAGCTCATCCAAAGGAGCAGGCTGTGTGGATCCCATGCCAGAGGGTATGTTACTGATAAATTCAACACTGCTTCTAATAGAAACATCCTTAATTTTCCCTCCTGAGGGTGGGAGTGGGCAGGAAAACTGTTACCATAGCTCTTCCTAAAACAAATATGGGAATCTGCCTTGGATGGGTTCCAGGATATTCGGCTTCAGTGCTTGTACCCATGAGCAGTGAGTGCTGTGTGGGTGCTGTGGGTCCAGCAAACCTTCCCTGGCTCCTTCTCCTTGGCTGGCTCCTCTGCCTGTGGCATATGGCAAACGAGGCTCTGGCTGGTGGCTGCTCGTGGGCCCCTCACTTTTGCCAAGTTAAATCTTGCTTTGTTTCCTCCCTGAAGCTCTGTCTCCTTCTGCAGCACCAGACCTCAGATGACTTGGCTGTTTTATTTCCTACGCTGCAGGGAGGATGTTCTGGTACAACGTGACAGTGCTTGTGAAAATGGATTTTAATGAATTAGTCCGGGTGGATTCCCACCTTCTGAATCATTCCCGCCTTTTGCACTCCATGGTATGTACAAAATCGAACTCTTCCCTCATTGTGCCCATGATTCTGTTACTCAGGGGCCACTCTTTGCTCCCCCTGTGTTCTGCCAGACTGATTTTTTTTTTAATCTATTTCTGGTTATTTCTGTATTTCTGATTACTGAATGTCAGCTGTGTCCTTAAGTAATTCGGGTAACATTGATTTATCAGCTTCTTTATCAAATTTTTCAGGTCTCTTTCAAGGGTAATTTAGAGACCTACTGAAATAAAAAGGGGTTTTCCTGCTTAAGTAGTTCTTCCTCCAGCTCTGTTTCAGTTCAGTTTTGGGTCTGTGACAGACTGGAACCAGAATTCAAGACCTTCAAAGGTTTTCTGATATGGAATTTTAAGTTAAGCCTTTCCAAGCCAAACCTATCTGCCATAATCTGCTGGCACTGATGGCCAGGAGACTAGAAATGATAACAGCAGCATGGGTGTGTAATTCTTCCTCCTATCAGATTTCCCCTTCTCATATCCTAAAAAAGCAAGAAACCCTGGTCCTGTTGCTGTGTAGTAGGGAGCAGGGGCAGGGATCCACCAAGGCTTTTATATCGTGGTGTAAAACAAGCTGTGTGAAAGACAAACACTCCAGAAACGGGGAGTTGAGGTGAAGCTGTTCAATGAGCTGCTACTCAGTGTCCTGCTGTCTGTTCCCCTGACTTAATGCTCAGCCCACCAGCAGATCCCTTCTCTCATTCCTCAGCTGGGATGGCTTGGTGTCTCTGGGGTCTCTCTGTGGCTCTTAATCCCACCCCTCATCCTGAGTCTATTGCTTTTCCTCTTTTCCTTTCTATTCCATTTGCCAGCAGTCCATTTAGCTGCCCAGAGTAAGAAGTGTTGGACAGCTTTATTGCAGCTGAATTGTCATGGGCTGTGTAATGCATTGTAATCCACTGAGACTTTGCAAAGCTGGGCTTTTCCCTCTTCCTGGGTTATTCCTTCTGCCAAAGCATTTTGAGATCAGCTCCACACCCCCCTTAGCTTGGCATCAATCTCTTGTGAAATGTGAAAATAAGAACTCACCTTGCATAAATACAGGCCTAAACGTTGCACTTCATCATGCTTTCTGAATTTCTGAATTTCTGAATTCTGCACTCAGATTATGATAATAACCATTGCATAATTCACGTGCTGGGGAATGACAGAGGTGCTCCAGTGTTTGCTGCCCTGTTTTCCAGATCACTGGTGCATTGCAGCCCCTGAATGTCTCTGTGCATCACATCCAGAGTACCCGTGGGGACATCTACACAGGGACAGTGGCCTCCCAGGTTCTCCTTGGAATGCACCACCCAGCTGCCCTGGCAGAGGTTTCCTCCTCCCTGGAGGCCATGGTGAAGCACGTGTATGAAGTGATTGACACACAAGTGCAAGGTTGTAATCCTCATTTTAGGGGGCCTCTCTTCATTTGGGATCTCATTTATATAACCATTAATTTGCTTTCAAACATAGCACAGAGGATCTTGCAAACTTTGCAAACACAAGGCTCTGACCTTTCTGTTAGAGGATGGAGAGTTAATGATTATTTTGGAGTGAATAGTTTGGAAGGGAATGCTTCTGAACCCTAAAATTTGTTTTCTCCCAATAACATATTTTTCAAATGAAAAAGCAAATATGTGCATATTTGTAGCACAATCATTAGTTGTATTAAACAGACTGTTAAAAAAACCTGTTTTATTGGGAAGCAATATATTCTGTTGCCATGTTACTTCCAGTAGGCTGTATGAAACAAGTCATATTTATAGTCTGTTAATTACTATAGCATATTACTATATACTTTCTTAATGTTACATAAACATTTTAATATATTAATTTAAAATATGTCAGTCTACTTATTGCTCTGCAGTTATGCAGAAATGAATCATAAGCACCATTTTCCTTATTCTGTGTTTACTCAGCCCAGCTTTCAGTGAAATCACTGGGTAGTCCTCCTTCCTCCTGTGCTGACATCTCAGGTTTGGATGGCATCCTACAAGTGTAAGCTGGAGCTGCCCCTAACTGTCCCCTAAATCCAAAGAATTGGGGTAAAAAGTGATAGGGTGATTATTGTGTTTTATTTATTTTTCGTTTTGTTAGAGTTGGGATTAAATGTACAAGACAACTTTTTTTTTTTTACTTAGATGTTTATTAATTCTTATTTATATTACAGTCTCACAAACTGTGAGTTCTACTGAACTCCAAGCTAACAAGTTAAAAATGGAGATGTAGCTTTCTTTCTACAAGGTTTTTTAAGGGCCAGTTGTCTAATTAAGAAATGACACCTAAATTATTTTTGCTTTTAACCTAATAACTAATTACTTGTGGCCCACAATGCAGACTTTTTCTATTCAATTAAACAAGATCACTCAAACCTCTGAAGAAGATGAAGAAAGACAAATCTTCGCCCTAAAACTTCCATTTTGCTTTATATATATTACTATATTCTAAAACCTTAAAATCTAAGCTTTTCACCATGTCATATTACATACTTTTATTGAAACTACACACCTATAATCCTGGTTCTATCATTTAATTTTGGAAGTCTTCTCTACAGCTTCAGGTCAAAAGTAGTGTTTTCTTGGTGGTCAGTGCCTGTCAGCACAGAAAGTTTAAAATTCTCAGTTTTTAGGATTCCAACAGATGATAACATCCAGAATGGCTTTAACAGCATTACTGCAGGTTTACACTGAATTTATCAGATCCAGAGCCTGGCCTACACACAGTGCAGATCAATCTTGATGCTGCTCCCAGTATCTGTGCAAGGTGTGTTGTTTTTCCTAGATGTCAATGAATGCTCCTATGCTGAATTCAATGCTTGCCCTGAGAAAAGCAGCTGTGTAAACCTGGAGGGTTATTACAGCTGCCACCCTCAGCATGAACATGCCACTGCCATCCCTCACTGGCTGAGCCCAAGGAAGGAAGGTAAGAAATGCAGGTCTCACCTTGGGAAGTGCTGAGGATGTTCCTGCAGGACTTTGTGCTCTTTTGCAGGAGTCACCTGCAGGAATTTCTGAAGCACGAGTGCCACTTCTCCTCCTGTTGGGAGAAAATGCCATATAAAACTGTTACCTATTTCTGATGGAAATGCAGAATATTTATTTCACAGTCTCTTGCTGTTTCCTCTTTTTCACCCTCGGTTGTCCTTACTCACCTGCCAAAACCTAAAACTTCAGACCCTACTGCTTCTCAGAGCAAGTCACTTGTTGTCAGTGCACCTCCCCATTCTCTTGAGAAACAATTAATGGCATTATTTCTACAATTTTATTTTTTCCTGTTTTGACTGCAGCCCGGACTCAGTGGTTACAGGATCCCACCCTGAGCTGCTGCACTGCTGCTGAACTCTCTGCTGCAAGCACAGTTTGGCACTGGCTGAAATAATTCCTTGTGTTACCAGTTCAGCAAAATATACTTACAGCCCACAGACATCAATGGGCCTGCTAATAGGCTTTAAGATAATGAGATGAAAAACTGCTTGCAGATTTGATGCTTTAGTTAGAAAACAATTTTACAATCCCTTAATCTCAAAAATTAGGATAACATATTACTTTATGCTTTTGTGATATGATAATACTTTTATTTTCCATTTACACTACTTTTGTTGCTGCTTTTCATGTGGAAAACATGAATGGTATTATTTTGGATCTGCTTTCTTAGAAATACTCTAATTATTTGATAATGTGATTTTCCCCTAGGTATTGTAGCATCCACTCCAAGTTCAATAAATGCTGTTAACACTGGCAGTAGCTCTCCTCCTATAAGGAAATCAAGTCTCTTGTCCATAACCAACCAATCTAGAGATGCTGGGTGCTGTAAGTAACCTTGGATTTTAATAAAAGTTTTCTTGATTTTTGATAGGAACAAACCTCAGTAAATTTGTGTTTATATGGGTGATCCAGCCCTTTCAGGCAAGAGTTATTACAATCCTTTTAACAACACCCTGTTCTTCTGTGGGAGGAAATAGATTTAAGTTTTTCTTTGAGAGTTCAGAGAGACAGGCAAGATATTCTTGATCTTCATCCACAACTTGATCAAAGCTGAAGCCAGAGGAATTAAACTGAGGCCCCTCTAGTGCAGAGGGGAGTGGCTTTGGAGGTGTTTGGCAGCCACCTGGCTCAGAGTGCTGGAAACAATTGAGTTCTATTAAAGCAATTCATGAAAACAACCTTTTTTTCCTTAGTCTAACCATTAGCATGGAAGACTGTGGCAGCAGCATGCCATGGTCTCTGGGCTAGCATGGAGTGTGATGCTCATCTCCCCTGGCCCCAGCTCTCTCCAGCAGGGGTATCTTGTCTGGGCTGTCTCTCTTGAGCCAGACAGACTGGCTCTGCTGCAGGACAACTCATCCTCCTCCTCCCAGGAGGGGAATCATCCCTGAAGGGCCCTGTCTTTTCCCATTGACATGACAGTGATTGCACTGGACTAGAGTGGAATAACAGGTGAGGTGCTGCATGCCACTCTCCCCCAGCTTCTGTTAGCTGGGCTCTGGGGGGATTTTCCAGGATAAATCCAGGCAACCTTTGCCTGAAGGGGTGCTTTTGGATGATTAAAGTGACAGGAGGCAAAGCAGGTGTCAACACATGCAGAGTACCCAGAATCACTCTTCTAAACCTATTCCTGTTGCTTGCACCTGTAGCTCACTGGCTGATTATTTATGTGGCTGGAGCTTTGGAGGAGATGAGGTTGTCCAGAGGAATTGTGGCTGCCTCATCCCTGGAAGTGTTCAGGGCCAGGCTGGACAGGGCTCTGAGCAGCCTGGTCTAGTGGAAGGTGTCCCTGCCCATGGTAGGGAGTGGAACTGGATGATCTTTAAGGTTCTTTCCAGCCCAAACTATTCTTTGATTCTATTATTCAACAGAAATGCATATAGTAAAAGGAAGTAAAAACAGTTAAACACTAAATCAGTCATCCAGTGGGATGGTTCATGGATGAGGGGATATGCTAATGTGAGAGGGGCAGATTCTGTCCTGATGTAAAGAGAACCTTACCCTATTGGCTGTCAAAGTGCTTGTCCATAGTGGATTTAGAACAGCACAAGGCTTTAAAAGTGAAATGTTGCTTTTTCTGTGCCAACTCTTCCTGGGACTGCAACAGATCCCTCTGCAATTACAAACCATCGAATCCTCAGCGTCACCAGCAGCAGCTTTGAAATGTCCTGGCTTGTCAGTTCCACTCTGAACCACACTTTCCAAGTCCGGGTGTACAAGGGCAATGAAACTGTGCAAGACCTGAAGACAGAGGAAATGCAAATGGATGTGTCTCACCTGGAAGCAGGAGTGATGTATTCAGTAGAGATCAGCTATGAAACTTGTGGAAAAACTATTATCTCCAGTCAAAATGTTAAAACAGGTAAAGAAACACTTTGATAGTATATCTCTATATCCTACCTTCTCCTCCTTCCATCCTCAGTCACTTGCAGTTCAGCAATGATCCTTTGGTCCCCGCTGAACATTTCCCACCTTCTTCAGCATTTTTTATCTCATCTACTCCAGCATTTATCCAACCCAGAATATCAGGCAGCAGAGCTTTGGCCTTAGCTGATAAAGCAGTGCTGGAGCTGATTAGACTATTACAGATATCAGGCTAAGCTGTAATTCTTCTTTAAAAATTTATTTCTTTGGTGCCTGGCACTGCTTTCTGCTGCCACTCATCTCCCAGCAGGCCTCGTTTTTTTCCTGGTTGATGGCTGTGGCCAGTGGGAAATGCAGGCAACTGGTTTGTCAAGGGCTCAGCTGAGCTAACAAGAGTGCCCAGAGGAAGGGCAGATTCTGCTGAAAAAAGGATTAAAGGGAATTACAAGGACTGAGTAATTAAGCTGCACACTACCTGCCCAGTTCTGTTCAATTAACTGGTGGTGGGAGCTTCCTGAGGCCCTAGTGTGTTGATCAAACATAAATTTGCTTTTTCTCTAGTCTTAAAATTATTTCCTAAGCCTCCATGCAAATAAAGGAATAAATCTCTCCCCCTTTTTCAAAGAGCAGGCAGTGAACTATTTATTACTGACCACAGTGGGAATGCTGCTGTTCATGTTTATCCCTAAGAGCCTTCCATTTGATGAGATGAGGGATGACTCCAGTTTGGGTCAGAAGGAAATTACTCCCTTTGTGGAGGGAAAGTAGGAGGTCTAGTGGTTATGAAAACAGAGGGCTGAACTTCAGAGTATGAAGTTGGAGCCCTTGAGAAAAAGAAAAGTTTTCCAAGGATCAGTCCAAGGAGTAACAGCCTCAGAGTGTTTATACAGGATAAAGCAGTTAGAGATTCTTTGGCTCTTGGTTTTGGCTCCTGTGCTCTGTACAATATCTGTCAGGGCTCACCACACACACATGCACAGCTTTTTGCTGTATTTTCAGTTTAAGAATATATTTACTATTCCCTCAACCAAGATCAGGAAAATAAAGGAATAAAAACTGTGACTGCTGGGCCAGAGATGAACCCACAGACAATCCAACCCTGGGTGTAACTTCAAGGCAGGAGTTATGTAGGGCCAGGCCTAGGTATGTGTAAACCCACACATAAAGTATGTGTACACCCAGTTCTCATGCAGTTGCAATTAGGCACCAAAATATATCTTTAGACCTGATATAAGTGCATTTTCTCAATGTATCAGAAGCTTGTAAGAGCCTATTTGCTTTATTTTTTTTTATTTAATACCAGTCTCTCTCAATCTTTTCCTACTTTCTTCCATCACCTGAGATTTTGGTCCAGGTACATCAGTTTTAACTGAATCTTTTCCTACTTTGTCAGTGTGTTTTAATGTTGTGTCCTACAGAGGCCAAGATATTTGATGTTACTATGAGGATTCTCAACTACAACTTCACTGATGATTTCCATAATTCCAGCAGCTCAGCATATGAGGAATTTTCAAGACTGTTGCTTACAGAGGTAAAATGATTCTATTTCTGGCTAATTTATATATATTTTTTTCAATGTAAAATTTATTTAATCTAATAGAGGATTTTAGGCGTGGATGAAATATTCCTTCAAAATCAGCATACTATTTCCTGTGACCTTTCTTTATAATAACAACAAAATTCAACTGCCTAGACAGATCAAGTCCTTGGCCTTGTTAGCAATGAAGCCAGTGAGAATTTTCCCCTACAGAAGAGTGAAGGAATTAAAAATGCAGGCATGCAACAGGGGCTCCTTCCCTTGGATCTTTAATTTGGCAATAAACTCACAGTAAATTAACTTGAGGCTTTTAAATGGATTATTGAAATGGCGTTCCTGGCATTCATTTCAGCACAGTCTGCTCAATAAATGTCTTACTCCTCTCAAAGCTCTTTCTTCTTTCAGGAAAAGTAGCTGGATCAGGCTTTCTTCTTCAGCCCCATTCCTTGCCTGCACACGTGGCCACTGTTCACAGTCAGGTGAAATCAGCCAGAAACAAAACTTGAGTCACAAAGTCTGGTGCCAGCTCTCAGCTTCCAAAAAAAAAGGGGGAGGTTTCAGGTGGAGCAATCTCCTGCAGCTTTGCTGCACAGAACAGGGCCCATAGAGAGGAATTGGGATCTTCAAAACAAGGCTTCCCCAAAACAAAGGGTGACTCATAATCATGTGTGAATTTAAATGCAAGAGAAACCCCCAAAACTATAATGGAGCAATAGTTCAAGGGCAGCAGAGAAGAGGAATTTGCCCAACAGAAATTGCTAGCTGAACGTCCTCACATGGTTTTATCTCGCACAGTTGCAAATTGTTCACTTTTGTTGCGTAGGAAGATTTTTTGAGTGAATCTTCTCTGAGATTGATGCAGACCTGATTGGCTTCATCGGGTTGGGAAGAAAAAGGAGCATTGCCCATCTTGCTTCTGCTTCCTTCGGTGTTTGTGAACACAACATCCCCCTCTCATTTCTTCTCTCCTCATTTTCTTGCCTCTCTACCCTGATGTGAGCTTAGACCAGCTAAACAGTTTGTAGGAATCTTTTCGAGCAAGCTCTGTCTGAATGGGAACAAAGCTGTGCTGATTTATGGCCCTGCCATTCGTGCTCAAAGGCAGCTTTGAGGTGGATGCAGGAGCAAAAGGCTCAAGCAAGGAGCTAGACATGTAAGGTAGAACTGCCAGCTCCTGCACAGCTCAAATACTGACAGCAGTGTGCCAGCTTCAACGTTCAGAGTAATGCCATTTGTTCAGCTGAAGTCACTGCTCACTGGTTTGGTAATGAACCATGATGTAGTTGTGATACTGCCTTGAAGCTTGGCTGTCTCAAACACGTTTTTTGAAGCTATCCACCCCCATTTTTCTTGTCTCTCATCCTGAGCTTTCTTTGTTATTTGACTCAGCTGCAGGCTGAACTTGAACTGGCGAGTTTCAAATGCTCCCTGGGAATTAAAACCATGCCCACACTTATAAATGAAACAAAATGCATAGGTGACATACAGAGATAACATCAAGGGTCTGCTGCATGCACTTACCAGGACAGTTCAGCTCTGCTGCAAGCAAACAGGGCCAGGAGCAATTCTGGTCCCTTGAGCCAAAATTTGGAACTTGGTTTGTAAGACCCATGGTCAGATGGATACAGTTTTCAAAGGTATCATAGAATTACATAATCACAGAATGGTTTGGGTGGAAGAGGCCTTGAATATCATCCCATTCCAAACCCCTGCCATGGGCAGGGACACCTTCCACCAGACCAACTTGCTCAGAGCCATGTCCAACCTGGCCTTGGACACTTCCAGGGATGGGGCATTCACAGCTTGTCTGGGCAACCTGTGCCAGGGCTTCACCACCCTCACAGTAAAGAAGTTTTTTCTAATATCTAATCTAACCCTACTTTCTGTCAGTTTGAAGTTATTCTCCCTTGTCCTGTCCGTCCAGGCCCTTGTAAATAGTCTTGCCTCATCTTTCCAGTAAGTTCCCTTCAGGTACTAGAATTTCACAATTAAGTCTTCCCAGAGCCTTCTGCTTTCCAGGCTGAATAATCCCAATTCTCTCAGCCTTTCCTGACAGCAGAGCTGCTCTGATCTTGCCTCCTCTGGACTGGCTCCAGCAGCTCCACAACCTTTCTGTGCTGGGCCCCAGGGCTGGAGGCAGCTCTGCAGGTGGGGTCTCACCTGAAGGGGCAGAATTCCCCCCTCTCCTGTTGCCCAAACTGATTTTGGTGAAGCCCAGCACACAGAGAGTTTCTGGGTCCTAGTGCACACAGCCAGGGTGTGTCCAGCCTCTCATCCACCAGCACCCCCAAGTCCTCAGCAGGGCTGCACCAAAGATACTCACATTACTTTGTGCCACAATAATCTCTGAAAAATAAGATTTCTGAAACACTTTGGAACTTTTCTTTTTACAACATCTTCTATGTTGTGTTTATATATTTAAAGAGGTACCTGTTGGCTCCCTAATTGTCAATGCTTCTCTCCCTTTGCTCAGCTTGAAAATTCATTTCCACCCAACATTTCTGCCTTGTACAAATCTGGGAAGCTGAAAGTGCAGATTGAATCCCTGGCAGCAGGAAGCATCATTGTGAGGCTCAGAATCACTGTGCAGGATCCCGAGTTTCCAGTGGATGCCTCCACATTTGCCCCAGTGCTTTCCCACCTGCACAATGGCTCTGTGCTTGTGGTGGATCAGCAAAACACTGCAGTAGAAGGTAATTTTTGTTATTATTTTTTCAAAGAAAGCAGTGTTTGTGTTTTGATCACCTGCATTATCAACAATATTCTTCACAAAATAGGGAAACAAAGACATGGTTTGTTGAAGAGAAACCATGATGTGAGAATTCTTCCAGGGGTTTTACCCATAAGCCCAGAAGGGTCAGACAAAGGAGCACTGGCTGTCCCCAGGTACCTGCAGGCACTGCTTCTCCTCACTGTGTTTAACCCAAGTGGAGCCCTTGGTTTCCCTATTCATTTTCCTCCCACTCTTCTCTGTCCCCAGCTGGAAGTTTGCCATGTCTTTCTTGAGCTGAATGGCAGACAGGATTACTGTGGAATATCTGTAGCCTTTAGATACACAGACTCTCTAGATAGTTTTGTGCTCCAAGACTAGGGGACTCTATTTGGGCCAAGGTTTAAGAAATCTAACATCTTCTCTCTAGAAACTCAGCCAGAGGATTTCTCAAATGTCCTTATTGTGAATAGGACTCAAGAAACACCCATGGAATTGATGTTAAAGCAGGCCTTTGTTTGATCTTCAGTAATCACCAATTTTATCTTCAAAGGACTGAGTTCTGTCCTCAGGTTTCCCAGCTGGCAGAGACAGCAGAGTTCATAAAGTTGCCAAAGTCAACAGAATGGGTTATTCTTCTCTCTTGGGGTATTGAGCCTTTCTGAGCAGGAAAAACTCCATTTGGAGTTGCAGAGCATATGGAGGTTAAGGAGAACAGGACAGGAAAAATACAGGAGACAAATATCACAGTGGCAGCTGAGACTGAATTGCAAGATGCTGATGTGTGCCAAAATACTTTGTAAATGTTATTGATCCTGGGACTAAAAGGCTGAGGAAGAAGAAGGCAATAGCTCTGGACTGTCACTCTAGCTGCAGAAAACCATGTGTCTTCCACTAGCACCACATTTATCCAGAGGCACAACACCCCACTCCTCCTTAGGGGCTGAGAAAAGGGGTTTATTTCTCAGCTCTACCCAAAGAAGAGTTTCTTCAACATGAGTTTCCTAAGTGGAAAATAAGGAGTGAAACATGTGAAGGAAGGATTTGTATAATGGGATATTTTACTTCCTGACTCCAGAGAGCCCCAGGACATGACTTTTGACAATAAGCCCACCCAGGTCCTGTCCCCTGGATCCTCCCTGCAGGCTGGCCACCACCAGGCTTTGTCCTTGGTTTAGTGACAGTCCATTCAACTGTGAAAAGCAGGGATGACAAGTCAGAAGGGACAGCACATCTGAAGGGAGTGGACCAGATCTCTTTGAAGATCCATAAATTATTGAGTTTATTGCTGTGATGAATAGAGACAATAAAATCTGTTATGTAGGGCATGAGAAGAGAAGAGAAGAGAAGAGAAGAGAAGAGAAGAGAAGAGAAGAGAAGAGAAGAGAAGAGAAGAGAAGAGAAGAGAAGAGAAGAAGAGAAGGATGTGTGCTGAGTCAGGCCCAAGATGCTTCTAGCACAATGTCACTGCCACAGTACCAGCCAGGAGCCAATTCCTGGAGAAGGCATCACCTTCCACTAATAATCTCTTAGCCAACAACTGTATTCAGCTCCAGGACTCCCTGAATCCAGAGGGATTTCTTAGGGTTTGTTTATCCCCTGTGAATCTCCCCCATCAAATCAGATAACCCTTTAGCATCTGCAACATCATTTGGCAAGGAATTTCAGATTTTGACTCTTTGCATGTACCCCTCACAGGTGTATAATAGGTAATCAGAATGAACACAAAGGTGGCTTTTTAATAATTTTTGGACTAGGACTGTTGATTGAGACGTGTGTAGGGAAGTGCCAAATATGAAGGGCCAGACAGGTGCCAAGAGTGCAGAAAGAGAGCTCAGAGCAGACTTTGGCTGAGATGTGATGGTTTAGAGGAAAAAAGTGCAGTGTGTGTGTGTATGTGCATAAGTGATGCACCAGCCAGTGACAGTGTTTTGACATGATGCATGATTGAATGTGACCATCAGAGGTGAAGGAATTTGCTTAAAAAGCCATGCTAAGTGAGGAGAAAGGAAACCTTCAGAGACAATGGAGGCAGCGAATGTAAGTGATTTGGCAATTAGCATCTCTCAGATGGTGTTGGAAGCCACCAAGGGTCACAATTATTTCATAGCTCAGTTAGGAATTAACAAGATTTCATCTCTGGTGTTCAGTCAATCCTGGACATTTCTGCATTCCCTCTAAGTGGCTTAGGCTGGAACATAATAGGCTGGCCACAGGCACATGAAACTGTCTAATGGAGACTATCATGGATACAGCGATTACCCAATGACAAAAAAAGTAAAAAGAATTGAAATATTAGCTAGAAGGAAGGAAAAGCAAGCAGAAAGATGAGTGCATATATGTATGGGGCATTCTTTTGTTTCAGAGAAATAATCACCATCATTAATCTGCAGGTTTGCAGAACAAGCATTTAGGTTAATTTGTTATTCAAAACAATTTTCCAGCCTCTGATCAGAATTATTTGTCACAGGACACAGTTTTCAGCCTCATTTGCTGCTCTCCCTCTCTCAGGGCCCTGAGGCAGCAAAGGTAAGTGCATGAGGCAGTCACACAGGGAGGGCTCACCTGGGATTCACTGGAATTATTCCTGTCCAAAGGGCTGTCTAACTCAGCCCTTGCAGATTTGCTGGAACAGGGTGTGAATGGCAACACAAGACTCCAGATACAAATGCCTCAAAAGAGAAGACACTCAGCAATAAAATAGGTCTATAACTGCATGAAAAGGTGTCTCTAACTGATTCAGAGCAGCTGAAATCAGACAGAAGGAAAACCCTTAGAGCCTCTTCATGCATTGATGAATCAGGATGTCTTTTCTGACACTACCAGAAAGAGGGTCACAGTTTTACAGCATTACTTTTAAGGAGAAAAACTGTATAAAAAGAGATTTTGCCCTTAGCACTTCCTCTGTTAAGAACAGAATAGTGCTTCTCCTGGGAGTTAATAGCATTTACTTTTTATTTGAAGTAGAAGATTATTTGGATTAAGTCTCCATTTAATGCTGTATCTACTGGTAGCTATTGGTAACAGATCTATTAATTTCCTGATATATCTGGAGGTGCTATACACAGAACTTGGTATAGTGAGTGATTTTGATATAATTGTAGTACAAACTTACAGCAGTTTTTCACTTTAAATGTGTTTACCTCTAAAAACAATTATTGAAAAAGTCTTTACTCAGAGAAAATACTTTTCAGAGTAGAAGAACAAGAGAATAACAAAACAGTGTTCTGCATCACTCAGAACTTGGCTGACAGGTAAATGGTGAAAAAGTAAGACCACATAAGTAAATTTAAAAAGGACTACTTAATGATTACTTCTATCTTAATGCAGCCACCAGGGAGGCTCTCTGACCCTTGTTCTTGTTTTGGTCCTACAGACTGGGATGAATGTGCTTCCCAAGCTGAAAATGACTGCTCTGTGTTTGCAGAGTGTATCAATTTGATGGGCTCCTACATGTGCAGGTGCAAGACAACCATGGATACCAATCCATCTCGACCTGGAAGAAACTGTGAGGGTGAGAAAAAGGCTAGCATGTAGTTTGTTTTATGTTTTTATTTTTGTCATGAAACATTGGAATAAGTTGTGAGGTTTTACATCTGTTACATCTGCTTTTGTAGCATCTGTTCGTATAATTGCACCTTTGCAGTCTGTGGCTGAAGGGGCAAATATGACCTGTCTCTAGATATATATATATATATATATATATATATATATATATATATAATGTATAAACATATATACATCTATAATTTATATTAATATATTACATAAAATATTACTATTATTCATCGATTATATAAGTTATTATTTATAAATTATATAAATACATACATATATATAATATATTATACAAGCATATATAAATATATATTTATAAAAAATAAATATATTCAGGTGAAATGTCTTTGAGATCCTTGATTAACCTGATAACTGCAAGGAGTACTTTTCCCTCTTTTGCTATGTCTTTGGCTAATTTCCTCCCACCGAATTGATCAACAGCCTTGCCAACCAGAGCAGGAGACTCAGGAAACAAATCTGCTTCTTTGTGTTGGCACAAACCAGATCCGACCCCATAAAAATCACGTGTTGTGCTCCACGTTCATGAACTTTTTTGTGATGCTGTTGTGGGTGGTTGAGTGGCCTCGCTGCCATTTTCAGGCCAGGCCCTGGTGCCTCCTCATGCAGTTTCAGGCCCCGTTTCAGGGTGTGTTTGCTGTATTGCAGGTGAGGTTGCGGATCCTCTCACTGAAACCATGGCTCCTGAAATAAGAATCAGCACAGACTTTGCTCTGGAAGAAGGAAGGCCTGCAGGCCCTGCTGCCACTGCCACCACCCAGGCCATGGCCGCTGCAGGCCCCAGGCCAAGCCCTGTCACACTGCTCCCTGCTGCGCTTGCCCTGGGTGACGAACAAGCATCTCACAGTCCCACCAGTGCTCCTCCGACCCCCTGGGAAAAAGATCTGGCCCCACAGATGGGTTTCAGCAGGAACAGCAGCCCCATGGCCATGGGGGTCACTCCCAGCAGGGCACTGGCCATGGGCACAGAGGCCACAAGTCCATGGCAGCAAAGCTCGGCGGCCAAGGCTGCTCTCCCAAATGCACCCCTGGGCACAGCCAGGCAAGAGCAGCTCAGCTCAGCTTGGCTGTTCCCAAATCAAACAGCCCCAGCTGCCACCAGGACTCACACAGCTGCTGCTGTGCCCCAAGCCAGCTCTCGAGGTGGCCCTGACACAGCTGTGCTGGCCACAGGGAAGGCTGACATTCCTGCCACTCTGGGAGCAGATGGAGAGGTGGGAAGGGACAGCAACTCTTGGTTTGAGGGACACGCTGGAGCCTTGGGGTCACCAGCTCTGCCAGGCACCTCTGCAGCCCCCAGCCTGGACCACGGTGAGTACCCATCCCATGGGATCTGCACATGTGGGAATTCACCTGGGAGAGAGGCAAAGCCTTACTCAGAGTTTGGAAAAAGGCATCTAAAACTATTTTTTTGTGGAGAGCTAGGCTGAAAGGATAGTGCAGGAGGCAATCTTCCCCAATGGCATCTGTATCTGCCCAGTGAGTTTGGGGGATATAAAAGAGTGGCTTAGCTGCCTGCTAGTTACAGGCTCTTGCAGCTTGAGCTTGAGATTCAGAGTCTGCTGGCTGTGCTGTTGTGCAAGGGACAGATAAGGTAAGAAGATGTGTGAGGGACAGTCAGGGTGAGGTGGCTGGGAAAGGGACAGCTTGAGTTTAGCCAGTCTGGCAGAATGAAAGAAAGCATCAGTACTGTGTGAAGCTGTCTATAAGAAAAGGAGTCAGAGTTACCTGAGAGAGGTCTATGAAAGAAGGAGTGAGAGTGAAAGAAGTTAAGTAAGAGAAGAAGCTTTCCATGTAAAGGATTTCCAATGTAAAGCTTTCCAAATAAAGGATTGGTGGGAATGCCAGCCATGTCCATCTCAACATAACTGCAACATTTTTTCAATGCCAGAATGATTTTCCTGGTGCCTGCACTTTTTTTCTACATCAATAATATTTTCTGCGGCAATTGGCACTTTCTCTTTGCTAAATCAGCTTGTGAAAGCGATTCTTCTTCCTGGCAATTTAGCAGTTGCTTTTATTGATGTTACATTTCTTCAGCTCCAGGAGGAGGAAGCACATAAAAGAGTGCACTGAGTGTGGCTCACGGCAACATTTGCTTTTTGTCTTTTTGCCACACATCCTGGTTTTTCCTGCAGCCTCTGGCACAAGGACAGGGCGGCAGCAGCTGTCTGTGGAGTTAATTTAGGGAGGAAAAGGGCCTGCCTTCCCATTCCTCTCAGCAGAGCATGATTAGTCAGAGTCCTCCACAAATCCCCTGTGAGGCAGGAGCTGCCTGGAAACCTGGGAGACACTGCTTCAGGGGCTGTAATTGAGAGCAACAAGGCTGGCAAAGATTTAATCTGTTTGTGTTTGGGCAGATGTGTTGCAGCTAATTAGGGGATTTTTCTGTTGATTGGAGCTGAATCTTATTTCAGAGAGTCAGATTGGTCTTAAAATTACAGTTTTGTTTGGGATAGGAATGCTGCTGTCTCTGCCCATCACTAAATGTTTTGGTTTTTTTTCTGTAGTGTGCCACTATTCAGTTTGGCTATTTCAGTTTTGCCTCTGCTTGTCTTTATTCTGTCTCTCATGCCTTCCACATCTCTCTGATCCCAAGTCACACTTCCCTCTGCTCTTTTATCTCCCCCTCTCCTGTGATCTCATGTTCCTGGTGGTCTCCACTCACCCAACCCCACTTTTGTTGCTCCTTCATTCCTTTCTCTCTGGAAAATGCCTTTTTCGGTCATGTAAGGCTAATTCTGCTGCTTCTTCTGCCTCTCTTGTCCCCCCAGCTCTGCTCACCACATGTCCCTTCCTGCCTGGTTTGGGCAGCTGTACCAATGCCCTGTTCAACTGCTGTCTTCTCTCCTCCTAAAAAAGATGTTTTTTTGGTTTTTTGTTTGTTTGTTTGTTTGTTTTGTTGTTGTTGTTTTGTTTTTATGAAAACCGATATTTTTTTTCTTTTCCAAGTATAAAATTAGCTGATTTTAACTGACAGAAAGCCCCATAAAGGCTGCTCCCAGCTGGAAAAAAACTGAAGAATTCTAGACAAAAATTTTATTTATAAAAACTTGTTTTATATTCTTGATGAATCAAATATTCCAGCAAGTGCTTTTGCTTGGAAAGAAGCTTGTGAAGGGCTTATGCCTAAGGAATGAGAGCAAGAGCCTCCAGAGTGGCATCTCACTAGCCCAGGGCAAGAAATTCAAAGGGCAGAAGCCCATGTTTGGTGAAGTTTCATACAGCTCCTCCTTGTGGCATCCTCTCTGACCTGGAGGCTCAACCTCAGCCAACTCCTCATAGTCTGGCTTTTTAAATAGCAGGGGGCTTTTTTATTATTATTTGAGAATTGTTCAGAAGTTTTTCCCTTCTCACCTGAGCCAACTGAATGTGTTTTATCCCCTAAATACCGGTGTTCACATGACAGGACAAGCCATGGCAAAAAGCCATCAAAAAATCCTTTGATCTGACTGTCAGTGGTGAGGATTCCTTTGGGATCAGAATTATGCTGGGATAAAGGAACCCTCCTCCAATGGTCTGCTTCAAGCAGGCATTTCTCCTTTCCCGTGTAAAGCTTTACCTGATTACTATTTCTTTTCCTTCAGTGTCTGTCTTAGTTCAAGTGATTATTTTCCCAACTTGGATGTAAAGTGGTACACAGAGTTTATAATTCCTTCTGTTTCAAAGAAAGAAGCTAAAATGGCAGATTAAAACTGAATTTAGGCATCTGATGGTCTCAGAGCTGGAACCTGGTGCCTGATAACCTGTGGAGGTGCAGTCTGGGGTGTGCAGAGAGGAAAGCAGGTTTCTACACCAGAAAGTAAAGACTGGTAATTTGATTTAGAATTTTAAGTGGAATCCTTAGCCAGATGATGAAGTTCTTGAAGTTTTTAGTGAAGACTATCCTGTATTTATATAACCCATTGAAACATTATGTTTTGCTGTGCTGGGAGTGATGGTTTGTTAGGAGCTGGGGGAAGAGCAAAGGCAATTTGCTGGCAATGGTCCCAGCATTGGATAATTGCAATCATCACTTAAATGGATGCCAGGGGCACAAGCCATGCCTTGAGAAGCCCATTCTCTCATCTCTGATCACTTCAGTGTCTGTATAACAATGCCAAACCCAGAGATACAGGGAAACACAGAGAAATCAGGAAATAAACTCAAATGTTTGAGTCTGCCTTAATGTCATTCAGCAGATGTGAGCTAAGGGGGAAGTGTACACCCTGCTGGGATTCATCTCATGCCACCACAGCTGTCCGAAGTGTAGATGTGTAAGCTCAGACAGCTGCCCAGCCTTCCTCTGAGGCTGCAGGGAGGATTTGGTGCTGCAATGGTTTCTCTTTGGAGGGACTGGTGGGACAACCAGCTGAGCCTGGGAGAGCAATTCCAGTGCCTGAATAGAGCAATATTCCAGACATCCCCCAGCATCCAAGGCAGAGCTGGCAGATATGAGACCTACAGGCCTTTCCTGAGAATCATCTGGGGCTCAGACAGGGCAGACTAAGATGCTGGATGACTTATTTTTAGACTTTTGGGGTTTGGGCTACACTTCAGAGGGCTGGCCTTCTGCTGCTATGAGTTGATTAGTGTGGTCATGAATGCTGGACATTGTGACATACCTGTCCATAAAACACATGTAGAAATTGTCTTTTTTTCTTACCTTGCAGCCTTCAAGAATGTTAGTGGCACAGTTTGGATAACAAACATGGAGTACTCCCCAGGCTTTAGCAATACAAGCAGTGAGGAATATCAAACCGTTGCACAGTTCTTTGTTGATGAAGTAAGTGGTGAAGAAAGACATGACCTGTTACCTGTCTCAATAACACCCTGTGTATGGTCCTTTTCCCCCCAAAACCTGTGTAACTCATGTGCATCCCTTGACATACCTGTAAGCTTTGGCTTCCCAACTGCATAAGGCTGCAGGATAAGTGTGTAGCTGTGTTTTACGGGATCATTCTAGAGGATTTTGGGATTCTCTAGTACCTCCATGTCCTTTCCTTATCATATCTGGTTATACTGAATTATTGATCTCCTCCAGGGGTGTGGTGGAAAGTTAATGGAAGTAGCAAAGTGCTCTGATACCCTTGTCCTGAACAGCACTATCCTAATTAGCTGTATGATTATTATCCTTTGCAGCAGTATCTCAAGGCTGACAGTTCTTGTAATCATCTTGGATTTTGCGGCCCCATATCTGGAAAGGGAGTGGTTTCTTGAAAAGTCACCTCTGCCCTCACTTCTAATTAGAGTGCAGGATATCAAAGCACAACATGATACCTGCTGTGCCTTTAACCCTCTCAGGATTCTTGGGCATTGCCTTTGACAGTATCTAATATTGCAATGAACTTGTTAGAAGTTTGTTCATTGTGGTGCTCCCTCAAACACACCCATGCCTGGAAAACCACTGGTTATACTGGGCTGCTTTATTGCCTCACTTATCTCCCCTTCACTGTCTGTTTTCAGAGGCCTTGATAAGTGTGGTTATAAATCCATCACTGGCAATTTGATGGATTTTCAAGTCCTGTGGGGGTCTCCCAAGACTTACTGGGGACAGAGTCATGATGTGCCACTGGAACACATCTGGCAGAGGCCAGGCCAGCCTGGGGTCACAGACAGCTGCAGGGAGGGAAGGGGGTGATCCATTTATCCTTTTTGGACACCAAATCAGTTTCCCACTGTCACGACTGGTTTGCACCTTTCTGGGTGTGTTAGCAGAGCACAGCTTTCCTTGGAGCTGTTTTGGCCCTGAGCTGTCACATCAGAAAAACTGTGACAAAATGAGAGTGATGTGATTAGCAAAGTGAAAAGGGAGCAATTCTCCACTGACCTCTCTCTCATTCAGCACCATGCTCTGCCCGAGGCTATTTCAGAACAGCACAGTATTGAAATGGACTGAAATTAATGCATTTTCTTCATTCAGTCAGATACCTTAGCCCAGAAAATCATGGGTGCTAATATATTTAGGAAAAATTATAAAATGGTTGCATAAAGGAATAAAATATGTTAGTTTTACCCAAGTCTCAAATTTTCAGGCAGAAAATCATCACTTGTGGTTGTGAGGAATAACTCCTTTTCCCAGCACTCTGGTTTTGTGGATCAGCTGGAGAGATGCTAGTGTTGATTCCTTCTACCTCTGAGCCACTTTAAATGGGTTATCATTGCATAGCTGCTGTAAATAATATTACAAATATTGTATTTCTAGATGCCAAAGAAAATTTAGGAGACCAGAAAGATCTGTATATTTTCTTTTCAGATTATGAAGACCAGAAATGGATCTTTTAAAGTAAATGAGGAAAGTTTTATGAGCTTTAAAAGCACTCTCAGGTTCCAGTTAAATACAGTTAGCCAGAGGTTTTTTTTTAAACGTCTCTGGAGTCACAATCTACAGTTCAGAGGATTTATAAATCCTAATGTGTATAATGTTCCTTATCCCCAGCACTTAAGTGCCATGTGGTTAAATTGGCAGCACAGCAAATTGAAATATCATCTTTTAAATAATGAGAAGGAGGTAAAAACTTGACGTGACAACTTGCACTGTCATTGCCCAGGCCAGTTCCACCACCTTTCTTGTAATGCAACTTAAATATTTTTTTACCTTTAGCTACGTTGTTTTTAAGTCTTGGGGTTTGTTCAGTTTGTGTTTTACAACACCCTAAGAAGGATATCATGGCTTGTCCTCAAGAAAATCGGTTGGGAAAACAAAAGGTTTGAGTTGAACATACATTCACTGAGGTGCAATAAATTCCCAAGTAGAAAGCTTCTTTTGAACTTGGGTGTCTTAAATTTAGCTGAGTGACAAAAGGTGTGAAACTAATAAATGATAATGCCTTATGAAGGTGACTTCCTCATTTGGAAGGTACATAGGCTGTGTTTGTGCAGCTGAATGCACATAAAATTATTTGAGTTGAAGCTATATGAATGTGGAATGAGTGTAGGAACAGGGATTAAGGAATTTTCACTACTCCAGTGTAATTTCACCATTTTGTTAATTTGAGTTTTTCCATCTCCACGTCCTGGAAGCTGCTGGTGATGGTGGCTGGGCAGATGTGTGCTCTGGTACCTTCTCCCTGAAGGTGCAGCCAAACCACAGACAGTGGGGAAGGGTTTTTATTTTTTTTCTCTCTGAGTGAAAAAACAATCTTCAAACAATATTCTGTTCAAATTGCTGTACCTTTCACTTACTTATTCTCAGTTCCCAGACTGTCAGTGCATTCCCTACTTAGGTTTCCTTTGTGTGCTTCAGAAATTGCAGACACAATGACAGACCTGAAGATAATTTCTCTTGTAAGAACCCCCCATACTCAGGGGTATTATATATTGAGTATTTCTTTCAAAAAAGTTCCATTTCCCCCATTTTTTTCCTAGCCTTGCTTCATCAAGCGTTATTTTGATAACCCAGGGTGTGGTACCTGTTGGGAAATCCTGGAGTCTCTTGGATAAAGGGTTTTGTAGTGTCACCTAGTGGCTAAATACAAATACTATGAATGTGCTCTGATGCTATTCGAGCTCTGGGTCCTGCTTTGGGAGGAAAAATAGGAATAAGGATAGAAACAAAACACCGTAGCCATGCGGGGGTCAGGCTCTTGTCACAGGGAACAAGTGACAGGACAAGGGGGAACGGCCTCAAGCTGGTCCAGAGGAGGCTCAGGTTGGACATCATGAGAAATTTCTGCATGGAAAGAGTGCTCAGGACTTGGAAGGGGCTGCCCAGGGAGGTTTGGAGCGCCCATCCCTGGACGTGTTCAAGGAACGACTGGATGTGGCACTCAGTGCTCTGGGCTGGGGACGAGGTGAGGATTGGTCACAGGTTGGACTTGATGGTCTTGGAGGTCTTTTCCAACCTCAGTGATTCTGTGAAAAAGAACAACTAATAAAATTTTCAAATTGGGAATGAAGATGAAATCAGGGTGGGCTAAGAGGATGTCACAGGCGTCTGTATTTAATGTTGAGAAGTTCGGACAAAAATTATGAAAGCTGAAAACTTAGGTCTGACCTCCAACTTTTCATTACCTGCTTGGGAAACAGCAGAAAGAGAGAGTAGAAGGAGCCCAAGAGGCCCTGTCTTGAAATGAGAGATCTGGGGTCTGACAAGGACAGTTTATGTTCTGCCCAGGTCTTTAGAGGGGAGCCAGCTGTCTCCATCCTCCCAGCTCTGCCTGTGCTCTGTGGGGCACTCCAAGGTTTGCTGTGTGGGACTTGCAGGCACATGGGAGCTGTTTCCAGGGGCACACAGGGGGTTTGCTCTGTGCCACGTTGCCTTGGCACCCAGCACGAGAAACACATCAGCTCTGGTGACTCAGGGAAGGGCTGCAGGACGCCTGCAAATCCTGGGACCATCTGCAGGGCTGGATCACAGACAGTGGGGAAGTCAGGGCTGGGTAATGCACAGCAGGCAGGGCACAAGGCTGTGCAAAAGCTGTGAGAATCCAGCACTAAATGCACCAGCTCTGTGCGGGGGTGCAAGGCAAACAAGGCTGCTTCTCCCGGTGGCTCCCAGTGTTTGACTCTTCCCTGGGCTCTTCCTGGTGATTCCCACCAGGCATCCCCAAGAACTACACACTGAAATAAACTGTGCCTTAAACTCATGGCTGAAATCCAGCCCTGCTGTTCCAGATATTTCCTGCAGAAATCAGGGAGAGGAAGATGCAGATGGAGGTGGCCACAGTGTAGCCCCTACCTGGCCCCTTAATACCCTGGTTTGGGCATTTAGAAAGGGGTGGGTTTTGCTTGGCTCTGGTGAGAAATCAGCTGGAAAGCAAAGCTTGAAGGTCACCTGCTCTAAGTTGTAATGTTCCTGGGCTGAGTGAGCCCTCTGAGGCAATGTGGAGTGTCAGGAGCACCTTCACTTCCACCAGCAATTCCTTGTCAATCCAATGACTGCCCCTCTCCCAAGAGGCATTTTGAGAACCAGAACTTGGGAGCTTCCCTGCAGCCTCCTCCCTCCCTCCCTTTCTGTTACCAGAGGCAAGGGCTTGTGCCAAATGATAGATATATCTTAATCACTTGGCTTGTTTAATATTCATGGTTAAAAGCGCACCACATCCTTCAGCTGCTCTGGAATGAAAATGTTACAAAGCAAAAGGTCAATTTGCTGCTGCTTCCCTCCAGAGCAGGAAGCACAACACTCATTTCTGAGCAGTGTACACAGCCTGAAATGTAATTGCTCCATCTGCCCATCCCCACACACATTTTATTTTTATTCCAGGTGCATAAATCTCTGCCCCTTGAGGTGCTCCAGCAGATGGATGCTGGTCTGGTTAAAGTGCTGGTAACGGGTGTTACTAATGGGAGCACAGTGGTAAGTTTCAATTTGCTGCTTGCAGAAGAAGTGGATGTCTACCATGTCATCACTGCTTTTTGTGAGGCCTTGGAACACAGCTCCTACTTCACCATCGACAGGAGCAGCCTCTCCATACACGGTGAGGAGCAGCTTGTGCCCCAGTAATTCTTCAAAGCCAGACAGATGATAAAAGCTGTTATTAATCTGTGTCTTCTGAGGTGAAAAGATCTGTAAAACACGGGCATGAAAAACCTTTCTCTCTCCTTGTATTGCTCCTGCTTATCCATCCACTAAATTTTTCAGAGAACACCCACAGATGACATAGGAGGTGAGATACCACTGATCCAAAAAGACAAAACTGGTCTTTTTGACAATATTTAGAATCAGTTTTACAGAGAAAAAGGTGAGGAGATGTTAGAAGTCGTGGATTGAATGATTTATATCAGTGGAAATGAGTCCCTGAACACAGGCATAACTAGCACTGTTTAAAATAATTTAAGGACACATTACCCTCTGCTTTGCACTGATAATTTTTCCATGAAATATAAATCCCAAGAAATAAATGAACATGTGAGTTCTTCTTCACTGGGAGTAGTGGTTTTCCTCACACACCTGTGGGTCTGGAGCTGAGGTGAAAGCCCACACTTTGCCAAGCCCAGCATGATGGCTGATTGTATAACTTCTTTTCTTTTATATGTAACAGAAGTAAGTAACAAAAACCATTAACCTCCTGACTAAAAGCAGCTGAATTCTGTTTCACAAGTCACTTCTGAAAAAAAAAACCCCAAATACTGTGTCCCTGACATGATCCATTTGTACAAAGAATGTTATTATAAGCTGTCAATTAGAATCTCATGCAAAATTGCTTCAGAAACGTATTTATGCTCTGCTCTATAATTGTTTTTTTGCCTGTGACACTCACAGCTGTAAATCTGGAAAGTTACATATCCTGGTAATTAGTAGGATCACAACTATCTTGTGGTAGTGCTTTGTAGAGTGCCTGCCCCTCTCAAACCTGGACTAAAACAGAGGGTTTGTTTCAGGGACAGGTCCCCAAAGAACAGGTGGCTGGTGCTGCTTTCTGAGTCCCATCTATGATCTGGTTTGCTCTGGTCTTTAGACTTTAGAAAGAGAAATAAAGCATTTTTTTTCTCTCAAAAGTGAAAATTTTGGCCAGATAAAAATTAAGACAGCAGCTGCAATCAGGACCAGTAACACAAGCCTGCTGGGCATTTACTCTGCATCTCCCCAGAATGTGAAATGGGGAAAAAACTGAGGAGGCCTCTGGGGTTAGAAGCATCCCCTTGGGGAGTTGATCACTTTAGGACTGGGAATGTACTATATTAATATTTAATGCTGTAAGGTTCTTTTAACAGTTCTGTTTCTCATATTTGCCACAAACATTAGACAGGATTGACAAGATTCTCAGTGATTTTCATTAGCAGTAGCAGAGGGGACAGAAGAGGTAATATAGAAAATACTTGATAGGTGGCTCGACCTCTGTATAGCAGCAGGGAGGAAATGCTGGTTACAAACTGCATTTTTGTGTGAGCTGATTTATCTGGCTTCTCTCTTTCCTCAGGTCATTTGTTAGCTGATGTATGATGGGTCTTTAATTTCCTAAATTCTCTTAGGCTTCTTCTGTAATTTATTTTTGGATTTTTAACCATTATGATAAGGAACATTTTTTACTGAAGTCACAATGATTTGTCAATTGATACCATCATTTGTTCAATTTTAACTGAGATAGATAATAAGCTTTTGGGAAATCCAGCTCTGGAAGAGCTTTTATTTTCCTTCCTTTATTGTGCAAATCAGTGACTTTCATTTGGGGCATTTCTGGAAGCTGGGCATTTCCATAAAGATTTATAAATATATAAAGATTTTATATATTGCTTGGGAAATAGGTGGTATTTTTATGTTTAAGCCACTAAAATGATTTAAGAGAAGTTTTGTGCTATGAGACACATTGTTTGTGCTTCTCTGCAAATGGAATTTATTGTCTTGATTCTATCTCAGCCAGTGGTGGGTGAATTGTCAGGGTGTAACCCCAGACCTGTGCTGGATGTTGGGTGTTTGACACACACATTGATCTGAACCTGAGCTTCCCTTTTCCCCCACTTTTTTGTTCCTGGAACTATTACAAATTGCCACTGACACATTTGTTCATCTCTCTCAGGACACACATGCAATATGGGGCTACCACATGAGGTTTGTCCCATGTATCCCCAAAATGAGCTTTCCAAAGCATTCAAGGCCCCATCTTTTGGGTAGTAACTGGTCTCAAATGGGGCCTGTTTTTTTTTTTTTTTTTTAAATCAAGCTCCTGTTTATGCCTCCAGCCAGAACTGGGCAGTCTCCTACAGCTCCAGGCAAAAACGTAAAAGCATTTGTTGAGCAACTTCCAGTGGGGGATATTGTGCAAGCACTGATCTTCCAAAAGGTCTATGTACATGTGTTACACACTAATTATTGCAGCTGTCAGAAAATAAAGCACTTCAGCTTTTCTGATGGACACTTCATATGTCTCATAGGCTCCTTTCTAAAAAATATCCCAGTTTTGGCAGTAAGTAGAGCAGGTTAAAAAAACAAAAGGAGCTGGTTTCCTTCCAGTAACTGTGAGTTTCCCCCTAAGAGTTCGCTTTTGCTTGATGAGACCAATCTGAACATGTAAATGACAACAGTACTTTATTTTTGGCACTCTTCAGCACTTCCCTTCATCCAAAAGGCAACAATGATGGATGAGAAACCTGTTCACAGCACAGTTTTACCTGTGACATCTTTGCAAACTTCAGCTCGTGTTTCCTCCCTTGCTTCACTGGACTTCTCTCCTGCTGAGCACAAAGCTCTGGAGGACACCAAGTTCTCCAGCACGGTGCTGACTCCTCTCACCAGCAATCCCATGGCACCTCCTGATGTTTCTCCTCGAGCATCTCCAGCCCCACTTGTCAAACCTACTCAAGAGGTTTCCATTAAAGACGCAGTGAGTGTGTTTTGTGAAATTGAGAGGATCATCCTTGCCATCCAGAAGAGATTCTTGCAGCAGGAGTCTATCCCAGAGAGTTCCCTGTTCCTGGGGGAGCCTGGCTGCAATGTGAGCACCAGCAATGACACCCACGTTGTGCTGCAGGCGGGCTGGAGTGACTGTGGCACCCAAGTTGAGACTGTAAGTCCTCTGACCAAAGGAATGCCAACAAGCTCTGGAGCACTTTATTTCTCTTTCAGGAGGGGAGAGGCAGTGGCAGATCCTTAGCTAGGTATACAGTCTATTAGTTGCTGAATGTATTTTGGAGAAAGAAATCCCCTTCCTATGATGGAAAGTTACCTCTCAGTGTGCAATGAGAAGCACCAAAGAGAAGGGGCATCCAAACTGAGAGTCACATCCCATGCCTCTTCTGGGTTCCCTTTGCAGCTGTCTTTTCTTAAAAGTAATTTCATCATCTCATGCTGACAAATACTTCTGTAGTTACCAGTAATGGGGACAAAGAGTGATAGCTCTCTTTAGATCCCAAAGCAATGGCTATGTTCAAACCATGCCAAAGAACAGACATTCCCTTCTGGAGCAATGACCATTGATAAGGAATGATCATTGCTCTATCCCTGGAAGTGTTCAAGACTAGGTTAGATGGGGCTCTGGGCAACCTGGTCTAGTGGAACGTGTCCTTGCCTATGGCAGGGGGTTTGGAACTTTATGATTTTTAAGATCCCTTCCAGCCAAACTGTGATTCTATGCTATGACAAAAAGGAAAAGGAAGGAAGACTGGTGTATTTTCTTTGCTTCCCTGTACAGCAACAAAGATACTGGAGGTTTAATCTGTTTGAGTTTTGCTGTCAGGAGAACACCCAAGCACCTGAAGCTGGAAAGCTCTGGTGCAACCCTGGAAATACTGATGTGTTTTCTCCTTTCTGTGCTGCAGAACACGACTACTACTGTGGTGAAAACCACCCTTTGGAATGATGTTTCTGCTCAGGAAATAATCCACCACTTGAACGTTGCCAGTCCCATCCACTGTGTGTTTCAAAATGATGTCTTGACTTCCTCTGGGTACACTGCAGAAAGGTGAGGAACAACTTCTCTGTTTTGAAATTCTGCTGTGTGGCTGAGTGCTGTTGCACTGGGAAAAAAACCCCCAGGGGCTGTATCCAGTGACAACACTGGGAGCAGTCTGCCATCCTGGGAGTCCTGTGCTCAGAATGATGCCTTAAGTTTTAGCTTTTATATTTTTCACACCCTGTACTGCATTAGTGTATAACTCTGAACTCCATATAGAGTGTTAGTGAGCTCTCTTCACAGTTTGGTCAGACAAAACAATCCTTCCAGGCCTGAGAACCAAGGACATCTCACAGCCTCAGGCCTGAAAAGTATAAACAAAAGCAAACTGAGGGGGAAGCAAACCAGGGGAACGTGACTTCATTACCTGAAGCTGTACTTGGACAATTAACTTCTGATATGTAAATAGACCAAACTTCTATCTGCCTGAAAAACTCATGACCATCATCCATCATGGGTGTAGCCTCTGCCAGGTTCCTGCACTGCCCAAGGGGTATCTGTTAAAGGCCTTTAATCAATATCCACTTTATTCTCTAACTCTGTCTAGCCTGTGTTCTAGGTAGCCAGTCTAAGGCACCAAGGAGATCCCTGCTGTGTGCTTCTCTCCTACTCCAACTATTGTGCCAGCAGATCCAACCAGCTGACCTTTACCTGGCTAAACCACAAGTGAAAATAAACCTTTGGGAACTGCTGGTTCAGGAGTCAGAATTCCTATCTCCTCATTGCCTTCCTGGGCAATCCCTTGTATCAATAACAGCATTTTCCTGCTTTTGGAACATATCAATTGTGTATCTTTCCACCTGATGTGGGCCTGCAGATTGCTGTGTGGCTTCTGAGAATGGCAGTTTTTATCCCCCTACAAATCCTTTTGTGGTCATCTTGAAAAACCAGGAGATACATCACGCAAATACTCTTTTTGTTGTGGAAAGCCCCACCTTCAAGAAATATGGAATCAGAGCCACAATTCACGGAAAATCAAGGCTGTGCTGACAGAAAAGGTGACAGCACAAGCCTTTCTTTCATGTGGAGTGTCCTCCCTTCATACAAGTGGCACCAAATCCAGTTTCTGTTTCCTAGCCCTGTCTAGAGATTGTATTTTCCTTTCTATTCCCCAGCAAAGTCTTGTCAGGCCACTTTTGTTTGAGCTCTATAATTTTCTCGTGTCTTTCACTTTCTGTTCAGATTTTCCTTGTCTCAATTTTTTGGCTCTTCTCTTCTGCACTAAGCTTTTATTGTCTTATTTTGAGCTTTCAGAGAGCTCATAGTCTTGTTCCCCTTCTGTTCCACTCAGGTATTTCTCTCTGCCCTGTTAGAATTGCTGAGACCACCCTTTGGATTTTCCCATTTGTGTTTCCATGCTCTCTACCTTCCCAGCTGAAAACTCAATGCATTTTCACCTTTCCTTTTGAACAGTGTCCTGCTATCCTGGACTGCAGATAACCCTTCACTGTATCAATATGTGGGACAACAGGGACTGATTTAAGACTTGCAGAACTTTACAGTCAAATTTGTGGTCTTTAAAGAAGGATAATTGATTTTTCAGACTTTACACCATCTTTGAGGATTTGCATGGATCTGGACACTTCAGAACAGAAATGCAGTTGTTCATTGGAAACACCCCAGTCCCCAAAAATTTCAGTGTCTCTGCCAGTGAGGATGTGCTGATCGAAGTGGGGATGCAGAGGGCAGACAACAAGCTCAAGGTGGTTCTCACTGACTGCTGGGCCACTCCAACCAATAATTCAGTGGATCCTCTGTCATTTGTTTTTATCAGCAACAGGTACAGCAATGCAATTTGCAAATACCACGAGCCATACCTTAGGTCTCACACTGGTACTGACTAATAATATCTTATATTTTAAATGCTTTTTATGTGTGTCCTCATCATTCACATGATGAGAGCACATCTCATCCTTTCTATTGGTCTAGTTACACCTTCTTTGAACAAGAAAGGTAGATATGAAAAGGGATTTTAGAGAGCCATGTGGAAGTTTTTTGAGTTTGGTTTTCTTCTTTACAATTTTGTGAGGGAATTGTGCCTTTAACCTGAAGAAATCGCTAGAAGTTGATTTTGGCAGCAAGTAGTGAAAGAGCATTTGAGAAGTGGGTGCTTTATCTCCTTCTCTACAGTTCAGAGGTTTCTCTGTGATTTCAGCTTTATCAAGAGCTTATGTGCCTCTTGTCAACAAGGAAATGTGTTATTTAATTCATCACATATAATATTAAAGCAGCCTCTGGTGAAAGAGGAGGTTTGTTCATGTCTGGATCCCTGATCTCACCCCAATGTAATTTTTCTTAGGCTCACCTGCCACCTTAAAATACAGGATAATAATTTTGCTCAGTAACAAAATCTAGTCCTTTAAATTTGATGGTTTTTTTTTCAATTTGTGTTTGGTGAAGCCAAGTTTAAATCCTTCTTTCTGTTAACTTTCCCTTCTTCTCCAACTCTCCAACCCACTTCTCAGTCTCCTGTTCTACTTGGTTACTGTGAGAATAAAGGAGCAAACAGCCCCTTATCACCACTGCATTGCCAGAGCTGCTTCATGAAGGGTCCTTTCCTAAAGGAAGGAAAGCCTTAAAACTCAAGTTCTGTGCTATAACCAAAACCTGCTTTCTCTAGCCTTAGCTGCTCTGTGTGGCTTTTGTCTCCCTTTTCAGCTGTCCCATACCAAATACTTACACCACACTGCTGGAAAATGGGAATTCGAGCAAAGCTCAGTTTAAGATGAAAATTTTTTCCTTTGTCAACAACTCTGTGGTTTACTTACACTGCAGAATTCGTATTTGTATGGAGTCACCAGGAAGCACCTGCAGGACTGTAAGTGTTTTGCTCTGATATGCTATTCCCATCTCACCCCCCCCAAATATATTTTTCTCAGTGCCATATGGAGTCCTGCAATGGAATGGAAGGAGTAATGTTTCCAAACAAGTTTTAAAAAACTCTTGAGGTTTCCTTTGTTCTCTGCTGAGAGCAGAAAGGAGTGGGGAAACACTACAACCATATGGAAGTGTCAGCTTTTCTTCCTGTTGCTCATCCTCCTAGAAAAAAGCATGGAGCTTGCACAGAGTTGGACCTTTCACTCGTTTTAAGGATGACTAAAAAGCAATGAAATTAGGCTAGCTAGAAAAGTATCAGATCAGATGGATGAGTCACAAAATAGGAACTCCCAGAGTGGCAGTGTCAGAAGAATGTCTGAGTAAATTTACTCATGTTTTCTGTCCTTTTTTTCTTATCTCCTACAGATTTGCTTCTTCAACTGAGAGTTTAGGTGCCAGGAAAGCAAGTTCAGTGTCAGGGCTGTAACTTTAATAGTGTTTATTATGGCTTTTAAAAGCAATAAACCAAGCCATGTTCTGATAAGAACTGCAGTTTTTAATTGTCTGTGGGACAAAGCATTGCATTGTTTCTTTTTACTTGTAAGTAAGTGATACACAGCTTTATCTAAAAGTGCATTGCTACCATAAAAATAAGGGAAACTTTATTTAACTGATGGCTTTTTTCTTACTAGCAGACTTTTGGGAATTCTCCTCTTCCTCTGCCAACCTTCCTGGCTCTTTTTCTATCAAGGATATTTTCATTAGCAGTTTGGTGTTCCCCTATTGTTTAACACTTTCCTCTAGCTCTAAATAACACAGTTTAAACCCATTATAAAGCAAATGATCTCTTCCTAAAGGATTTAAAAAGGCTACCAGAAGATGCTTGTTTCCTCTTGTTTCCTTTCTCAAAGTATAAGGCTTCCTCCAAAAAAAAAAAAAAAGTAGGGACAGGAAACATAATTGACAATGGCAAAATGGCTCCAGTTTTTGCAGTTGAGTATGAATATAAATTTATATAAGATGCATTGTTCTTTCTCCTATGCAAAATTTATCCCTATGTTAATTCAGTATCTTTGAGTGAGGCTAAATTGTGATGTGGGGAAGACAAATATCAGGCACATCTACACAGGGTGAGCAATGGCTTTTACAAAGAAGGGGGGAGGAACTGAGGAAGGTGCAAAGATCAAGGAAGATGAACAAGAACAGAGGATATTTGTAAATAATGTAAGATGGCTGGGAAAGTGCTCTGTGTCTGGGATCTGGCCCACTGCTCTGTTACTCTGGGAAATAGTGACTTGCTTCAGGGCAGGTTTAGCCCAGCTCTTCACCCACACACTTGATATTTAAGTCTTTGTGTTATTTCTTCTTACTCAGTCTATTTATTCCTTGTTTTCTCCGTGGAAGAGAGTAAGGTGCTCTAAAGTTTAGAGTTGGAAGGAAAATGGACTGGCTGAGGAGAAAAGTAGTAAGAAATGAGTAAGTAAAATGACTTTGAATGGGAAGAGGAGTGATGTGCCACCACCACGAAGATGTTTGGTGGAACGTGGCTGCTCCATGGCCAGGTGGAATTGAAAATTCTTTGCCATCAGGGAGCAGCTACATAAATGTGTTCTCTAACAGATCCACCTACCTGGGAAAGCTATTTGAGAGCAGAACAAAGTCATAAATAACCACATGGTTATTTTTCTGGTGACTGACCCAGCTGAAGACACTGTTGCTGGCAGTGGATTGTAGAGGTTTTCCAGTGCAGCCAAACTGGTAACACTGGTGAGATGTTCTGGTGTAAACAAGCTGGTAAGACACCCTGCTGATTTTGCTGGTCATGGTATGATGCTGCCATTTCTCTGGGGTTTTTTGTGCCCTTCCAGGAGTGCCACAGTACCCTTTGAATAATGCCTGTAGGTTTTGGTTCCCATCAGGGACCTCTAGGCTGCAGCTTAAAACAAAAAGGCAGCAAACAAAAAAAAAGGAAGTGCACAGAAAATGCCTGTGCAAGTGCTGCTCACACAGAGCTAAAGCAGCTGATCCCCAGCATCCCATAGGACAGGGATTTCAGTCTTGTATTTCCCAGATTAGTGGTTCACATGCCACTGAGGTCGTGGGTAGCTTCAGAATGACACACAGCTTGGCAGGGTCTGAAAGCTGCTGCTGCTTTTGCTGGTGCTGGTTGCAGTATCTGCTGTGCTTGCCATGGGCAGCAGAAACATCCAAACAAAAGTGCTTGCAAAACCTTGGCATTAGTGATAAATTTATTCTCTCATAAGGTTTCTCTAAAATAAACAGAAAGTTAATGAAAAGGTTGTCTGTGTGGAATGTCTGTTCACAGCAGTGTGTTCCAGTGTGACTAATTATAGGTTTTATACTGATTTTTCCCTGATGCCATTTCTTTTGGACTTCCTTTTGGTGCTAATTTCAGTTTAATAGAGCATAACATTAAGAAACAAAAGCCTGATGGTGAGAGTAGCACTGGGCTTCCACAAGCTCATCAGGAGACTTTGTATTTTGAATTAGTAAGCCACATGACTTGTTGGAGTTTGAATTTGATCATTGCAGAGATGCCATGCAAGGGCTCAGCTCCTGGAGGCTGGGGAAACCATCGCCCTGCACAGAACATCCTGGGGACCCCTGTGTAAATCACCTGGTGAGTTCTGAACAGACCATCGTGCCAAGATTATTTTGTGCTGGCAAAGGAACCTGAACGCCAATGACACACGGGGTTTTTGTGCCCCTCTATATTCCTTGGGAGCAGGCATTCCTGCTGGAGCCACGTGGCAGCGTGGAGAAGCACAGGGAGCAACCTGTATCAGGTTGTCAAGGGAGTATAGAAAGGAAGATAAAGTGCTTTTGTGTGACTGTTTGCACAGGGTAACAAGTGCAACAACCACAAAATCAAAAAATTATTTCAACTGTAAAGTGTGAAAGCAAAGTCGATCTCTCTGATTGCAATCGGTTTTCCAAGTGTTTACACTGCTGTTAGTCTGCAATTATTTTGAGCTCTGAAGTCCCTGAAGTAAGAGATTTTATTGTTTCCTTTGGCTCCCTGGTACTGACTTCATTACCACGGTGAGGGAAAGTGGCAGAGCACAGCTGATGCACAGCACCCTTGGTTAATCTGGTGCAGCACAGGTTAATTGAGGGCAAACACCAGCACGAGGGACAAGCAAGGTCTAATTTGTTATGCACGTGCTTTTTCTGCATTTAACCCGAGTGATGCTTTCAAGGGCACCCGTGGTCTCTCATGTTTTCAGTCTTTTGTCCCCCTCCAGCTTTATATTTCTAACTTCTTAACATAAAACACTCATTGAGAGTGTTTTGGCTCACCAATATCACAGTCTTAACTCATGGATACCATGGATAGACAGTTCATAATGTTCTTTTGGACCTAGGAACTGACTCTGACTTAGAAGAACATATTTTTCTTCCACTACATGCTCTGTAAGTAGGCCCTTAGTGCTCCTTTCTGAATTAGTTCTTAAAAATAAAAAATAAAGCAATTAATACATCTTTCTTTGTTTAGCTCTTACAACAAGTAGCTCCCACTCTCATTGTTGCTGGAGATCCTGATGCATTTCTAATTTTGAAAAATGACCATTTCCCAAAAGGACCTCTGGTGAGAGGAGCTTTCTTTGGCTTGTGCTAAATTGATTTCTAGGCAAAGGTGACACTTTTGGATTCTGTCTCTTATTTCTAGTTTGGATAATCACACCACATTTTAAGTGATCCACATCTCTGTGTGGAAGGGGATAACATTATGATGTCAGGTAATAACAGGTATAAGGGGTGCAGTGAAACATGGAAAACTTTACCTGTTCTGCCAACACATGGTCACATATTATGGCAAAGGCCACTGTTCCACATCCTCAGGAGGGCTGCTCTGTGTCTGGCTACAGGCTGCCATTTCCACTGTGCACGTTCTACTTTATTCCTTTGTTTTATGCTGAATTTCAAAAACGAGACTGAATATATTACACAGCACTGATTTGGCCTGTCTTGGAATGATGCCCTGGGTGTTCTGTAGCTTGAACACTGCTCTTACTGACCTCTGTAATTGCCAGCAGTGCCCTTTGGCCAAAAATCTTGTGTCTAATTGCAGGCATGTGTGCAGTAGTATTTATCTTCTGTTATACCTCAGGTACCACACAAGTGCCTGGCAAAATAAGTGATGTCCTGAAAACGTAAGCAAACAAATATGTGTTTTTGTAGGTGCATCAAGCCTTTGCAGGTAGGAATTATAAGAACTTGTACAAACATGAAGAGAGACATAATAATAAAGGGAGAGGGGTTTCTGCTTGCAAATTTGGGCAAATATGTGGAAGTGGTTAAAAGGGAACCAGGAGAATACTTTCTGTCTGTGGTGCCTTGGGAGGTGGTTGGCAATGTGGGACTTGACTATTGCCCACACTGGGGCAATTTGGTTTGTTTTTTCCTTCCCCTCTGAGTCTGGCTGCTCTTCCAGCAGGTCTGCATACATGATAAAAGCAAATCAAGTCATTTTTATAATCATAGATGAATGGAGGCAGGATTAAGATAGGGGAGTGCTTTACCTCTAAAGTACTTCTGAAAGTAAAGCAGCATTTTAAAAAGTCAGTAATAATTCTTTAATTCTTACTTTAGCTGAAAATCACACTCATGTCTGCAGGGACTCTACACTGGTCTGTAAAAAGAGGACATGGTCTGTTCTCACTCCCTTTCCATGAGAATGACCCTCCCCAGAAGGCTGATACACTTCTGTAGCACAGTTCTGTACTGGCATGTTGGCTAAGTGACATGCAGGGCTTGTTTGTCTCCTCAGTAAAAGCTTTAGGAATTTCAAAGTTTTTTTTCTTTTACCCCTTGATTTTTTTTAATTTTTTTTTTTTTTTTTAGCATCTGGTTTGAAGAGAGAGAAGGAAGCTGGAATGGGAATTGGATACATCATCCTCATAGCCCTTGCTGTGTTTGGTATTGTGCTGGGAGTTGTGACCCTTCTCATTTGCCAGTACCAGCGAAGGATGGGAAGATACAACCTCAGGATCAAGTCTGACAACTTCAGCTACCAAGTGTTCTATGATTAGTGATTCACAGGTTGCCACATGTACGTACTGAGCTATGATCAGCTGCATTTTTAGCCGTTTATCTCTTCCTGAAAGGGTGAAATACTTGTAGATGACCATCTTCTATATGAGAATATTTGAACCTGCTGTACTTTTTGCTATGGGTAAAGGCCATATAAGTAAGAAAGAAATTCCTACTGTCCTTCCCTGTTTTCAAATTATGCAAACTACAAGAGGAGGAAGACAGCTTTGTGTCCTTCATCTTCCTTCATGGCTTTGATCTCAGTCAGAGTAAATGGCACATCACCTTGGAAAACACCAATAAGCATTTCCACAAAAACGCCATATAATTTTTGGGTTTAAACTAGTGACTAGTGCAATAATGGAGAGAAACTTTACCACTCTCTTTATAAATTCTCCTCAGAAGTTATCCCTTTCTGCAAAAGCTCGGTAATGGTTTTTTTTTGAGGGTTTTTTTTTGAGAGAGTAGTGGGATGTTAAACATAAACAGCTTGAAGTATTGAAATGCATAAGCAGTGCTCACATGTGCCTGCAGAGAGGCTGAAAACACAGCTCTGAGAAGACTTAACCACTGCCACATGGTCTGCCTCTGAAACTTGGGAGTTTAACACTTTTTCAGTATGCCACAGGATTCAGCACTTTTTCTGTGAAATTAGTCTGTTCTAGCAGCTCAGCATCATTTGCACTCTTGTCTCTTTAAGAGGAGGAGAGAGAAGTGAGAAAGCTGGCAGGCTGAGGAACAACACCTAACACCACAGCTCAAGGATGTTTGCTGTGGATCGAATTGTGTTCCTGGAAACGGGTTTATTTGGCATTATTGCCAGAGTTAGTCAGTAACCCTTGCCTGGTGCAGGAATCCTCCCACGGGACAATGCCATAGCCTCAGTAAATGCACTGCACACATCCCGATGGCATTTGCAGATAATTCATTCCAATTCACTGAGTACAGTAATGTTCAATATACACCTCAGGCAAAGGCAGGGAACACCATCCAGCTTTCTGCTTGTAAGTCCTGAGTGGTCACATTTAGCTGCATTTCCCTGTCTTTCATCCCACAGGCCACCCTCTTATCCATCTCTGGGCAGCTCCTGGGAGATGGCTGCAGGTGAGGGTAATGCTCTGGTGGCTTCCCAAGGGCTGGATGTGTCAGGAGTCCCAAGGGAAGGTACCCAGGACTCCTTGGTTCAACTCCAGCAGCTGTAGTTCCATCAGAGATACAAATCCCACCACCCAGCATAAAGGGCATATCAAGGTTCATTGAATTAAAACCTACACATGAAATCTCAGAGTGTCTCCACAGAGCAAGAATGGCTTCTCTTGCATTCATCATTCTGCTCTCCTGAGTAATACCTTGTAGTAATGGGAATTCTGGAGTTGTACAAAGAGGTTGTAGCATAAATGATATTGTCAGGCTCATAACACTTCCACATCATGGTGGAGTCTCAGCTAATGGCTCCTTTTTGGAGCTGGAAGTACTCAGCTCTTCTTTCCTATGTATGTACTGTCTTTGGAAGGGAGCTGATTACCTCTTTCAATCCTGATTAATTTGGTTTATATTTTTTTTCCTAGTGGGATCATATCTCATCATATGGAGAACTGAAGTTTGTCTTCACTCAACATTTGGCTTTCCTTGCTCTACACAACACTGACTCTTTCAAATTAATGTAATATATAAAAGGCTTCTATATCCCTTTCTCTCCTCCACCTCTTCTTTTCTTAGCAATCTGTTTCTTCCCTGGTGTCCTAAGAACCCTTTGTAACAACAGCTCCAGGTTGAAGTGAATTTTGGCAGTTTTTCCATTGATAAAATAGAAGGGAAGAAAACAAAGACATCTGGCTCCCTCTTCAAGTTCCAAGATCTGTTTTTCTCACTGTGACTTATCGCTATGTGCTCATCTTAGCATCACTTGTGCCATTAATATCGACAAGCTGCATGTTTCATTGATACTCAAGGAAGTAAATCAGCAAACTCTCAGAGTGATCTCTTTTCAGTTTGAAATTTGCTGTTTACTCAGGGTGAGGTTGAAACTTTGAGCTGCAACAGCGTTGAAGACCTAATTATGCAATGCTTTAAGTATACAGAAACTGAGGAACAAGCATTGGATTTGCACCAAAATAAGGAAAAGCCACTGTGAATCTGGGGCTTAACCTACTCCGGGTGTTCTTCAGCATGAGTTTTTAAATTTGATTCCTTCTGTAATTTACAAGGATTCAGTGGAAAAGAAAGAAAAAAAAAAAAGAAACTATTTTTGTTGCTGGCAGCCCATTATTTTTCCAGATAAATCAATTGGTGCCTGTGTATTCTGCTTAACTAGACTCTAATGATTGTGCAGTCAAGCACAAAGTGCTGCCCACCTAAGTGAGAGCTCTCCAATTGCAAATGAAGAGTTATAAATTTGACCTGAATTTTGCCTGGCTGCAAGACCATCAGTGCAGCAGCAAAGGCTCAGTTTACACAGTCCATTGGGTACAACAACAATCTGTTCAGCTGGATAAACTGGAGCAAAAATCTCTTCCACACAGTCAGCATCTCCTGCAGGGCTCTTTCCTGGGCTGCTCTTCTCTGCTGCCCCAAATCTCCACATCAGCTGAGTGTGTTGGAAGATGAGAGGTGAAGAGGTGTCAATAACTTGTTCTGTTTGCTGCAATCACCCCTCTTACACAGTGATAATCTGCTGTGCTTGGGTCCCATCTAACTTAGTAACTGATAAAAAACAAATTCCTCCTTAAGCTCAGTGGACACCATTATAAATAACTCTTAATGGAAATTGGTCCTTATCTTGAAGTCATGAATTTTTCTAGTAGCCAGGGCACTGAGGTGCTGATTTTTGGGTACAAAATAGCATAGGAAAATGGCTTTTCTATCCTCCTAGTCCAATTTCTACTAGGTAGTAAGATTACTGGGTAAAAGACTTCCACAGAGTAATCATTTGCATTCTGCTTTAGATTCAAGTGACTCTGTAAGGAGTAAGACACTTTGACTTGTCTTTTCCTTATGGAAATATGAGTTACCAGGTCCTGATCTTAAAAAAAAAAAAAAGAAAAAATCCATTTAGTTGTAAGTGGTGAAACTATAAATTACCTTTCCAGTCTTAGTCTGATGAATGTGGAGTCATAGAATTCTTTAGGTTGGAAGGGACCTTCAAGACCGATTAGCTCCAAGTCCCTTCCACTATCCCAGGTTGCTCAGAGCTCCATCCAGCCTGGCCTTGGACGCTTCCAGGGATGGGGAGTCCAAAACTTCTTTGGACAGCAACATAAAAATTAGTTATTTTTATGCAGGAGTCTCTTAACTTTTGCTCAATTTGCTGTCAAATGTGAAATGTGCTTGCCTTCTGCACTCAGCAACAGGATCAGCTATTTTGCTATAAATATTTTTCTAGTTTTTAGTACTGAGAATCCTGAACTTCTTGGAGGTGACAGGATTCGAGATCTGCCTGTTGATTTTGGTGGAGCTATGCTGTTTTCAAAAGCTGAGCACTACTCCTCAGGACGAAATGTGAACCAGTAGCTTGTATTTGATACCTTGCATGCTCAGCAGAAACTGTTATTTGTGACTGAGTCTGTTTATAGGAATTTTGGTATCTTAATAAAAGCATCCTTGTAACTTATTGTTGCCTTCTGTACTGTTATGTTTTCCTGTGTGATTTAGTCACAGGTATTAAAGATGTGCATTTGGTGGATGTGGCAGCTTCTGAGCTGTTCCAGTATCACCATAAAGTTCAGAAATCACTGGAAACATGACACAGGACCTTATCCAAGCCCCAGTGGACTGTAGTTACCACCAACTATATACCTGTATCTCCTAAGAGTCTCTTTCTTTGTCTTTACTTTAGTTTCATCTTTTCCAGCAGAGACAACCAAAGGAGCATTCAGCATTCCCAGTCCAATTTATTGCAACAATGTGTTGATTCAATCTGAAACTACTGTCACACCAGCCTCCCCAGGTGTTTAATTTGCACAGTTCTGACAGCTGCTCCAAAAGAATTGAGTGCTCTTTTCTTGAATAAATAGGTTCTTAGAGAGTGGCTAGCTTTTCATAGCTCCCTTATCCTTGAAGGAAGTTGTCCAGGGGGTCCCATCCACTGATTCCTTAAACAACTGAAAGTTTGGTCTTCTAAAATTCAGTGTTCTGACCCTTTGCCTGCCTATATACCTCAGGCTTGTGAAACCCACCAGGGCATGATCACTGCAGCCCAGGCTGCTGCTAATATTGACACCTCTGCCATTTAAAAAAATAAATGTAACTAAAGAAACATAGGAATAAATAACAACAAAGCCCTCAACATTTATTTTATTTATGCTGGTAAGCAAGAGGTAGTAATGCTTCTTCTCTTTTTGTACCATCACCCGGATTAAGAAATTAACCTCATTTTGTCCAAAAGCCTCATGGATTGCTTTCAGATCCCTGTGCTGCTTTCTCTTCTTTCCAATTTGGCTTTGCTCATATTTTATTCTTTCAATAAAGCAGTGGCTCTAAACAATTATTTAAAGCAATGGACAAAAAATATGTAGAAATGTGGATTTAGTTTTGACTTCTCACCCTAAGAACCACTTTAGGCCAGTGGTTGCACATCTAATGTCCTTATTGTTCACTGCTGCCATCTGATGCAAACATTCATCACTATTCCTTTCCCCTATATTTTAATGCTGCCAAATTCTGTTGTTCTCAATGGGGTTGGGAAAAAGCTGAGATGCTGAAAAATTTCCTCATCCGTTAAACTGTAAATAAGACAGGTTTTTAATGCCTGTTTGGAAAGTTTTCTTGCAGGCTGCGGAAGGAAACAAAGGAACTGGAAAAGTTTGGCTGCAATTGATCTAAAACCACGATGTTGACTGTGATTTAGTCCAAAGCCTAGAGCAGAGAGCCGCCTAATGGCTTCCCTGATCCACAGGCAGAAAATTCCCTTCCTGCCCCCCCTACCCTCCTTTCCCCAGAGATTTTTCCTCTGAAATCCACAGAAGGAAGAGCTTCAGAGACCTGAGACAAATATTGACACACTGAAAACAACCACAGTGCAAGTGTAAAAGAATTGAGAAAAAGCCAGAATATTTGGAGATGGCAAGGAAAAGATCAGAGTCATGAAGTTCAAATTCTATGTGGAGGTTCACTAATCAAACACTGGTGTAGTGCTTGCAATGGATCTCAAAACATCCACTCACAATATTCTCTTTAAATCAGCTGGTGGTCAATCCTCTCTATGATGAAGGCTAAAATAATTAGGATGGTCGGGGTAAGTGAGTGTTTCTGCCTAGAAACTGGATTTGGTGAAATAATTACTATAAGGAATGAAAAATAGTAGTTTTATCTGACTGTGTTTAGGTGTATGTTAGAGAAAGTTAAGCACATTTAGGAATACTGCAATTTTATGGTGCAGAGAGATCAATTTGAGCTTACCTTTTTCCCTTTTCCTCTCCCTGTCCTAAAAGAGGAAATATTCATAAAAGTGCTTTATCCTAGATAAGCTTCTCATATATAATAATACCTTCTGGAAAATTACAAGTATTTGTAGGAACAGGTGAAGTAATAAACTTTTCTTTGAACAGCAGTTTTTCTCCTTTTCCTGCTTTACTACAGAAGTAATCAATTTCAAAAGGAAAGTGGCATTTCTCTTCCATGATATTTCTGTTTAAGCCCATAAAGAACACAATAATTTGGCAGCTACTTTTCTTTGAGTTGTTGGGTGTCTGGTTTTGTAACTCTGAGGAGGACTGGAACCTAAGGAAAATGAGGAGATAAAACAAGCTTTGGTTACTTTATTGCTGATGTAGGAAATATTTGGCAAATTGCTGCATGGGACTTTCACTCTTTCCTCAACTGGATCAAGCCTTTGGGAAAATCCAAGGAAAGAACTGATATATGCATTGAGGAGTGCTTGGGACCTCCAGGCATGGTGGCATTATTATGTTACTTTCCCTGGTATTTGGAGGCAGATCAGACGTGGTTAGTAGGAATTGAGGAGCAGCATTCTCAGCAGGTTGACACAAATCCATCCCAAAAACCTCACTCCCGCCAGGATTGTGAAGGTGACTGAATTCCAAGAAGAGGCTGCCTTCCTGACAAAGACATTGGGGTAGAATATTCATTTAGGTATAATTATTCCAGCAAACAATATCACTGCATTCTTGGGAATGTGCTGGCAGCTAATATCACTACTGACAGTGTGGATTCTTCATGGCTTATGCTTAGTAATACTGAAACTCTGCAAATCCACTCAGCAAATGTCTGGCTTTGCCTCTCAGAGTTTCTGCAGCTTTGATATGGAATGCTGGCCACAAACAATGCTCTCATTTATTGCTGTCTTTGGCATCTGGCAATTTGAAAAGATGAAGGAAAGGAATCACAGCAATATTTTGAACAAATGCAGATATTATTGGTATATGGAGACAGAAGGGTCATGTGTTTGTTCTCGTGCCAACCTTGAGAGGCTAATTACTGAGTGTTACATATGAATATTGTTCTCAGGATTATTCCAGCGCATTTAATTGCTTTGTATCATACCTGCCCAGTGAGCAAAGTTATCCACTGTGTTACTCAGCCAAAAATGTGAAAATATGGAGGAACTGGAATTCAGAATGTCACATTTTCTGAATTCAACTTCAATTTTTACAGAGCAGCTCTGGGGCCCCACCTTTGTGTGTGTCTGTAAAGAATACATCAGGAGTTACAGCTGAACAAGATGCTGTTTGCTTCTGGGCATGTTTTTATTGTCCCAGAAAGATTTTCACCTGACAAGTTGCTTGAGACTACATTTTGTAGCCCATATAAAAATCAGCTGGCTTAGTCAGAGGAGATGGTAGATACTGCTGCAAATTTTCTGAGTTTCTTGGCATTTATTTGACTACCTGTTAGCATCTACTTGACTACCTCTACTCCTCCTTTTCACCTGATTGGCTACAGCTGTGACATGGAATTCTCGACCAGGAGAAAGGCATCTCTGTTTTCTGAAAGATCTGTGAGAAGCATGACCTTGTGAAGTTTAGTCTCTTCCCTGAAAGGACATCTAACTCTCACCTGAGATTGAAGAAAGCCAAAGTCAGTATGCCAGGAAGTCCATGCTGTGTCTTCGTCCTTTATCTTGGATGTCCAGTATCCTGCACTTCTCTTGTGAGACAGTGCTCCCAAAGATAACACACTTCTTATGTTCTTATGCACCTCTTTTGGTACTCCCTATACAGACTGGAGGCTGTGTGGCCTCCCTGAGAAAATACATTTGGAGTCTTCCAGTTTTTTTATGTCTTGCACTTCCCCCAAAATTTCATTTCTGAAACTGATACTGGGATTTTCATGGGATAAAGCCATACACACCTGGGATGGTCTGTGCTATTGACTCAATGCCTTCCTTTGCTGTAACCACAGATAGAAGTGTCTCCCCATCCATGTAACTGATATTTGTGCCATGTCTTGCTGTGCTGCATCTTTGCTCCTCCTGCTTTGAATTCCCCAGCGCCACTCAAATCCACTCAGCTGCTGTCACTGCCTCTGGCACTTGTCCCTGAGAGCAAGATGTGACACACATTTACCTCACAGCAGCCTTCATTCAGGCCTCTGCAGGCATCTGCTCAACATATTCAAGGAAATTCAAAGTTAAGAGATGAGGTTTGAAGTTAATGTGATGGTGCCTGGGCTTTTTGAAAGTGGGGTGCTGAGTGAAAATACAACTTCCCTTTGTGCAAGTTGCCGATATTTGAGGTGAGTCGTCATGGCAGCTTCTTGCTGGAATTCCTGTTGCATTTGTCAGATGATGGATGAAGTAGGAGATAGAATAAAGGATGAAACAAGGCCTTAAATTGTTTCTGTGGTTGTCCAGCTTTTGTTTGTTTAGGAACAGGTATTAGTTACTGTCAGCTGAACAAACTGTATCTGTGTTCTAAAGACACCTGCTTGGAGTTTGTTTTCTTCCCCAGTCTCCATACAGATGCAAACAAATGTCTCTATTTCAGCACTTCCTCGGGGAGTCAGATGGACCCTGCTAACCTACATCTGACAGAATCCCTTAGCCACGCTCTGCACATTTACTGACACAGGTTTACTCAGGTTTTCTGTCTAGTTGCACACAAAATCTGCAATTACAGCTGCTGGAGTTAATAAGTGCTTCGTGGTGCCCTTGCAAACCAACCTTACATTATTAACATACCCAAGTAAAATCTCATGGAAAGTTCTCCTTCATTTTCCCTGCCAACACAGCCTTGACTAATTCACTCAGCACAACCAGGTGAGTTAATGTTCTGTACCTGTTCCCCAGTCTTCTCTCCCGGGAACTCACAGTGGTGCCTTTGGCCTCTGCCTTGCTAGGAGAGGATCTGCAGTCACCAGAAGCAGCCCCTCACAGCTGTTCACTTGTAAGCAGCTGTTTTGAATAGATACACAGAGGGATTTGTACTGGCAGAGACCAGGAATCGGGCAGCTAAATAAAACACCATCCTCTGAGGTCACACCTGACCAAACACATGTTCCTCCTGGAGATGCCCTGGCTGATCATCAGCCACCCAGCCCCTGATCCCTGGGCTGGCAGCAGTGGCTCCTCCACTGGCAGGGAGAGGGCAGCCCTTCCTCTACCTTTTCACAGAGAAACTGTTTTCCTTCCTGCCAACAGGGTTTGAGTTTTTTTTTTTTGCTAATCTTGCCATTGCTTTGCCATGTGCTGGTGCCGGTGGTAGGGGAGCACCCAAGGCAGGCAGAGGATGCTGTGGGGTGGAAAAGCCCTGGCACAGGCTGCCCAGAGAAGCTGTGGATTCCCCATCCCTGGAAGTGTCCAAGGCCAGGTTGAATGGGGCTCTCAGAAACTCTTCTAGTGGAAGGTGTCCCTGCCCATGGCAGAGGGCTGGAAACAGATTTTACCCTTCCAACCCCAAACCCTTGAATGAATCTATGATTTTAAGTCCTAAATCTAATCTCCTATGTTTAATTCCTGCCCTGTTGTATGACACTACAAAGTCAATTTCCTCCTTTTCTTTCACAGATTTCATAATCACAAAACCAGAGGGAGGCAGCTGTACTAGATGCCAAGGTGAGCCAGCACTGAGTTACCTGTGGACAAAGTGCTTTTGTCACATTACTTCTTTGTCACGTGATTTGGCACTGATGGATTTTCCTTCCCAGCAGAAGGTGGAAGCTGTTCAGGATCTGAAACAAAAGTGTTGTTTTGTTCTCAGTGCAGTGTTTTATTCTGCAGTAAGAACTCTTCAGCAACCTGGCAAATTATTCTGTTCATCTACCAAGCAGAAGAAGACATATAAATAACTGTTCAAAGTAGTTTGTGACCATGTCCCAAGGATAGCACAGGTTCTTACATTCTTTCCTGACAAACAATGAATGGTTTTGGGCTTTGGTAGTTGTTTTTTTTTCCTATAGTTGTGACCATACTTATATGTCAACTTTAAACTTCTTAAAGTATTTTATAATTTCTGCCATATTTTAAATGACTTGCCATGTCTTGGCAGGGCACATTTATTACTGCACACTATATATCATATTCTTTTGTACCACAGATACATGTAAATTCTCAATGTGTGGCTTTTGCTGACAAAGAGATTTTCAGAGCCGTGCAGAAGAAATCCATGTGTGATAAAGAGATCACACAAAACATATAAAGAGAATTTTTCTCTAGATGCCTGACCTGTAACTACCTCTTAAGGCTGTGCAGGTGGTTCTGACCACAGAATAGAAATTTTTTACTAATTTCTCCACACTTTTCTCAAGCTTTCCCTTTAAAATAGCAAGGGATAAAATAATTCAGTTGTTCTCAGTGTGTTGCTACTCACTGTGTACTTTTATCTGATAAATACACATTGGCTGTGGATTTCTCTTTTCTTTGCCCTGTGGCCAATAATACATTCCCGTAGAAATCAAAGGACATATCACTTTCTTTACAGAACTGGAAACTCAATTATTTCTATGCTTCTACAAGTGGAGGTGGCTTCTGTAATACAGATCCTGTTCTGTGGCTTGAATCACTCAACTGAATAATACAATAATGAATAATGCTCTGAATAATGCTCTGAATAATGCTCTTTATACAAGAGCATGCAGTGATAGGACAAGGGTGAACGGGAATCTAAACCTACTGTCCTTCAAAGGGAAGGACAGTGGGTTTAGATTGGATATTAGAAAGAAATTCTTCCCCATGAGGGTGGTGAGGCACTGGAACAAGTTGCCCAGAAAAGCTGTGGATGCCTCTGGATACCTGGAATTGTTCAAGATGAGATTGGAGGGGGCTCTGAGCAACCTGGGATTGTTGAAGGTGTCCCTGCCCCTGGCAGGGTTTTGGAACTTTAAGCCTCTTTTCAACCCAAACCATTCTGTGATTCTATGAAATAACTCATCTCTTATTGCAGCCAGTGGCACAATTTAAAAATCCATGGTCAGATGGGTTGAACTCAAAGAGGAAAGGCAGCCCTCTGTAGCTCACAGGATAACATCTGGTAGAAGTGAAGGTCCAGAGATTGGAGAGAGGGATAGTGCAAGTCTTCCTTCCTTCCTTTTCCTCTGCTGTGCACTTGAATCCACTCTCAGGAATATACCTGAATACTCTCAGGAGACATTCCAGCCCATCTGTCCATGATCTCTCTGGAAGGCATCCCATGGTCTGAAGAGGATTTGAGACCTGATGCATGTGGGCAATATTTTAGCTCTTCCAACTACTGCATTCACAGAGGTGGATGAGCTCACGTTTTGTAAATTCCCATATTTGTATGCAGTGACACATTTATTTACAACTGATCCTTAGAGGTGACGTAATTACTCTTTTTATAGTCCCAGTCTCTGCTGATAACCATCTGGTGAAGCTGTTGACTCTACTCACATTGCTGCAGGGAATTTCCCCAGGCTAGGGAGATAAGTCAAGGACAGAAATAAGTGAGTGTGTCATTATTTCTGTTCTTCCCCTCCTCATTTTTTTCCCAGTTTTGACCAGCTAGAAGGTGAAACTTTCTTAATTAAAAGTGCACTACAGGTGTGCCTTTTTGAGGTATCTTGTTGTGTGCCTTCTTGAGGTATTTTGTTGTGTGATTTCATCACTAGTGAAAACTATTTTTTCATTTCTGCTCATTCAAAACTCCTCTTTCCCCCTTTCACCTGGGGTAGACAGACTCCTCTCCCTCTTCAGCCAACAACAGTTTGTTGGCTGGAAAGTCTTTGAAAAACTATAGAACTGAATTCTTGCAAGGCTGGAGTGTATCTGGTAAATTCACTACCCCAGCAAGAGTAACTTACTCATGGTGTCAAGAAACCAGAGTTTGGGTGGTAAATCTCAACAAAACTAGAACCTCCTTGGTTTTTCTCTTCAATACACAGAAAAACAAAGATATTGTTTACTTGAAGAAAGGAGGGAAAGCTTCGGGATATCAAGGGAGTGTGGAGAGCCAACCTCAATGAGTCAAATCTCAGGCTTCATGGGATAAGAGTGGATCCTTTCTGGAATCCTGCAAGAATACCTTTGAATGAATCACCTAGTGGAGAGAAGACCAGCCTAGGATAGAAAATATGTTTTTTCCAGTCAGATAATGAACCTCTAGTGCTCCTTCCTCCACCTCCTCTATTTCTGTACTGGCAGCAATAACAGTAACTATTAATTTCAAGTGGCATGAGTTTGGGAAAGGATTGCTTTCCAGTGCTATTACGCAGGAAATAAGCAAAGGCACAAACCTGTCTGTAGATGTAGACAGATAATGAGACTCTTTACCAGCCTGACCTCATGGAGACCTGCTATGCTGTGAGCTTTAGCCTGGAAATTGTTTTGTCCTGTGTAGCAAGAGATCTGCTACTCCTACTCCTGGTTACCTTCCCACAGGTGACTCAAATCTGCACATGCAGCAGTGAGGGCAGGGGTTTTACAAAACCACATTTGGGATAGGGGAAAGATGCTTTAAGCACATCACAGTACAAACCAAAGTGTTTATAATGTGACTAGGGCTAAGACAAATTTTGGCACATCACCTGAACACGCCACTGGGATGTGCTCTGTTTCTAGTTGGGATCTGCCTTTCTGTGTTTGGAGGAGCTGGGTTGTGGCCAAGCCATGGTATCTTCCCAAATCTCCTCTCAGTGCAGTTCTGGTCCCCTCCTTCATCCCTCAGGATACCTTACCCCAGTGCAGTCAGCCACAATGTGCCACCACAGCAATGGACAATGGGAAAAGCCCTTAAACAATCCTGCTCTCAGGCTGGGACACTTACAACGAGGAAGAAGGAGAAAAGAATGTGCTGCAGAAAAAGCAAACACAAATCTGCAGTGATAAGATCAGAAATGGTACCGGCGTCTTTTGTTCTCCTCAACTGAACGCAGGTTCTGACCTTTGCACGTTAATTTTAAAGACTTGATTTCAATTTTCAGGTAGTGTTGCTTGTTTGAACAGCACCTGTAGTGTAAATTGGAGTCAGATTTATGAAAATACTTCCACTCAGCCACAGTCAAATAAGAAATCTATAGAGAAATATACTTCAAGAGAACTTGAATTATTGTGATTCTTTAAATATCCGGGGTGTGCACTTTTCTTTTACACTTGCACATGAATCTTTCCCCATAAATTTTATGCACCTGCTGTTTGAGTCATTCAGGTTAGAAGGCAGTTTTCACCTGATTATTAACATTGCAAAGTGATGCGTGGATTCAGGATTGCTCAATAAAGGAGGGGTTCCTACCTTGGCATGTTTCTTCCTTCCTTTTCACATCCACCAATGTAATTTCCCCCTTCCCTGTTACGTAGCAGAGCTGAACAGAAAGTTGTCACAGAATTCCAGAATCACTGAATGGTTTGAGTTGGAAGGAACCTTGAAGATCATTCTGTTCCAACCCCTGCCACAGGCAGGGACATCTTCCACTATCCCAGGTTGCTCTCAGAGTTTCATCCTTCCTGGCCTTGAACACTTCCAGGGATAGGGCAGCTACAGCTTCTCTGGGCAACACGTGCCAGGGCCTCACCACCCTCAAAATAAAGAATTTCTTTTAAATATATGATCTAAACCACCCCCCCTTGCCCTGCCACCACCTGCCCTCCTAAATAGGCTCTCTCCATATTTCTTGTAAGCTGAATTCTCAGCAGCAAGAAGCTGCTGAGACTAATTACAAGACTAATTCAGAATTTGTAGCCAGTTTTCACTTCTGAGTTCACGGCTCCTTTTGTGTCTTCAGCAGTAACTGGAAGCCAAAGGCAATAGAAATGCCAAGCAAGTGGGTTTAATAATTTGTGTCACAGTAGAGCAGGGGGGGCAGATTGGCAGTGGAGCCACTGTGCTTTGTGCTGGCCCTTTGCAGGACGTGACTGTCCCTTCCCAAGGAGATCACAGTGCAATGACAGTGGAAGAAATGAGCTATATGCAAAACACCCAGCCACTGATCTAAGAAACATTTATGGGGGCTTTTTATGCCATGCAGTAACACATCTCCCATGCTGTAATGTATGTCATATCACGATAAAGGAGATTACTTACCAACAACCTTTGTGATTTATATTTCATGTATGCATATATTTATACATTCTGTCTATGCTGTAAGGACACATCTGTCATGAGGACCTCAGCACCGAGGCTTTTTAATTTCAGTGACTTCTGGACCCACCTCCCCTTATGTTCCACACAAAGGGGCACTTACCACCTTCCACACCCATTCTATTTTGCACACTGGTTTCCATTCACCCTCAGAAACCTGTTGATCAGAGAGATACATGGTAGAGAATGAGCAATAAATGTGCACATGGACGATGTATCTCAAAGTACTCCAGTCAGCAGTAGGTAATAATTTCTTCCTTTCTTGAGGAAATCAATTTACAACCCTAAATCTCCTCTATTTCTGTCCACCCACATCTCTCCACAACTTACATTGCTTTCATAAAAGTAAATGAATAGAATACATATCCTCTTGTTGTTCAATCACTTGCATTTATTTGGGTTTTAAGCTTTCTTCAGGGAAATAGAAAGTTTTCCAAGTGCTTGAAATTTCCTCATGCCAGTTCTTCACCTCTTGTGGCACCAATTGATCTTGCTGCACTAATTCACATGAAAGCTTTCTGTGTCAGATGTGGGCAGATTTTTAGTCTCTAAGGAGTGGTATCTGTAGTCTTCAGGAAATCTTTGTGGAAGTACTTCAGCCAGATATCTAACCACTAAATTTCTCTGTTAATAAAACAAGGGAAATCCATCTCAGTGAAACCCCTGGGGCAGATGAATTGTGAAATGTAGCCAAATCATGTTTCCAGAATGTTCTGAAAATCTCAAATGGCAGCTGCTGTAGAGATGCAAACTTTAGGGTTATTTCATAATCCTTAGGCACTTGTGTTGCCAATGTCAATGCAAGCTTGGAGAACTTGAATGGATATTTTTAATTATTTTAGTGTTATTTTATTTGCTAGTGATCATAGATCCTCTTTTTATCATATGCACTCTACACTTGAAATGTAGAATCACAGAATATCCTGATTTGAAAGGGATCCACAGGGATCAAAGTCCAACCCCTGGCCCTGCACAGACACCCCAACAATCTCACCCTGGACATTGGGGAATGATGCCCAATCTCCTGGAGCTCTGGCAGCCTTGGGGCTGTGCCCATTCCCTGGGCAGCCTGTTCAGTGCCCAACCACGCTCTGGAGGAAGAACCTTTTCCCAAAATCCAGCCTAAACCTCTCCTGACACCACTTCATGCCATTCCCTCAAGCCTTGTCACTGTTCAGAGAGCAGAGATTGGTGCTGCCCCTCCACTGCCCCGGTTTGCACTTTCTCACACACATTTCCTTTGCAGGGCTCATAATGGAATTTGAAGGTTTGTTTTGTGGTGATTCATTTAAAGAATTGGTGCTTTAGAGAAGGATCATTAGCTCAATTGCTTGTGGTAAGATCCCTTTGTTTCTGGGTATATTCTTGCTAGATAAATGTGCCAGCTTATCGTCTGTTTGTTTTGAAAGCAGGGACAGATCAGTCTGGTGGAGGAGAAAGTCTCCAAAGCCAGAGTCTAGGCTAGAAAATTATTGAATTAATACCCCTCTGGAGAGCAAACTAGTCCAAATTAAAGTGAGGAAAGAAAAGAGCATTCTAAGGAACTGAGACAGAAAGGAATAACAGCAGAGGATAAGTCTTAGTCATTGATCTCCCGCTGGAGCCCTTGAAGGAAGACAGTAACAGGGAAACAGAGACTTCCATTATATTCAGCCCTGAAATGAACCAAAACAAGAATATGGGTCCCATCCTCCTCCCATTATTGCTGGCAGGCCCCAGAAGAATAATTTGCATTCCAGCTAAGCCCTTGCTGTTTTCATATCTGACTTGCAAAACGGTATCACAGAAATAAGCTGGAACAGGCACAGAGAGCTGAGCCCACCTGGCAGTTTTATTAACCTAGAAAGGAGCTTGATGTCACTGAGCTGCTCCAAGCAACATCACAGGAAAATTCAAATTCATCTTAAGCTGAAACATCTTTCATAAACTTATGGGGTGGTTCAAACTGGGCTGTTTGAATTCCCTGTACCCTATTCAGAAATGTCACCGAATTCTTGTTCCCACACCTGTGTTGTGCAGGGGCATATCTTGTGAGGCTTTGGAGCACAAAAAAGGATTGTGATGCCATGCCTGGTATACTGAGCACTCATTTCAGGTAATTAATTCTTTTTTTTCACAGTGCACAAAGGTTGAGGATGTTTTTCATTGTGAGAAAAAAGCAGCCAGAAGCATTCAATAATCCACATACTCATGGAATTAACTTTGTCACTAATTGTAGTAATTGGCACTGGTATTCTGTTGTGGTGCTGAGGATAGGCAGAGAGTGGGAGAGTCAGGCATTTTTAGAGACAGAAATTTCTGTAACCCTATATCCAGACAGGATGGGGCTCTGAGCAGCCTGTTGTAGTGGAGGGTGTCCCTGCCCATGGCAGGGGGTTGGAATGAGATGATCTTTAAGGTCTCTCCCAAAACAAATAATTCTGTGATTCTATGTTGTGCACACCTTCAGGCTAGTGTGTGTTACAGTGCATGCAATATTCATATTTGTATAATTACATGAGTCACCTATTATCTCATTTTTATATTTGCTCACTGCTTTGAAGATATTCATTATATTGTAATTTGCCTGATTCATGCCTTCATTTATTTACTGTTTATAATGATAAATACCAGGGTTTAAGGCTATTTAAGTGTTTAAGGATAAATCCCAGATTTACACTGAGATGATTCTATAGAAGGCATACCTGTCTAGAAAAGCAGGTTGTAACTGCCTTGCTGCTAGTGAGCAAAAGTCTTAATTCTTTGTGAAAGAAAAATTGAACTAGTGGAAGAAAATTTGAGCTAACTGCCTATGTGTTCCTGTGCAGGCTGAGCTAGTCAGAAATCCAGTGTCAATCCCTCTGCCTGAATGTTTAGCAGGGAGCAGCTCCATTGCCCCTGTGCTATTTCTGCCGAGGGACCCAACCCAGACTGGATTCCAAGGCTGTCCAAACATGGAATATTTGCCTGCTGCACACAGTTGGTTAATTCAAATGTATAGAGTGAATTCTTGGAAGGAAATCACTTATTTAGCACAGCAGCCAAGTAATGACCAGCATTCAGTCCACAGCCAAAAAAGATCCCCACATACCCTGAGCACAAGTACATTTTCTTCATGATGGTCTCATATTTGAATTCTGGCCCTGAATCCTTTAAATCTTGCACCTGTCATTGAGACAATGGCAAATGTCTGATTGGAGCCTTTCCTTGCAAAACAAAACCAGAGAAAAGCTTCCAAAATACCTTATCTGAATAAAAAGAGGTAACACATTCTCCCCAGTGACATCTATGCTTCTAAAAAAGTGTGGGCCAGGGAGAGTTGATGAACTGAACCTCTGATTTCTCACAGTGCTTAACTCTTAACTCACTCCCTGGCTCTCCCCAAAACCTGCTTTAGAGGGATGAGCTCTAAGCAGTGTAATTTTAGCCAATTTTAGTCTCTGACCTCGGGGCCCAGGAGCAGTCCACAGCTCCTGTTAGTGATATTTGTGGGGTTTTTTTTGTTTGTTTGGTTGTTTTGGGGGGTTTTTTTGTTTGTTTTTTTGTTTGTTTTTTGGTAAAACCTCAACACTTTGAAAAAGATGATGAAGGTCTGTAATCCTGATTCTGGCTGTGGTAGTATTTTTTGCATTGTGTTGAAGCAAAAGTAATGATTTACAATGAAAAGGGTGTAGGTATGAAACACCTACAGGTATTTAGGTCAGCCTAAGATGGAGCAAAGTCTTCTTGCATAGTCATTACCTGAAGCATATCAAAGAAAATGATCAACACAGAAGAGTCACTGGCAAAAAATTTGCTCCATTGAAAGGTCTTTAACTACATTTTTTTCCCCTAAGAGAAGAGATTATAGTAAAACAAATCATGTTCACATGAAAAAAAATCTTCCTGAGAAGGAATTATCATGGAAAACTTATCACAGCACTTTCTTCCCCAAAGACTGTCGACTAAGTTTTACTTTGTCTTTATAATTGTGTATTTTGGATAACATTGCCATTTCACAGAGCTGTGAAATCAAAATGTTTAAATTCAGATAAGAGTCAAACACCAGATTTTTCAGCCTTAATGCAACCAAAACTTTCCTTCAGACTGAATTTTTTTTTTCACAGCACCTTGTAGCTCATTGGAGAGTGGTGACATTTTGAGTCTTGAGGTTAATGTTCAGAGTCGTGAAACAGCACTATGATTCCTGTGGCTCTACTGCTTCTTTTGTTAATGCTGAGCACAAATAATTTTCAAAATTTTGTAGCTCACTTCTGTGGACTAAGGATGGGAAAGGGAAAAAGTGATTTATAAAATAACACTTTTTAAAACATCCTGAAACACCCGTGGCAAAAAGGTGCTTATTGAATGAATTATTTGTTCCAATATCTATAGGTGAAACAAAATAATTGATCACAAGGGTTGACACAGAGTTGTGGTTATTGAAGTTATACTGTTAGTGTTGGCAACAATCCCTGGCTCAGTGCTCTTAATTCTACCCTGGAACCCACAGGTAATTTCTTTATTTTCACCTGTGGTCCATGATTAACATGGCTAGGTGTTCTCTGATGGTCGGGTATTTTGGTGTGTTCCTGCAGCAGATGTTGCGTCAGTGATGCTGCTTCGTGGAGAGCTGGAATTTCTTCTCTGGAGCAATTTTCTCTTCATTTTCCTGTCCAGAATTATGAGGACTACACAGCTTTATTCCCTGGCAGAGCATGGTGTCATTAGTCTAGATCCAGATTATCAGAGCTTTCCTGATTTTGGCTCTAGAGCCACCTTGGCTGCTCTTATCCGAGCTATGTCTCTGTGCAGTGCTGCTGGGTGAGGCAGCAACATCCTCTCATCATGTTGTATTTTTTGGTTTTGTACCCTGCCCAAATGCAGAACACACCCCCACTCCCTCTTCCAAACTCCTCTCCTGCACAGAAAGCTTCTCCCTATTTTTGCTACCCTTATTTCCAGTGCATTCTGACAAATCCACGTTTTGGAAGCCTCGGGAACTCAAAGGTGACCTATGGGCATTGATTTCTTTCAGCTGCATCTCTGATTCTTTATCTGTTTGTCCTGGTGTTTTGTACTTGATTCCTCTTCCATTTGTTCTTTCCAGGCTAATCCAGTGCAAGGCTGGGAAGGAAAATGTGGGTTTCATTTAGTCAGAGCAAGTTAGAGCCCCCTCATCACCTCTGTGGCTCAGTACCATGCCTTGTCAGCCCTCCACCAGAGGAACTCTGCTTTGCCAACTGTGAACAGCAATAGTTTATAATGCATTAAAAAGTACCTCAACATGAACTTCAAATTCCCTAAATCCAGGAGGCAAATAGAGGTATCTTTGTCTCTTGTTTTGTTTCCATTTCTCTATTTTTTTTCCAAGAAAAAATCATGACTTTTCTTAGCCTAGTTGGGCTGAACTTTGGATCTTGTTTTAAGAAGTTTTTCAATGTGATTGATGTGGGAGAAGGGACACTATTGGAACATGATGTGTTGTTTAGGTCTCGAGACAATTTACACTCTTTGAATACCCAGTGCTAATACCATCTAATTTCCTTATATCTGATTAAATTTTAATGCTTCTCAGAAGTATTTTTTATACCCTGCAACATTTTAAACCCTCACGAACTCTAAGTTTTGAGTGCACATTTAAAACCAAACACTTCAAATGTTTTGGGGCTTTTGGGATTTATCATATCTGTGCTGTTTGAAATCACACCAAATTAGAAATGCACAAATCAGTTGAAAATAAGAGAGTTGTTGAAAAAAAACCCTCACATTCTCTCTGGCACTGAAATTAGAAAAGGTAGCTTTTCTGGAAGCAGTTTTAGATATGGGAGAATCTGGTGATTTATGATTAATGAGAGAGTAAACATAAAATAAAAACCTGCAGTTCTGAGTTAATACATAGTAGGCTCATACAGAAACAAACCCAGTGGTTTCCTCTGCATAATGCAGCTCAGGGGGGCTGAGCCCTTTGAAATCACAATCACACACCATGGAACTGATGAGAAAATTCAGTGGCAGGGCACTTCTTGCACAAGTGTGGTTGTAAATGATGCAGTATGGAAGCTGGAAATGTCACTGACCCATAGCTAGTATTAAAATTATAACATAAATACTACTAATAATAAGACGAAGAATAAGAACAATGAAAATAAAGAAAATTACAACAATAATAGTAATAATAATCTTGAGTGATTGTAGAAGGCAGGAGGGTTTGAATGTCTGAAATCCAAATTGTGACCACAGTTTGTGACAGTGCAGGTACCTCTGGTTCTGAGGCTGTTTCATTTACCAGCATTTCCTTTTGGGAACAGGTTGGCTACAGAGCCCCGTTTCTGTTATTCTAAGATGATGAAACACATTTTGATTTTTACCAATGTCAGTTATGTGAATTTACAGACATTTCTACACACATGGGAAGTACAGTTCTTACCTAAAAACCCCATTTTTCCTTCACTCCTAACACCCACAGACCAATGCACATCCTCACTGACAGTACTGACACATTTTTGGGAGATCTTGGACATGTAAGTTTGGTACTACAGAAGAGAAAAGAAGTTAAAACCGGTATTATCCTCTCCCCCCAAATTGTGATTTCCACAAGGAATTCCATCTCTGACTTACAAAACGACAAGTGGAGAGTCTGGAAGTGTTTGGGGATGGCTGTCAGGAGGGAAAATTAGAAAACTGAGTGCCTCAGGATTGATTATTTTTCAGCTGTCACTAGCATTTCTCCCCGACATTCGCTGCTTCTAATTCAAGCTGGCTGAGGGGCTTAGAAGCCCACAAGAATTTTGTGTTTCTCCACATTGTATCCATTGATTTAATAAAAGATACTGCCTTCACCAATTCAGCTGCCCTCTGTATTTCTTTTAGCTTCATCCTTTTTTTTTTTTTTTCTGTTTGTTTTGAGACTTTAAACCGTTGGTAAACACAGACTTTTAACAACGTGCTTTTAAGCAGATGGAAATTCCCATCTAAAGAGAGGTTTTTTTTCAAAGTCCTCGGTTTTTGATCAGCCCAAAGGAATGACAAGGTTTTTTGCAAGTGAAGTATGTGTCATTTAGTCTTGTCATTTCCTCGTGAATCTTCACCTTCTAACCCTAGGCAAAACCCGAGTTTCCTCAGCATCTTTCAAAAAGAAATGTAAAATGACAATTTAAATCTTGACTTTATAGGTTGGCGAGATGAGTCACAAGGAATTTAAAATATTTGAGAAGGGTCACCAGTTTCATACTGGCAAGTCTCTTACCTGTAAAGCATGTGGCAAAACTTGTTCTGTGTTTACCAGAAAGCAACTGTTACTGTAAAGTGCATGACAAGCCGAATTAAAAGTTGGTTTGGTTTTGGGGCATTGTCAAGGTGAAAAAAGAGTAACTGTTGAATTGAGGCTGCCTAACAGAGGAGCTTATCTGAACCTCAGCCCTGGTGACAGGCTCTAATGCAACATCCAGCCCCTCTTCTGTATCTATTTCCTGGGAAAAAAAGAGAATTTTTGGGGTTTTTTTAATGCTATATGTAATTTGCTCTATGTTAGTAAAAATGGGCTTATGATGCTAAATCTGAATTTGGTTTCTTCTTTTGGTTCATAAGAGACTTCTCCTTTCATACAAGTGTCACTGAAAAACAGAGGTGCTTCTCAGATATTAAGAATTTGACTTAATAGACTTTGCAGCCAAGTTTCCATGGCTGTCATTTCGTAGAAGATCCTGGTTAGGAAAGTAGGGAGTGGCATTTCCCACCCTCTCCTCCAGAGTTTGCAAACTCATTAAAGGTTATTTGCACTTGAGTAGGACCTGCAGAGTCAGGGAAGGGGTTTAGAGTCAAAAACTACCCTGGTGTGTGGAATTATACCACCAGAGCTCCCAACTGAGCAAGAATTAGAGCCTGTGTTGGGTCTTATGGAAGCCCAAGAGAGAGAATTCTGACAATGTTGACCTCCTAAGCAGAAGGAAAATGTGATTTCCAATTATTTATGCAAGCGGAAACAATTCTTTATGAATTCCTGTTAGATCTGTAAACAAGTTGCTAAAAAAAGATCTGACTGAGTCAGGAGTTTCTACATCAAACAAGGCACAAAGCTGAAATTGCTGCCTCACACCAGAGAGCAATGCCCTTAAGTTAATTTCAAGGAATATTTTTCTTTGTCTTACTTCCCTGTCAGAGTAAAACCAAAATAAAAACAAATTTTAGAGTACAGCTGCTGAAGCAAAATTTCTAGAATTTATGCACTTATGGATGTGCCAAGTCTTGCAGGTCTATAAAAAACTTGAAAAAGAATTAGGTTAATAATGATCTTCTTTCTTCTGCCCCAGTCCACTCCATCCTGCCCTACTCAAGACAGCATTCCTCTCACATAGCATGATTGGAAAAAAAAATCTCACTGGAAATGATTTAAAGAAGACTTTTACCAGTATAAACCTCAGGCAGGGTAGGGTGTTAAAAATGTGACAAAATGTAAATGTTTAAGTCATTGATGGCACACAGAGGCAGGTTTGACATCACTGACCCAGATTTGGTGACCAGCAGGGACTGTCCATGGCAGATGCCTATAGTTAGGAGGAGTTTACCTGCTAAAGAAAATGGGGATAAACTCAGCTAAGAATGACAAACCTGGTCATCCAGTACTTTCCACCTGCTTCAGAGAAATGAAATAATGGAGATTTACAACCACTCCAGTCCCTTTACAGTATTGAGCAACCAATGAGTGGCATCCATTTGGTGCATTTCTATCAATTTGTTGTTCTATTGCAATAAACATGCAAGTTAGAACTGAATATTTGAACATTTGCACCTAAATAATTAATAATACAGGAAAATATGGAGGGAAAAAAGGTGAATCTATGGATTAGGGCAAGAGTTTTCTACCCAAGGCTCCTCAGTTCTAGATCTTAGTCATGCATTGCCCAGACCCAAGGTTGTTAAAATGTTTTACTTATTTAATACCCTGAACAAAAGGGTGTTCAGGTGTGCTGCACTGCTCACTAAATTCTTTCTTTGACTCACCTTTAAATCACGCTCAGATCTTGCTCCATTAAGGAAAAGCAAGCATGCTTTCAACAGAAAACGCTGGAATTTATTACAGAACAGGTCAGGTGTGAGATTTTCGTCGCGTTGGCTGCGATCCCAGCGCGCGTGAGGAACTCGCAGAGGCTGGGACGTAACTCTGGCAGCCTCGCCCCTGTTTAAATTACCAAAGTGTTCCATTCAAAATGCCACTCTCACACACGGGACGAGGGCTGCAAGGAGGGGAGGACTCAACATGGGCACTCGGAATTACCTCTGGCATTTCATCCTCCCTGCTCTCCTCTGTGAGTAAAAATCGATTTGATTATTTGTGGTCGCTATGCATTTAGAGGATGTCCTTGAGAAACACTGGAAATTATAATCAGGGAAGGGGGGGCTGCTAAAATTAAATATAAAAGCCAATAACATGCAATATTTACGGGGTTGTGGGTTTTGGCTGTTTTGTTTTGTTTGTTTAGCTTGAATGCACTGGATTTCAGCAGATGTTTTAGTAGGGATATAAAGCTGTAAGTAGGTAAAAGAATAAGAGCAATGTATTCAGAAAACTCATCTGAAAGATCAAACATGCGGTGTCTGACCAGATTTTATTACTTTTTTTACCCCTAAGTTTAGTTATGAATGATGTATTTTGCCAACTTCTCTCCTCTAAAAGACTCTTTAGGAAAAGACACATAAAAAAGCATGGATTAGGTTGTATTAACTGTGCTGTGTTCTCACTGCACTGCAAGAGATTTTAAAAAAAATCTAGAAGTTCAGAGGGGTGCATTATTTTATTCTTAATGTCTGGTTTAATGTCATTCAATGCAGATGAGCACAAGTTTCTTGACTGATCAATACCTGCTGTTAAAAATCTGAGAGATACAATTACAGGATCTTACAATTCAAACTACATTTGGGTGTAAAAAAGAAAGCAATCTGTAGGAAGAATTTTGAAAAATGTGTATTTTTACATTACAAGTTGCTATGTAGACATCAAACTATATGAAAATGCCACCTTCATTTTACAGGTGAATAGAGTCAAAAGCAGTTAATTAATGTGGTTCTTAAGAATTGGATAGATTTGCCCCAGTAGACCCTGTCTGAGAATCCTCTAAGTTTCATTCAGCCAAACCCAAAGATCCAGGATTATATTGTGTTGCTAAGAAGTAAAATTGACATAAGGCAGAGGGACATGTCTGGGTTTTCAACA